>NW_009648161.1:33371-46419 GCF_000708025.1 Charadrius vociferus | reverse complement strand
GCTGCGACCGTGACTGCGACGAGCTCGTCACCGTCGACTGCTACAACCCGCGCACTGGCCACTGGCGCTACCTGGCTGAGTTCCCTGAGCACCTGGGCGGGGGCTACAGCGTCGCTGCCCTGGGCAACGACATCTATGTCACCGGTAAGGTGTTGGGGGCACAAAAGCATCAGTGTTAAGGTTTCCAATGAAAATACATGGCTTCTGGCAGGGAGACTTGGCTTTTCTCGGGGTAGCAGAGAGTCTGAAACTCTGCTCGGGCTCAGTACGACTGCAGCCTGAAGACAGGCGTAGGGACTCCTGGAGTCGGTGCTGGATTTAGCAGCTGGTCTCAATCCAGGAGTTATTTTGTCATGACTAATGTTCCCGAGCACGCAGGCCGAAGTCACAGATCTTGTACTGGTAGAACTTTCTAATCGCTCACTCTGGGGAACAGGAATGACTTGAGAGGGTTTTGAATTTCTGGCTGCGAAGAAGGTGTTTGGGTCAGAGCCCCATGAATCACAAGCCAAGCGCGTGCTCGAGGCCGAGGTGTGTCAGAAAGCCCCCAGTTCCTCAACCAGCCAGTGCCTGTGAGTCACAGTGCCTTCCCCAGCACGAATCCTGCCTCATCACAGTCCACTGGGGCTATAATTACTTCTGTCAAGGTGACACAGATGTGTAAATTTGGCTGTTAATCTGCATGTAGATGCCTCCTTTGAACTACATCCCTGTAGCTGGAGTGGCAGCCCTGCGGCAGCCGTAGCAAACCAAGGCCTGGGAAACCATGCGCTGCGGAACAGCTTGCTCTGGGTGTGCAGGACGCGCTGACAAAGATTTGAAGGGCGGGTCAAATGCAGGTGAACAGAAAGCTGTTCATTCTCTAGTCAATGAGCAGAAAACAAGGCTCAGCTTTAAGGGCAGAGTTGTAAAAATGATGGGCTACCACGCAGCTCTGTATGGATGCCCTTAATGTCCCTTGGGAGCTTTCTGGAGCAATCCTAGGTAGGTCTGGGGGCACCGATACTGCCGAGAGCCCTTTTCTTCGGCAAGGCTGCTGCTGGCAGGGATCTTCAGTTGTTCTGCTTAGTGTCAGTGTCGTAGTACGGGCAGCAGGGAGGGTTGGAAGGTTTCCATGCTGCCAGCGGTAATGCTGCCTTGGCAGCCAGGCGCTGGTGTTCGTCTCCACTGCGTCACAGCAGCTTCTGGATAGCGACGGAGCGGGGGTTGCAAAATGAGAAAGAAAACGGTTATTTGGAAGGATGGAGGTAGTCAAACCTGGGAGGCTCGTTTTGAGTCATGGCTGAGTACGGACTAGGAACAAGATGGGAGAAACCCTCCCTGGCTTGCTGGGAAAGAAACAGTGCAAAACTTCTGTTAAAATCCTTGCAGTGCACACTACTGCGGTCCCCCAGTACTGAAATACTTTCGTAATGTACAGCCCTGGGAAGCAGAAAGGTGCGTGTGGGGATTAAGGGGGTGTAGCTGGAAGACGTAACAAAGACCCAGGTCGGGACCCAAGCCCTCTCCTCCATTGCCTCATAGTATTTCCCTTTGTGAAACCACACTTTGAAACGTGCTGTGCTGTGCTGCAGGCGGATCGGACGGGTCGAGGCTGTACGACTGTGTCTGGAGGTACAATTCCAGCGTGAACGAGTGGACGGAGGTGTCTCCCATGCTGAAAGCCAGAGAATACCACAGCTCCACGGTCCTGGACGGGCTGCTGTACGTGATCGCCTCTGACAGCACGGAGCGTTACGACCACTCGGTGGACAGCTGGGAGGCTCTGCAGCCCATGCTGTACCCCATGGACAACTGCTCCACCACCTCATGCCGCGGCAAGCTGTTTGCCATAGGCTCCCTGGCAGGCAAAGAGTCCATGGTTATGCAGTGCTACGACCCCGACAGCGACCTCTGGTCCCTCGTGAACTGCGGCCACCTGCCCCCCTGGTCCTTCGCCCCAAAGACCGTCACTCTCAACGGCCTCATGTACTTCATAAGGTGAGTAATGGGGGTGATCATCGCCTCCCTCCCCGCGTCCCCACCAGGCAAGCCCAGGGTTTCCCTGGGAAGGTGTGTGGATTTTGGGGGTGGTCGTAGGAAAGCACAGCAGTGGTTCCTCTGATGGTGCAGGTGGGTCCGTAAACTGCCACACCTCTTTCCTTTACTTCTGTTGTAGCTAGACCTCAAAGAACTACGCTTAAAATTGTGTAGAAATGTCTGAATCTAAACCCACGGGCTGGGGAACGGCCAGGTATAAATCTGGCTGAAGTCAGCAGTGCTGCTTGGAAATAGACTTCTCGGTTTTCTTGGCTTCTGGTTCCAACCCCCCTTGTTGCTAAAAATAAGTGAGTAAGCTCCAAGAAAACGTTAAACTGTAGCACAGGAGAGGACATCCTCCGCCTCAGCAGATAAGAGCACTGAAGATGAAATGATTGGTCACTATTTTTAAGCACCTTTCCAAATTGGGACTTAATTACCCATCTGAAGCTGTCCTGGTGGTGCAAATACTTCGGTTATCCACTTAATTAAAAATAAACTGAAAGGCATGCTAATGCTGAAGCATTTCATCTTGTTGTGTTGACTTTGAGCAAACATAGACTTCTGTGATAGCCTCCAGACGTTTTTCTTTTTTTAATCTCCTCTTGGCTTTGCATAAAGCGGCAACTTCTGCCCAAGACCTTTTATTTGATTCATGTGGGTTCAGCTGAGCGTCTTGGTTCCTGGCAGTTGTTTGCAGGTAGCGCTTTGGGTCACCTGCCTTCAGTAAACACCGGCAGGGGTGTTCTAGCTGTTCAGCTACTTGTCACAAGTAATTCTATACGTTTTTCTTATCCATTTTAAAATACTGATGATTGACACTTCGGGATTTCTGATCACGTGCATCTGCAGGAGTTAACGAGGAGATTATTGGGGTCAGGTTTTTCTCCCCTCATTTCACGTGCTGCACGTGGACTCCTGCTCTGTATAAAGCTGTAAGATGATGTTTGGAGGACAGAGGAATAGGTCACAAATAAAAGTCGCAAACTCATTTTTTGGTTAGTTTTAATAGCTCAGATTAAAGCTTCTGACCGATGGTCCCCTCTAGTGGGACTAGGAATGGTGTGCAGAGAGGCTCTTCCTTATCTCTTCCTCCTCCCCGCAGGTGGGACCCTTTTACACTTTTCCGCTTCCGACCCGCCAACGGGGCAAATAACGGAGTTAGCGGGCCTGGGCTGGTATAGCAGTAAGTGTGAGCAGGAGCCGCTCTGCACGCCACGCCTGGGCGTCAGCTACAACCACAGGTCTATCACTCGGAGCGAGCAGTGTCTGCACAATATGCTGTTGATTTCAGTAGTTAGAAGAGGCCCAGCTAAAAAGTAAAGTTACTGAACAAAACTGGTCCTGTTTTACCTCAAACCAGGACACGTGTGCCTAGGTTAAAGCTGTTTCATTCAGGTGAATGTCAGTTCAGTCCCAGGTACGTTGCAAAAGGAACTCAAACTAAAGAAACTGGTTTTAAAGTGTGGATTGTACGGGTGCCTTGGGAACGCTTGTCCGGAGTGTGACCAGAAGGTCCCCCAGCACACCCCTCGGCTTCGCCGCAGGCTTAGCAGACAGATTTCTGGGGTAATGGTTTGCTAAACAGACAACTGCTGTTGTAGGTGAGATTTCTCGTTTATTTTCATTCCCTTCCCTGCTCAGATTCACAGCAGCAATCAATAGCGATACCTCGTCACACGCACAGCGTATGGCAGTGTGCGATGTCACAGTAGATACAAAGACAGTCAAATATTCCTTGCCGCCTTTTGAATCTGTCTGGAACAGGACTGTCTTGGAGTGACTGACAGCACTTCTCCAGCTGCCCTGACCTTGTCCTCTTCGCATTCTTGTGTCAGCGGGTGCGTTTCTGTGTCGCAAACGTCCCTCACCTGTTGCTGTCGCCCTCCTGTCTTGCGAGTGGAGCGGGTGGGAGAAGCCTTGGGGGATTACGCTGCCCCCGCCAGCTCGTCTCTCGCACTCCTCCGGCCCACCTAAATTTGGCGTTGGTGAAAAACTCGAGCCATAGCGATGCCGATACTGTGAAGTGCACAGGGGTTTCAGCCTCTCCAGAACAGCAGTAATTTTTCTTCCAGACCCTGAAGCACTTGGCACCAAAGCCAGATCGGTCTGTGAAATACAGACTTGCAGAAAGTTAGTCTGTGAACACACCTACCATAGATGCAGATGTAAAAAAATACTACATTTGAGACAGCCCTTGGGATTGCACAGCGATTTCTGACTGAGCAGTGGTGTAGCTGCGTGCTGGACTCGGAGTGGGGCTCACAGTCTGGAGCAGCTCACCCCACCATCTCGGGTGGAGCAACCAATTTAGGGAGGCAGAACACAGTGTTTGCTGTCAGCTTGCTCTGCCTCCGGTCATCTTGCCTGCCTTCCCTCCTAGGAAGCACCCTCAAACTCTGCACACACCAGAATGTGTAGAGCGCGCTGCTTTGCCTGTAGAGAAGCTCAGAAGGGGCGTTCAGGCTCTTGGGCTGTAGGTCAGTGGCCCTGAGAATGAGGGGAGCGCTCCTGCACTGCTATGTGGTACGTGCACAATGTCTGTGCCAGCCCGCTTTGCGGGCAGGGGTGCAGCAGGGAGGTCCAGGTGTTTCCTGGGGCTGAATGTCACTTCTGGCACCGGAGAAGCCCACGCTGGAGGCTGGGTCTGCATCGAGACCTGCGCCTTTGTACAGGAACCCTTTGGTCTCCGATACTGGCTTTGGATACTCCAAATGGCTTTGGAGCAGAAGGGCTCACGGCGGCATTTCAGGCTGTTGAACTGGGGGATTCACAAGGCAGGAGGTTTTTAGAACGCAGAAGAGTAATTTTGTGTTATCTCCCACAGAGATGACTCGGCTGAAGTGGATGTTTACAATCCAGCGAAGAATGAATGGGATAAAATCCCCGCCATGCTTCAGGTAGGACGCTTACCGACCTACTGGATGCCTTTCAGCATTAAAAATTGGCTTAATTTACCTTTGGAAAACCAGGTGCTCTTTAGATTATAACCCCTTGCACATGGAGTGCATTTAAGCATACCACAGTCACCTGGAAGGAAAAATCCTGGCCTGTGGTTGCGTAGCCGGGTGTTCAGCCCAGCACACGAGCGCGGGGCAAAGCTAGAAAGCGCTGTCTTCTCCAGTGTTTGGGCAGCGCTGGTTCAGAGCCAGAGTCAGCAGCTGGTGGGCGCCGAGTCCCGTCCAAGCGAGCAGTTGCAGGACAGTACCCAACACCTTTATTGTCCGCCTAATTGGGCAAAACCCTCCTTTTTGATTGTTGTGTACGCTTATTTTTAAATTGTAGGTTCACGTCGGGGGCAGCGTGGCCGTGCTCGGCGGGAAGCTCTATGTCTCCGGTGGTTACGATAACACGTTTGAGCTCTCGGATGTCCTGGAGGCGTACGACCCCGAGACACGAACGTGGAGCGTGGTGGGCCAACTCCCCGAGCCCATCTTCTGGCACGGCAGCGTCAGCATATTCCGGCAGTTCATGCCGGAAACCACGCAGGAGGATGACGGCATCACGCTGGACAACACCATCAACTTGAACAGGCAGCGCCAAAACCTTCACAACCAGAACCTTAATGAGCTTCGTTAGCAGGGGAAGGCACTGTTCCCCTGGCTCGACACGAGTTTGTTATCCAGAACCAGTGTTGCTTTGAGAGAAGGCAGAGGCAAACCGGTGCTTGGAAACAAAAACGTACTGATCACAGAGGGAGTGAAAACTCTGAATGTTTGACGTGCTGTTGCGGAACCACAGCCGGCAGACAGCGAGGCCTCCGCTGCGGCGTCCCCCGGCACTTCTCTGGGGCAGGAGAAGGCACTGCGCTGCCCGCAGAGGAGACCCAAGAGGTGAACTCTGGGGAAAGCGATTGCATTGAACGTCACCGCAGCATCGCAGCTTATGGCTTTTGGTCAGACGCCTTTCACTGGGAGCTCCTTCACCCCGTAATGCTTCAGTTGCCACCAAACTCCTTTCTTCAGTTTCTCTTTCGGGAGGGGTCTGTCTGGTAGGACGGTGGTCTGGATGCCCCTCCGTTCTGTGCCTCGGAGGAAGACCTCCTGTGCACATCTTCCTCTGCGTGGTTAGAGGGGGAAAGGCCTTCCCACGAGAGCTGGGACACCCGCCCTGTTAGGGGTGAGAGGTTCCTATGAGAACACGTCCCTCGCTGCGCTGTCACCGTGGTCCTCGGTTCCCATTCATGCCTTTGGAAGGAACAGATGTCCGGCAGCGGGGAGCTCACCGAGGCTGAGTTACGCAGCTTCACCTTTCCCTTTCTCTGAACTTCAGTTCCTCCTGTATTTTGGTGGGGTTTAAGTTGCAGCATTTAAACTTTTGCGGGTGTTTGTTTTCCAACCCTTCCTAAGCAGAGCACTTTTTCCTTCTAAGAAGAAACACCGTTCTTTGTCTTTCAGTCACATTCTCACAGCTAGATTGTTTTCATTTCTGATCGCCCCGGCTGCGCCCTCCTTCCAGGGGAAGGGGAGAAGCAGGTGCCCCTCTTTGCCACCCGAGGAGCGACTCCTGGGGCTGCCGCTGCTGCCCTCGGGGAGGAGCCGCTCTCCCTTCCCGGTGCCACGGGGCTGAAATAGGCCAAAAAAGCTGCTTCTTGTGGCGAGGGCTGTTTGCTGTCAGTTCTCCAGTGCCAAGCTCTCGGCCAACGTGCTGGGTTGGGCAGAGAGGCCCCGTGCACCAAGGTGAGGTTTTAGTTCTTTACCATTTTGAAGGAGCTAAGTCGGTGTTGTATTATTTCAGAGAAAAAAAAACCTTACCGGGAAAGGTGAGCGCAGCTTCCTCAGGAGATTCCCCGCAGGTTTGCAGAACTGCTGGCAGTGCTGAGGTCCTTTGCTGCAGAATTGTGTTCAGATGCATCGCCTTGTGTGAAGGATCCCACCGGACCTTTGGAGGGGCCTCCTGCCTGTCGCGCCTCTGGTTTGCAGGAGCTCCCGGGAAAATGCCACTGAAGTGTTTTGGTGAAGGTGTAGGAGTTAGAGAGAGTGTTGCGGATTGAAAGGTAGTTATTTTAGGGTTTTTTTCTTCTTTTTGTTTGGGGTTTGCTGGTGGGTTTTTTTAGCCTGTGTAAGATTTGCCTTTATACTCGCCCAAGTGACCTCGCTAGCTTGGGCTGTGGTTCCTCCATCTACCTTAGCTGAGGAGAAGCTGCGTACAGTTTACTCGTGGAATGTTTCTTGAAAACACAAACAGCTAAAACTGCGGTACGGCTCACCCAGCAACGAGCATCACACCTTCAGGAAAACTGTAAAGTGTGACAACGGCTGAAGTGTTGGCTGGATGCGTTCGCTTCATCTTTTATTTTAACCAATAGGAAAACAAATTGAATTTAAACCTAATTCAGAGGTGGAAAGCCCGTATGCTTGATTGCACGCCTTCTGGCTTGCCCTTGGCTTGAGTAGTGTCCGAGCCCCATCTCCACATCAAGCGTCTTCACAGCTTTAAAGAACTCTGGTTTGCCTTGAATGCTGTTTTATGCCACACTCCTCAGCTGTGGAACTGGGGAATGCCGCTCGTGAAATCTGGGCTGTTCTCCAAGTCTGAAACTTTGACAGTGCCTTGAAACCATCATGCGCCAGCGGAGGGGGCTTGCCCGGCTTTTTTTGGGGATGCGCGGGGGGCCCGCGATTCGGGGCGGCTCCTTCATTTCTTGGAGTCACAGCCGCATCCTGCCGAAGCAGCCCATCCCCGTGGCACCGTGTCGTACCCGGGAGAGACGGTATGCGCTGCGCAGCTGAACTCGCGTTGCAGACTGAAGTATTTATGCCGAACTATAAATAGCACGCACACTGTGTCTCATACTGTAGTGCTCGCTGCTGGACCTGCCACCCCCAAATTCCCCAACCGGCTGAACAGTTACAGTATTTATTTTTTGTAAAATTCATTGTGTCTGAATCTTCGAGTACAGTTTAAATACCATCCTTTGAAACAAAGGCATTTTACATTTACAGATAATGTATTTTTATTCTCATAGTTTGTTTTTAAATTTACTTGCAGCAGTCAAGTTAAATAAAACACATGACATAAATCTCTCTGTCATCTTTGAGGGGAAGATTACTGGAGTTAAGTTTTTACTGCAACATTTCTCGTTCTAGGCCTGCGGTACGTTTAAACTGGAGACTTTCTGCTTCCCGGTGAGTAAAAGAGGGAAAGGGAAGTGAGTGGCTGCGATGTGGGGCGTGTGGGTACACCTCGTGATCTTCCCCCACCCTGGGAATACTCAGGAAACAGTTCTCAGTGTCACAGCAGCACCGGATCGTGTTATTTCAGACCAATGTAAATCTCCACACCTGAAAGCCGGAGCTTAGAGCGTTGTCCAGCTCCTTGGGATGATGTGTTTCAAGTACGGTTAAATTTGTTCAATGGTGCAAAGGTACGTGTAATACCCACCTTTAATGTGGTAAAGAAACGGCAATTGGCAGAAGCTTAACAAAACAAAGTAGAAATAAGGCACAAATTTAATGGAGGAGACGATGCTGTCAGCAAGCCTTTAAGGAAAGGGGCAGAGCCGCACTCTCCTGGGAAAGGTGAGCTCTAATCATGAGCTTTCAGACCCAAAGGCAGAACTGCCAGCGAGTGCCAGCTGTCCCTCCGGCCGCAAACGAGAACTCATTAGAAAGCAATTTATAGTATTACACACACAGAGTTGTCAGTCACATCCTGCCTCATACAGCGTATGTACATTTAAGTTGCCTTTCTGAGTAGTTTCACATTTGTTTCTTTAAGACCCCATTATAACTTCATTTCCCTGCAGTCTGGGGTGGGAGCTTTGCGGGAAGGAGGGGAAGGGGCGGATGCACAACTTGAAAAGAACAAGCGTGGCACAGAGCGGCTCCAGCCTAATGCTTTATTGTGTTTTGGTAGAAAGGACATGCGCAGGCAGTTCCGCTATGTTTCACAGTCTTCGGGAATTGTTGTTGTTATAATTAGCGATTGCTCGATCACATCCGCCGTAGAGAAGTTCTCGTTTGAGCAGAGTCTCTGCACGGGGATCTCCTCGGGCAGGGAGCCTCGCGACAGGGATTCCACGATCACCTCTGCTGAGCCCACCTCCAGCTCCGGCGGCGGCTGCAGCGCCACCACCACGGCCTTCTCGTCCTCAATGATCAGGTTCCGCAGCTTCCGCTGCCGGGGGCTGTAGTTCTCCACCCGGTCATGAATCTCCATGTGGCGCCTCAAGTGAGCCTGTGGAAGGAAGAGGCAGGATGAGGGGCCTGGTGAGGGCCAGCTCCCCCAGCACAGCGGGGGGCCCCGGAGCGGGGAAGGACTCACCTGTCGTGTGAACTTGTAGCCGCACTCGGTGCACTCAAACTTCCTCACACCCTTGTGCCGGCGGACGTGGACGCGCAGCTGTTCAACAGCTGAGAAGGGAAGCGAGAGCCCGTTGGCGGCGGCACTGCGTTGTACACACTCGCAGCAATGCCAACCCGCACCAGGGAAAGGCGGGCAGTTTCTAAAGAGCCGTGCGAAAGCCCAACGCTCTGGCCGTTACCTTTGAATGTTTTCCCACAGATCTGGCAGAAGTGGGGCCTCCCCTCCTGGTGCCGGCTGGCGATGTGCCTCAGCAGGGGCCCCTTCTCCGTGAAGCGCTGATCACAGAACTCGCAGCTGAAGGGGCGCTCCCCAGTGTGGGTCCGGTTGTGCTTGTCCAAGCTTGCTGCCGTTCACGGGGGGAGAGGGAGAGTGTCGCGGGTCAGCGGTGCAGCACGTGCCCCCTGTCTCGGGGTCAGGTACGAGCCACGCCGCAGTGAAGCCCGCAGACACGCGGTGCAGTTAGGTTTGGCTGGTTAGAAGGGCTTAGAGGCAGGGAAAGCAGCAGCCTGCTGGTCCAGGCCAACCACCACTGGGGAAAACTCAACTTCTTTCTCTTTTGTGCCGCGAGGGTAATGGAGGTAAGAGGAATGCGCCTTCCTCAGCATTAGCACATGCTCACAAGAGTGTGGCTTTCCTTCCCAGTGGAAGCGGGCAGGAAAAAGCAGGTTTCACAGCACAGCTGCTCTCTGGAGGTCCTGCATGCCAGAGCACAGTGCTTTGCGCTACCACCCCCAGCCACGTGCCTCGGGGAATACCTTGTGTCCTGAAGGTCTTGCCGCAGAGGTGGCACTGGAAGGGTTTCTCACCGGTGTGCGTGCGCAGGTGCATGTTGAGGTTGGCTTTCTGCGTGAAGGCGTGGTGGCAGAACTCACAAACGTAGGGCCGCTCGTTCCTGTGGGCAGGGGAAACGTTACCTTCATCTCTGCCTTTGCCAGCTTCAGCCCCTCAGGTTAGCTGCTGCTCCTTGCCCAAAGTTCTTGTAATTAACTCCTACTGCAACTCTTCTCAAACTAAAGTATTTTGGAGGCCCACAAATGCTATTCTGCAGCCACAGGCTCCTGAGCTGATGCCTCCCAACCCTTGGGTCTTATAACCAGCCCAGCAAACAGAATGCTAAGGACGAGTATGGCAAGCTGGCGCATGATTGCTGCTTCAAGAACACGGATTAGCCAGGCTGACGAGCTTCAGTCATCGCCTGTATTACTACAGTCACGCACTCAGAGGAAGTGCTGACAGTCTGCACTGCCTTTGGAAGAGAGAAAAGCAGAATGCCGGTTTGCCCCTCACCAGGTTTCTGGCAGAAGTTTGAGCCCAGCACCTCGGAAAGGGGGTCCTTGCTGCCCTCCAGCCAACTCCTCTCCCCAGCACCACCCAGGCGGGCCCTTGGCGGAGGAAGCGCAGGCAGGAGAGGCAGGGGAGGCCACGGGTCACGTCATACCTGTGCTTGGCCTTGATGTGCATCTGCAGGCCGTTGCGACTGGAGGCCCTGTGCCCACACTCCTCGCAGACAAACAGCTTCTCTCCCCGGTGCTTGAAGGCCTCGTGCAGGCGCAGCTCTGTCCGAGACAGAAAGCACTTGGAGCAGGTCGAGCACTGCAAGGCCACAGGAGAGCGCGGGGTTAGGCAGCTCGCCCAGGCAGGCCACGCAGCGTACGCCCGCAACAGACCCACCCACCGCCCACAGCCCACAGCCCGTCCCTCCGCCTGCCGCTGCTGCTTTGGGGTCCTCCCTGCAGCCGCACCCCCAGCTCCCAGACACCTAATGGGTTGAGGCAGGCTGACAAAGGCAAAATGCTGGTTACTACTTGAGTCTATCAGCCAAAAAAATGACAAGGGCTGCTCCTATACCCAAAAAAAAGGATGTTTCCAGCAGCTCTGTAACTCCAACTGCCTGCCTTGGTAAACAGAGCCAGACGGGACAATGGATGGCATTCCCTCAGCCAGGCCTGAGCGCAGGATAATTCCCTCCCAAAAGCCCACTGCATCCCACCCGCTCCTCTTACTGCGTGGGGCTTTGGGGCGCCGTGCAGCTTTATCATGTGGCTCTGCAGGTCCTTCTTCTGCATGAACTGCTGGGCGCAGGAGGAGCACTGAAAGACAAGAGAGGAGGGTCAGCTTCCAGGCATCCCCCCAGGGAGTGATTTCGGTGTGAGAAGAGGACCGGCGGCATGCTGGCACAAAGGGCTGGGGAGCACTGTCCTGACACAGAACACAGAGCCAAGGTAAGGCCCCAGAAAGCGCCTGGCTTTGGTGCCTCCCTGGAGCACATTCTGGCTCAAAGAAGGGGAATGACCCTCAGGGGGCTGCCGCAGACCAGGGAAGGAAGCTGGTGCGCTCGGCTCCCCTGAAGGGCTGGGCCAGGCTGCCCCAACACAGAAAGGCTCGCCCCAGCACCTAGCAGCCGTTTGTGGGGACGTCGAAGGCAGGCGCTGCTGACCTTGTACGGCATCTCCCCCGTGTGCGACACCATGTGCAGCCGCAGCTCCATTCGCCTCTTGAACACCTCCTGGCAGACCGAACACGTGAACACCTGCAAGAGAGGGGGGAGGCATCAGGTTCTGCAGAACCAAGAGTCCAGCGCAAAGGCCACAGCTCAGACCAGTGTTTGGCACTCAGGTGCTGGGACCTGGATGTGAAGTTTAACCCTCAGCCACAGCGATCTGGGTCTTTTACGGTACAAAGAATATCCTCACATGCTTGAAAACAACAGACAAAATGAGAGTTGTGTGGTAAATCAGACAAAAGCTGCTGCTGTCCTCACTGGCAGTGGACTTGGAGGGGTCCTGGCTGTGGTACGCATGCCGCGCAGTGGTGATGAGGGGTTTTTGTTCAGTAGCTGAGTGTGACATGGACTGTGACTGGAAAAATGCCCTAATTCCACCTCTGCAAAATGGCACTCGCTTTCCAGACCACTGGTGGCAGCTTCCCGAAGATACCTGCTCAGATCGGTTCATGCAATTTCTGGCTTCGTGTTCCAGCAGATTCTCTTTTCTAAAATAACATTTGCCGCATTTGGAACATTCAAAAGGCTTTTCTCCAGTGTGTTTCCTAGGAGGAATACAAATGGAGAACACCCATCACTGCCAGCCCACCGGCAGAGATGCACGAACAGGCCTGGTGAGGACACGAGGCAGGGAGAGGGAAGGACCAGGCAGCTTTTACACCCCTCCAGCACCAATATTCAGTCACCCAAAAGCTGCCTTTTATGCCAGCTTTGCTGATCCTGCCAGAGCGCACGAACCTGTTGGTGCCCACTGCGCTCACAAAACCTGTTTCACGGGCAGATGAGCCACGCTGGAGCTCGTGCCCACTCTGCAGGCGCCCGCTTTGCTCTCAGTTACCAACCCCAAAGCTCCACACAACGCCCATCCAGGCTGCTGCACTGTGCTCCCCCAGCCCAGGCAAACTGCCCCACAGCCCATGCAGATTTTGAAAGCCCAGAAGGACGATTTGCCACATCCACCTGCAGCCAGCACATCACTTGAAGGAACCCCTCAATACTTTATTTTTGAGCCAGGCTGGCTCCCACCCCCCACAGCAGAAGCCCGGGACAGGTGCCGCAGGTTCTGGAGACATATAAACCCCCCCCCAGTTCAAAGCAGTCCCGCCCCGGGGGGCAGCGGGGACCTCCCTTTCCATTCCGGGGAACGCCATGGTGTTGAGACCAGCTGTTTGCCCACCCTCCATGGAGGAGTAGGGGGGGGGGGGGGGGCGACGGCGC
>NW_009648161.1:27798-32156 GCF_000708025.1 Charadrius vociferus | reverse complement strand
CGCGGTAGGCGGAGGCGGCGGTCCTGCTCGCCGCGACGCTCGGGCCGCAGTCCAGCACCACCCGCTCGGCCAAGGCACCGTAGTCACTGCGCGGCACCGAGGGGCTGGCGACCTCCGCGGCCAGGCATAGCACCGCCTGGGCCACCGTGCTAGCGGCAATAAAGAGCACTGGTCCCCTGCGCCGCTGCCAGGCCTCGTAGAGGGCCGGCCAGCGTGCGTTCAGCTTGAAGATGCAGATGATCTGGAAGGAGCGCGTTGCCACACACGAGAGGAAGATGGTGAAGCTGATGGCTAAGAGGGGGAGCCGCAGCAGGCATGTGTGCCGGGCTGGCTCCCCGAAGTAGCAGAAGAGACTGCTGCAGGCACAGGCCAGAGAGCCCAGCATGAGGAAGCACATCTTCCCGCCTGCAGACTTGACCACTGGCGTGGAGGCATTCAGGGCGAAGAGGACAGCCAGCCCTGCCATGAGCAGCATGAGGAGGATGGTGGGGGTCAGCAGTGCCCAGGAGATGGGTTCAGACCAAGACAGAAACTCGGCAGTGCGGTTGAAGCAAGCTTCACTTCTCGCCGGGGCCCACTCATCTACCCTGCAGGACTGGCAGCTGTAGAGGTCTGCAGAGGACAGAAGCCCGGGCAGTGACAGAGGCACCTTGCGCACCACGGATCCCGGTAAGAGATCTGCTGCGGTGCAGCACTCTGCCCACACAGCCCCGTGAGCTGTCTGCGAGAGCTGCCCACTCCTCACATCTTGCTCCTTCCTCTTGGGCATTTCCAAGCCTTGGGGAACAGAGGGGGCTCTCTTACCAAAAGACCCCCTCTCAATAGTCCTCCCAGTGGACTGGGAAGGACTAGAAGTCGGCTGCTTGGGTTGAGAGGTGCAAGGCCCACAGGAGCCCAGCTGGGTGCACCGAGGTTCAGGGGGGGTGTGGGCTGTGGGTGGGAAGAGGCTTGTGCCTTCAGGAGTAACCTGCGAAGGCCAGGAAAGGTCTGCGGCAGCCCCCCTTCTGCAGGCTTAGGTACGGGACAGTAACATTTGGGGCATCCCTGCTCCTGCTGTTACCTGAAGCTGGCTGTTTCATCTCCCCTCAACTCAAGTGTGGGCCAAGGCTGCCGAGTGACCAGCTGCCAGCAAGGGTTTTGTCATTGTGGCTGGTGACTCTGAGACAGGAGATTCCTGCCGCCTGTCCCAGGCAGGGGACATTTCCATATGCCAGCTGCTGGTGACCGCATGGTGCGGAAGCCCCGAATGCCATCTGGGGCACAAAGGCCACCACTGGGTCGAATTTCCCTCCCAGAGGATGCGGTGCAGGAAACAGCTGTCGGGCCAGACGTTCCTTGTCCCCTGGCCGCAGGAGAAGGGGCTCTGCTGGCACCGTCTCCACAGGCTGTTTGACTGCATGGGCCCACCTGTGGGCAGCGCTCCCCGGAAAGCGCAGGGCGGGGGCTTTGCATACCCATGGGTAAGCAAACAGGGAGTCAGACCAGCTGTGTTCAGGCGAGCTCGGAGTTTTTTACCAATGACAGGGAGGAAGAGAAAGCGGGAGGGAAGAGGCTGGGGGAATGGCGAGGTGGAAGCAAGGAGCTGACAGGAGGAGGAGGAGGCAGGGTGCGGGCAGGGGAGCCAAGCGGGAAGGAAGGGAAGCGAGCAGCCCCCCAGGGCGTACTGACCCGATCTGTTCAGGAAGGTTCCTGCCGGACAGCCCTCACAGCTGAAGCAGCATCGGTGTCTGCTCCGCTGCAGCCGCTTCTCCCCAGGTTGACAGGCCTCGGAGCACACTGAGGCAGGAGCCTGTCGGGAGCAGAGCAAGAGTCAGGCAGGCGAGCGGGGCGGGCAGCAGGACACCTCGCTGAGCGTCAGCCCAGGCCTGCAGCGTTCAGGCAGCTTGCTGCCAGCTTTCAGGACAGACCCTGGGCAGGAGCCAAGAGCTCACCACATTGTGGTTTTTACAGAGGTGGTGGGAAAATGAGACTGTTTAAAGGAAAAGTAAGAGCTTTTTCGGTTCGCGTGCCCTGGGGTTTTTTTGGAAGGATGAAAGCTGATACTCAGAACACAGATCACACCCCTATACCACCTCTGTCTGCCCTGCTATGGGAAAATACCCCAGAACTGGCGGTGTTGGGGATGCAGCTGGCTCAGCAGTAAGCAATAAATAAGATCTGGATGCAGAACTGTACCTGCCGATCTTTTGTGTGCCACAGCATTTTGCCCTGGTCAATGCTCAGCCTGTCGGGATTCACACTGAAAGTTCCTACCACATCGAAAGCCCAGCTCGGGCCACTCCAGTTCCACATGACAATGTCGTAGCCTTTCCGAATGTCCCCGTTGGCATCAAAAGAGATGCGGCTCTTGTACAGGGAGAAGTTTACTTGCTTGATTTTTTGTAGGAGCTGTAAAACAGAAGAGTAAGAGAAGAGCCCTTCCTGATGACAAGATTGTCCCTGAGGTGTGCCTTGTCTCGGGAGGGAGATGTGCTGGAGGGGGGTCCCTTCTCTGCTCTGGCTCCTCTTTCCAACCCCCCAACAGCTAGCATATGCCCAGCTGCAGGAATTCCCTTCCAAGTTTCTGCGAAGGGCTGGTGGTAGAGGAACAGAAGCAATCTAGGGCAGGGGTCTGGGTCTAGGTCCAGGCTGCTTTGACTGTGACAGGCAGCTGAAGCCCACGAGGCCCTTCAGCTGGGACATAAGCCTTTCAGAGGGACAGAGAACCCCTGGGCAGAAGGGGAAAATCCTTCCCTGTGAGGACAGATACTCATGGATCCTATTCTACAAGGAAGATCCTTCCTCCTGTTGCTTTTACCTGCCAGGGATAGACTTTGCCTTTGCTGCACGCCCCCGAGGCGCAGCCCAGCAGGTCATGAAGGCCGTGCGCCACGGCATACACAGCTGAGTACACGTTGAAGGAGGCTTGAGCATCGTACATGTCGGGGACAGTGGCAAGCAAGTGGCAGCTGGTGCAGCGCTGGGTGCAGTCCAGCTGGGCATTCCCTCCGATTCCCCCGCCTGTCTCCATCCTGCCAGTACATCCAGCCGCAGCGCTTTCCTCTGCTGCCTTCCAAGTCTCAAAGCGCTCCAGCATCGTGTATTCTATCTTCTCGACAGACATCCCAATCACCGAGCCAATACTCTGGATGCCAGGCACCTGCCAGATTGTTTGGGCTAACGACCAGTCTTCAGAGCCCACCCACACCATGCCCGTGACATTCCTCTGGACCACCACCTCAAAGAAGGGGCAGGCACTTTTTCTGTTAGAGAAGACGACGGTGACATTAACCCTGACGTCTGTGAGAATTCTGACCAGGTTGTGGAGCTCCAGGCTGTTGGCGTCCTTGTTGACAGGGATGATGCCTCGGTAGGCAACGCACACATCGCTTGCGGTCAGCAGCTTGTAGAGGGAGTCTAAGCCTTCCCTGCCATAGGTGTTGTCGCTGCCCAGCAATGCGACCCAAGTCCACCCAAACCGCTTCAGCAGCAGAAAGATGGCCTTCACTTGCTGCCTGTCGCTGGGAATGGTGCGCAGGAACGAGGGGTAGAACCGCTTGAGGCTCAGCGTCTCCAAGGTGGCTTCGTAACTAATCTGCGAAGGGAGACAGGAGAAAGGGGGTTGCGCTCCCCCAGGCAGCGGCACCCTAGGAGCTAGCAGCACAGGCAGCCCAGCACCTGAAGAGACTTGGGGCTGGGCAGGCAGCAGACCCGGAGCCAAATGTGCTGCTGCCAGGGAAACCTTTGAAGGACAGCGAGCCAGCCACAGTTCCTGCCTGCCAGCTGGGAAGAGCATGGAGGGGCTGTGTTTCCAGCTCAGCCTGGCTCCTCAGCTCCAAGCCCATCCTCCCTCCAACCGTCACTGCTTGGGAGCCCTTTTCTTTGTCTGCCAGGGGAGCCGTGCTTACCTCCGGTACAAGGAAGACGCCGAGGATGGCTGCTGTGGTGAGTGCCAGCCGGGTGCTGTCGGGCCCGATGACGGCCACCGCTTCGGGCTCGTAGCGGCGGAAGGTGGGGAGCACCTCGACCTCCCGGCCACCTTTCCGGGCGAGGGCACGCAGCGTGGCGTGGAGGTTGGCGGGCTCCGAGCAGGTGTCGTGGATGTCGTAGCCCAAGGTGACGTTGGGGAGGAGGGCGCTGGAGTTGTTTATCTCCTCCACGGCGAAGCGCATGGCTTGGGACAGGCAGTAGCCGTGGCTCTTGAAGGTGGCGGCGCTGTGCGAACGCAAAAGTGGTTTTCAGGGAGGAAAAAAGGCATTTTTTGCGGGGGGAAGCAGGGTGGCGCGGGGGACTCACTGGTCGCAGCCGGGCACCAGCGGCCGGGCGGCGGCCCGCGGCGCCGAGGCGTGTATGGGGAAGAGGCCGGCCAGGCGGTAGTC
>NW_009648161.1:18620-26468 GCF_000708025.1 Charadrius vociferus | reverse complement strand
GGCGGGCGCCATTTTGTGCGCGGTGCGGGGCGCCACCATTTTGCGGGCGGCGCTGCCACCGCCCGTTGGCGCGGGCTGAGGGCGGCGCTCTCCCCCCGTTGCAGAGGCGCTAATCAGGAATACGCTACTGGAGAGTTATTCCTCTTAAATTGTATCTGCCGCTGTCACGGCTCTTCGAGCCCCAGGTGAGACCCAAAGGGCGTCGTGATGCCCGCTCCGCCCTGGGCGGCAGCGCGGGTGCCGTGCCTTCCCCACAACAGGCCTCGTGCGGAGCGAGAGCCGGCCACCCCGCTTAGCGTGCCTGTCGGGGTCCAGCAGCGCAGCTACAAGGCCTTGCACGCGCCTTGCGAAGCGTTTTTCCCTCTTCCCTAGAAAAAGGAAGAATCCAGCTTTACGCCAGAAGATGCAGTGCTGGCGTCTGTTGGCATCGTGAAGTGCAGCCCTGACCACGGGCTGCTGGTGTCGGAGAGCATGTGCCTGGCCCTGGAGGAGCTGATCCAAGCGTGCTGTGGTGAGTGGCATACGCGTGGTGAGGCCGGGGGCTTTAGTAGACAGAGGAAAGGAAATTCATGAGGCTTTCCATGAGTTAAAGTTGGGGAGAGCCTGCCCTGTGACAGGCACTGATTGGGGGTCGTATTTTTCTCCTAAAGAATGGGACTCTTGAGCTCATGCATCGCCCTGAGTGGGTTTGTGCTTCTGCTGGCAGGCAGGCAGCTCACTGCTGTAAAGGCACTTCCCAGTCTGACAGCAGAACTCATTTTGCTCTTTTTGGTGGCAGGTAGAAAAAACACCCCCTTACTTATCCAGAAACATCTAAAATACTGTGAGCAATTAGAGTTGATACACGCTGGCTTGTAGGGCTGGGGCTTGCTTCTCACTTCAGAAGCCTTTTTGCTTTATGCTGGTACGCTTAACATGCTTCTCTTTAAGGCATTATTTTTTTTCTGTGTAATTAAAATATATCCTAGTCAGATTGCAGAGTCTTGTAGGGCTTTTGGAGCTATTTTTTTAACAAATTTGTGTAAACAGGGCATATCATAATAACTGACAGCATTGGTCCATTTCAGATTATGTTTCTTTTTCCAGCGGAAGATGAAGGTGTTCCTGTGGTTCTGGTGTGTGGCCCAAAAAACACTGGGAAGTCGACATTTAACAGATACCTAGTTAATCTGTTACTGAATCGGTGAGTCTTTTCATGTTCTACAGGTTTTTAAGTACTGCATGGGATTTGGGAGAAGGAAAAACTGCCTGCCAAGATTTTCAGAAAAGCTGTTACAACTGGAAGGTGGATATCCTTTAAAAGCAAACAAACAAAAATTCAGAAAAATAAGCATTCCTGTCTTGGGTGCCTTTCAGAAAAGTTGACTACTGAAATATTTCTATCGAAATACTTCTATCAAAATACTACTAAAGTGCTGTCTTGGAATATGTGAACTAAGTGGGCACCGAGCAGTTAGAGTTGAATAAGGAATTGGGGTTATAACACTTAAAAACATGCAGTGAGTTATAATTTGTTAGTGTCTTTGAAGATTCTTGGCAGAGCAAGGCGTAGAAGCTTATTTCCCTGACCACTGTGTGCTTAAATTAAGATTATAAAGTTATAAATCTCCAATGGCTGGTCTCAGGATTCCCAGTTAATGTGGGAAAGGCAGTACACTGATCAGTGCCACCTCTGACTATTGTTCTAGCTACTTCCCTTAAAGCTGAATAGGTATGGAGCTATTGTAATATAATAAAGAACTGTAGATGAGCCTTTTACGTTCTTGCTTAATACCCTCTCAAGTGCGGGAAGGAGCGAGAGGAGTGGTGGTTTGATTGTGTTCAAGAATTTAAGTTTGACAACCTGGAACAAAAATCAGCTTGTGTTTCTGATGTGTTCCAGGTCATGTCCTGTTTCTTTTTTTAGTGGACGCTAATATATAGGCTTCTTTCACTGCAGCCTTCCCTCAGTTGAATATATGGAATGTGACATAGGTCAAACTGAGTTTACGCCGCCTGGATGCGTGTCTTTAAGTAACATAACAGAGCCAGTTCTCGGTACGTGTTTTGCCATTTTCTGCAGTTGCCAGAAACCTGTTTCATTTCCGGAAGGTGCTTTCTGAGTAGAGGCTGTACTTCAGGGGAAGTTGGCCACAGCTATCGAAGGTGCACATGGAAAATAAAACAAAGGCTGTTAAAGGTCTCTTGCTAGGGGCATCTAAGCTCCATGCGAGTATCTCCCTAAGTAACATGGAGCTATCTCCCTGCTTGTTTTCTCTGTTTTAAAGAGAGGAGATAGTTGCTTATATAAAGTGGAGGAACAGGCTGTGGCATGTCAAAGCGGATTTTCAGCCTTTCGGATTTGAAAGGTCTCTTTGGGAAAATCTTTCCAGTTTTTGGCATCCATAGGTAAAACTAGCTTGAGAAATGCCAAGGGGATCCATGTAGGTTGGGGGCTGTTGTTATGAATGTAAAAAAGCTAGAGCGAGAGAAGTTGCTTGGATTTGTGGTCTTGTGGATTTGGGTCGCTGTCTGAAAAGGATATGGCCAGGCTGGTTTACTTTTTGGATGGTCTGTCACAGAAGACTGTTTTAAAATTCACAAGTGTGTAACCAGTTACTTCAAACAAACAAACAAGGAAAAGAAACAAACAAAAAAAACTTCCTAGCATGGAGTCTTGCAAGTGACAGAAGAGTTTTTCCGTAGGTGCATGCTGGATGAGAAGGGCTGTTAGAATGTGAAAAGAGGACAGATTGTTTTGGAAGGGATTGCATTAGGTCCTAGAGGGATCGGAGTTTTTTGATTTGACTTACTGAAACCACTACAAGTTTGCTGCTTGCTTTTCAGGTCCACCGTTCACTCATCAACAAACGCCACGTAAGATGGTGTATTACGGACAGACTAGTTGCGAGCAGGACACAGAAAGATACCTTGATGTCGTGAAGTACGTGTTCAGCTCTTACAAGAAGGAAGTGCCTTTAGTGGTCAACACCATGGGCTGGGTGAAAGGTAAACAGGATGAATCAAGTGGTGGTGTGGCAGGAGGGTAATAGTCGTAGTGGTACACAACCACGCTTTCTGGAGTCCAGAACATACATCTTGCCCACCTGGAGCTAGTACTGGTCTTCCATAACCGCGTTCTGACCTGTTTATGTCGTGGCAGCAATCGTGTTTTCTCTCCTCCCCAAAGGTGAGGGGTTGCTGCTCCTGATTGATATCATTCGGCTGTTGTCGCCCAGTCACATTGTTCAGATGGATGTGTACGACTGGAAAGCCATGGCTCCACTCACCCCGGAGTACGTTCATCTCACGCCTGGCCTGTACACCAAAGGCAAACAGCAAGCCAAGTGCAAGCAGATGGGCACGAGTGGAGCGGAGCACTGGAAGCCCTCCGAAGCCGGGGGAGATGCATCGGCTCCCGAGTACAAGTTGCTGTATGTCCATCCGGAGTTCCCTCGAGCAGGGGTTGCAGGTGAAGCGTAAGTAGAAAGTTTAGCGCTATGTGGTGGTTAGTGTGCTCAGCACAATCATACGTAGTCCTAATGGCGAAGGCTCTTGCTTTGCTTTGGCTTCAAGAGCTCCATTAAATTTTGTTATTAGTTTGCTTATTGGCTTGTGTTTGGTGGTGTTTGTTTTAGTTTTCTGGGTACTTTGTTGGGGGGGGGTGTTTATGGGAAGGTTTGTATAGGGTTGGGTTTTTAGGTTGGTGGGGAGGGGGTTGTTCCTCCCTACTCTACTCCCAGTGACTGCTGACAGTTGCTTTTATACTGGACGTGACTTCTACTTGGAATCATTGACTATTACGCCTCTCTTCTTTTCTAATTGGAAGGTTCCGTACCCATTCTTACAGACGTAGATGACGATTATGTTATTTCTTAATTTCACTGATACTTTGAGCATCTCTGAAACGTTTATTTTCCTGGATCTTGGGTCTTTCTTGCTAATTTTGACTTGGCCTTCGCTAAGGAGTTATTTAAGAAAACAAATTTACTACTGTGTTGTGCAACTGACTGACTGAAAGGTGTGTGGTTGTCAGGGTTGGAGAAGGGAGCCGTTATCTAATAACAGACTTTGTTTCAACTGTAAAAAGGTATTATTAACAAGGATGGTGCTTAGTTTTTTATTTAACAGTGCGCTAAATACGGTGATCCCTTAGAGGTAGTAAAAACACAGCTCTAAATTTTCTTCAGCTGTAGAAGTTTTAAAAACTAAACTTGTGTGAAATAGCAGCTCGTACTGCATGGCGTGCTCGGGACTGTCTGGGGTGGCTGGTTGGAATCGCTGTGTGAGGGTGTGCTGCCTTCCCTTGACTTGTTGGGGTTATTTTCCAGGCGAGTACATAGCAGCATCTTGCGTGACATGTCCATACTGGGTTACCTGGGTCAGCTGCAGTCCCCAGACATCGGGGCTGTGCTTCCGCTGCACAGTCTTGTGCCGTATCAGGTAAATGAGCGTTTTTGAAAGGCTTGGAGATGTTGCAGAGAGCCCGGCTTGTAGTAATTGACAGTTCTGCTTGTACTGCAAATGTTTTTCGGAAGAGGGAAGAACACTGTGTAATCTGCAAAAAGATAACAACTTTATTCAGTGTTTCTAGAAGTGAGGTTTTTGTTGAGGTGTCAGTGTGGCACGTGTTCTCTGTGTGCTCAGTTGTTAGTGTTGAATCTGGTTCTGTTTGCTGCGGAGATAATGCCTGTCTGTAGGTGTGGGTTCGGAGCTCTCGGGTTTTGTGTACTTAGCATTATCTTATCTCTGAACTGGAACTGAATCGATGTTGAGCCGATGAACAGTTTCTTTTTTGTACCCCCTCAGGTACCTTTCAATGCTGTTGCGCTCAGGGTTATTCACACCGACGTTGCTCCTTCCAACATCATGTATGCAGTGAACGCCAGCTGGGTCGGGCTCTGCAGGATACCGGATGAAATCAGATGCCAAACGGACGGGCCGGTCTTGCTGACACAGACACCGGTCTGTGATTGCCTTGGCTTCGGTGAGCCACTCCGGGAAACCTCGAGCTGCCTTCTCACCTGTCGTGTTTGACAGATAGGTTGCAGAGTGACGGAATTGCCTGCTCTTGCAAAAACAACGGGAAAAGTGGGATGAGAGAAAAGAATAGTCATATATTCTCTTCTATTACAAGCTGTGCTTCAGGTCCTTTAGTTTCCACTGACTTGTGGTAACAGCTGTGGGGAGTGTCCCTGAGCGGCGCCTGTTGCAGCTTGCTGCTCTCGCTCTTTCACAACGCGACTGTTTACTTGCTTTCTGGATACGTATTCTCAAAAACAGATGCCACGTGGATTATGCAGAATTCCTTCTCTTGCCTCTGTTTGCTTCTGCGACTCACTTTGACATTACAGTTCCGACTCGGAGTTTCATCCTGAGCTCCTTGAGTTTCTGTTGGAACGTGCCAGTGAACAGGGATACATGGTTTGGGAAGTTCGCTGTTTGTATGTACGCTGAGATACCGGAAAAGTGGGATACAGCAATGCAAGTTTTTCTCGAGACGTGTCTCAAATCCTTCTCTTGCTTCAGGAAGAGCTGTTTATTCAGAGGGCTCCAGCAGTGTCTGGTTGTACAGTTCGAAGTGATCGGGTGGAGTTAAGACTGAACTTTGCATGTTTGTTTGTTGTTTGGGATTTTTTTAGGAATTGTCCGAGGGGTTGAGATGGAGAAGAAGCTTTACCACATTCTGACGCCGGTGCCTCCAGAGAACCTGAGACTAGTGAATTGTCTACTCCTTGGAAATATTGCTATCCCAAACTGCGTTCTTGTGGGCCAGGTAGGAGCTGCACGGGAAGAGGGTGGGAGCTGGCTGAGCCTCGGCTGGCTGGCGGGTTTTCCGTTTTCTGATTTCTGAAGCTTTATGCGTGCCCAGAGATGTCTGGGCATTCGCAGATGGTTATCTCTGTAGGAAATTGTCCTTAACTGTAGAAACAAGGGAGAGGAGAACGTTCTTCTCATGTTTCAGATACCAGAGTGGGGTTTGTTTGCCAATAGCTTGCTCCTTTCCACCAGTCAGCTCTGTCAGTCTGCAGGGGAAGGTGCTGCTTGTGCCGTTGGAGATAGGAGTTCTTAAGGTTTTGTTTTTTCTCTTTCCAGCAAGGAGTTGAGGGAGAGATCCCCTATGTCACATCCGATTATAACTACAGCATCTTGGGGTCTGGGAAGCTGAAAAAGAAGAAGCATTTCAAGAGGAGGGAGTACGCGTTCGAGTGTGACTATACCTGAAGCCTTGGGACCTCGGGTGGCGGGATTTGTTTCGTGCGCGGACTGGCAAGAGCGCGGTGTGGTCACAGAAGCTCTGGTGCTACAGAGCTCTGGGACCCTGGAGAGGAGTCTGGTGGAGATACTGCAGCATGTCTGGTTTTGATAATGTTTTATATTTTCAGTATGTATTTTGGTGTTTTGTAATAAATATCTATTAAAAACGTTGGTTTAGCTTGAATTTTTTCCTCAGCCTGTGTTGACTTGGGCACGGCTGACAGAAGCAGTGGGTGGTTCCCAGGGAGCGCGCGCTCTGCTGCGGATCGGAAGCAGTTCCCCGTTTGAAGCCTCGCCTTCGGTTAGCTCTGGGTTTTGGAGAACGATCCCTGGGGCACGGTAGCTGTAACCCTGGGCTGCTCGTGGTTTGGGAGAGGTCCTGCCGGCGGTCCTCTCCCTGGCGCTGTGGCTGACCCGCGGCTCTGGGTGTTCCGCTCCTCCAGGGCACAGGGAGGAAGGAGCGGGTTGGAAAATCCTCTCTCCCCTGGGTGACCGCGGCTCCAGCCGCTGGAGGAAGGCGCCCGCTCCCTGCGTCCCTGCGCTGCCACAGCTCGCCTGTGACCGACACGGCGTCATCCCACTGCGTTTAAGTTCACGGTTCAAGTTCAAGACCCCGAGTGCCGGTCTGGGAAGAGCTCTGGGTCCAGCTGGAACGTCTGAATAGGTTGTGCGATGGGCAGAGGCTAAAACGGGACGGGAGCGGGGAGGAACTGGGGACCCACGTGCTGTGCAGTGCGCCGGGCTGCTGTGTTGTGCCCTGGGAAAGACCAGAGGAACCTTTTTTTTCTTTATTTTTCCAGCTCTCTGTCAGGGCAGCGATTTGCTCCTGAGTGAAGATGAGGTTGGTGGGAGTCACGCAGAGGTGAGCGAGCGTCTCGGGCTGAGTTAAGGACCTTTTTGGCAAAACCACTTCTCGATGGGTAACACCATCCCTTTTAACGGATCCGTGACTGCAGAAATAACCTGGCAGCTAACGGTGGTTCCTGCGACCATGGCGTGGCTCTGTCCGTGTCCCAGAGCAGGGGGACAGTCCGGCCGCGGGGTCTGCGCCCCCCCGAGACGGGCGCCCGTTCAGATCCCCTGTGGCCAGGTCTCTCCCACGGAGGAAGGAGGGATGCGATGCTCCGCTCAGTGCTGCATCTTTTCAGCTTGCGGCCACTGCGGGTGTGAGTAATGTGTGAAAAATGCTTTTATCTGGTTTGCCAGGAGATTTCTTTGGGCTCCAGAAACATGTACCTGTAAAGGAACAAATTAAACGGGATTACTGCTGGAGAGGAGCTGCGAAGCGCTGTGGGGCGTTGCTGCCTTTGAAAGAGTTAAAGCTTTAACTTAATCCAGGCCTAATTATCCCCATCTGGCTGGGTCTGGCAGTGCAGGAAGGACTTGGCCGGCAACCTGGCCCGAACAGTGGCTAAAATAAATACGGGGGCCGTGGTGCAGCCGGGGGGAAAATCCCGGGCGAGGCGGGGGTTCGAGTCACAGGGGAGCGGGCGGAAAAGGCGCTGGGAAAGGTGAGACGGGCGAGCGGCGTGGGTGAAACACCCGGGGCTGAGCATCCCCCTCGGTGCTGCCGCCAGCACCCCCCAGCATCCTCCCGGCCAGCCCGGGGTG
>NW_009648161.1:8378-9204 GCF_000708025.1 Charadrius vociferus | reverse complement strand
GTCGGGTCTGCTCTGGGGGGAGAGCGGTATGGGGCAACCGGGGGCTTCGGAGCGTAAACCTCGGTGTGGCACCCCCCGGCAAGGCTGGGGGCACTCGGTAGTGTGATCGATGGGAAATTGGTTACTCAGCACTTAAAGCATCCGCATAAAGCGGGATGGTTGGGGCTTTTAACGACAGGATCTGTTATCTTTGCAGCGATTTTACTCTTGTGCTTGTTTGTTCTTTAAATTTCTGGCTACCTTTTCTGGCAAAGGGCACCTAGAGGCAGCAAAACTATGGGGACCATGTGGTGCCTTCGGGAGAAGATGCTGTTGGTGCAGATGAGTTTGGGGGCTGGGGTGGTCTCAGCCCAGCTGATCGCCTCGCACCGTGTTTTTCTTTCCCCCTGTTTTAGGGAGTTTTGCCTGTGGCAGGACAGAGCTGCCGTCCTTTGCTGCCTTCGCCGGTTTTAAGTCCTATCTGGTGCTTTTCCATTTTTCTCGTATTTAGCAGGGGCAAAACCCCCCTAAAGACCCCTGGCTTTTCCCGCGCGGGCTGAGGGCCCCCGGCATGCCCACGGGTGCGGGGGTGCAGCGGGGACTCGCGGCGGCACATTCCTGCCCCCCCCAAAAGCCGTCCGACGGTGGAGCTGCCGGACAGCCCCCCTCTTCATGCTGATTATTTTAATCACAAGCGCGTCTTGTCTCCGCGGCCGAATGTCTTTCATAGACGGCGGAAAGTGAAATTTGTGCAATGTCTGTGGGAGGCTGAAGAAAGGCCCTTTGTGCCGACCTCCCGGGCACCCTCCGCCGCTGCCGGCCTGAATGCGCCGCTTGTCCGGAGGGC
>NW_009648161.1:7132-7416 GCF_000708025.1 Charadrius vociferus | reverse complement strand
AGCGCGGCAGCCCCGGTTCCCGGGGGACGGCCCGGGGGTCCTGTCTGCGCCCGCGATCGCTGCCTGGCCGGGAGCTGGGGTGGCCGGCACCAGTCCGGATCGCCTTCCCCTCTCCAGGCCGAAGCAGCAGCTTTTTCGACTCTGCCCCAAAAGGCATTTTTTCCCGCAGACTGAATCTAACCCCGGCCTTGGCCGCGGTCCCGCTCGGGCCGGCGTGGATGCTGTTTTTGTTGGCAGGAGGGATGCAGGAGAGTGGGGCAGCGTGGCGGGGGGAGGCCCCGTGG
>NW_009648161.1:6787-7060 GCF_000708025.1 Charadrius vociferus | reverse complement strand
TGCACCAGCTCTGTGCCCGGCAGGCAGCATCCCAGCAGAGCATCAGGGCAGCTTCCCACCTCCCACCAGAGCATCCCCACCCCACAGGAGGGTGTTTGTGCTGCTCATTTGCTTCCAGCCGCCCCGGAGTCTGTTATTTTTAAACAATTAGACGCGACACATAACAAAAGCCTTCAAAATAGGATTTGTCCCTAAGGCAGATTTAACTGTCAAAGCTTAAAGTGGCTCCTAAGCCCCACTGGGGGCTGGCAAATGGCAGATTTAGAATTCCTG
>NW_009648161.1:3541-4705 GCF_000708025.1 Charadrius vociferus | reverse complement strand
GGGAGCGGGATGCAGCTGGAGCCGGCACGGGGCTAGGGGTGCCGGCACAGCCCAGCTTAACGCCCATCTGCAGGCTCCATCCTGGCCCGCAACATGTCGACACGCTCATGTCCCCCACGCACCAGCCCTGCCTCCGACGTGGAGGAGGAGGAGGAGGGACCGCCAGACAGCAGAGGGTGAGCCCCTGGCCCTCCATGTCCCCTGCTCATCCCCAGCCCGCAGCATCCCCATCACCCTGCCCGCCCTGTGCCTGCAGGGAGCGGAGGAGCTCGGCGCTGAAGGTGACCAAGAAGAAGGCTTGGCGCAGGCACACGGACGTAAGGCACCGGCCCCTCTCCCCGGGGTGGCCCTGGCAGGTGGGAGGGACCCCTGGGCGAGCGGCTGTCACCTCCCTCCAGGACCCCAGCAAGGAGTGCTTCACCCTGAAGTTCGACCTCAGCGTCGACATCGAGGCAGAGATTGTGCCGGCCATGAAGAAGAAGTCCCTGGGGTGAGTCTGCCAGGGGCGGATGCAGGGATGGATGCAGGGACAGATGCGGAGACAGATGTGGCTCTTGTGTCCCTGCAGGGAGGTGCTGCTGCCAGTCTTCGAGAGGAAGGCAATCGAGCCGGGCAAGGTGGACATCTATCTGGACCAGTCCCACACGCCGCTCTCCCTCCAGTTCGAGGCGTACCGCTTCGGGGGGCACTACCTGCGGGTGAAAGGTGCGGCAGGGGCCCGACGGGAGGCTCAGCCACCCCGGGGCTCCCAGGGGAGTCTGACAGCCCAATGCTTCCGCAGCCAAGCCCGGGGATGAGCTGAAGGTGGAGCAGGCGGCGCGGGATGCCAGGTCGGCCAGCCTGCCCATCCTGCACCCCACCAGCACCACTGCGCTCCTCGGGCCGGTGCCGGGACGCCGGGAGGGCACCGACAGCCAGGTGAGTACCGGTGCCAGTCCTGGGGGTAGGAATTGGGGAGGGGGTGGCACAGCACGGGATACCCCGTTAGCCATCCTTGACAGGAAGCTGGGGACATGGGGCAGCAGCACAGCATCTGCTGGGTGGCCTTGTGTGGTGTGGGCTGAAGATCCCCCCCGAGCCAGAAGAGCTCCTAGCTGTGCCGTGCTGGCTGTGCCATGCCGACTGTGCCGTGGTGGCTGTGACTGTGCCAGACATGACAGCTCA
>NW_009648161.1:781-1499 GCF_000708025.1 Charadrius vociferus | reverse complement strand
GACGCCCCGGGTCAGGGATGGGACCCTGGTCTGGCCACACCGTCAGGATGTGGGTGCCATCTTCGTGCAGCTCCTGCCTCGCCCTCGCAGGTGGATGCCGAACAGCTCTTCGGCAACATCGGAGAGATCATCCGGCTGCACCGCGAGCTGTGGCGCAGTGTCATGGCCCCAGTGCTGGCCAAGGCGCGCCGGACTGGGGCACTGCTTGACCCCATCGATTTCCTTGATGGTTTCAAGATGGTGAGTGGGGATCCCATGCCACAGCAGGGGGGCGGTGCTGCGCCGTGCCCTGCGGTGACCCCCCTGCGCCCTCCCAGTTCGGCTCCCTCTTCAAGCCCTACGTGCGGTACTGCATGGAGGAGGAGGGGTGCATGGAGTACATGCGGGCGCTGCTGCGGGACAGCGAGCTCTTCCGCACCTACGTGACGGTAAGGGGAGCGGGCCGGGGCCAGGGCTGGGGCTGTGCCCAGTGCCAGGGCTGACGCCCACGTGCTGCAGTGGGCCGAGAAGCACGAGCAGTGCAGCCGCCTGAAGCTGAGCGACATGCTGGTGAAGCCCCACCAGCGCCTCACCAAGTACCCGCTGCTCCTCAAGTCCATACTGAAGAAGACAGATGACCCCCGTGCCCGCGATGCCGTCACTGTCATGGTAAGGGGCCGGGGACATGGGGCAGCGGGTGCAGTGTGGGGTGGTCCCCCCCAGCCTCTCGCCCCCACTG
>NW_009648161.1:326-677 GCF_000708025.1 Charadrius vociferus | reverse complement strand
GGTGGTGGAGTGCACCCAGGATGAGGTGGACAAGGTAGGCTGGGCATGGCAGAGCTGCCATGCCATGCCACCCCATATCTTGCCACCCCATGTCATGCCATGTCATGCTACTCAATGCCACCCCGCGCCATGCTACCTCATGCCATGTCATACCACCCTATGCCATACCGTGCTATGCCACCCTGTCATTTCATGCCATGTCATGCCACCCCATGCCATGCCATGCTACCCCATGCCACCACATCCCATGCCCGGCGCTGACGCCAGGGGCTCCCGGCAGCTGCTGAAGGAGTTCCTGCGTCTGGACCTGACGGCACCCATCCCCGGCACCTCCCCGGAGGACACCCGGCA
>NW_009648161.1:0-224 GCF_000708025.1 Charadrius vociferus | reverse complement strand
CGGCCGGTGCCCACAGCTCCACTCTTGCCCACAGATGGAGGTCTACTGCTTCCTCTTCACTGTCTTCTTCCTCATCACCAAGCCCCTCAAGAAGGCTGAGCGCACCAAGGTGATCCGGCAGCCCTTGCTGGTGGACAAGGTCATCTGCCGGGAGCTCAGGGACCCAGGTGAGTGGCTCCGGGGGGCGATGGGGACCGCGGGGGGGTCCCTGGACGCTGCTGACA
>NW_009648160.1:0-7373 GCF_000708025.1 Charadrius vociferus | reverse complement strand
ACGGAGGGAGGGAAGGAGGAGAAAGGGTAAGCAGTAAAAGGGTGAGGAAGCACTGCAGATAGGAGGCACGTCCTTGGAGCATAGGCGAAAGAAAGCTCTTTGCTCCCATTGTCATAATGGTTAATTTTTGAACCAACCTGCTTTTTAATTGGTCCTGAGGCCAGGTATGTGCAAAGATGAAAGGCCAGTCACTAAAGGGAAAATCACAGAATGGTGACGAGACGATTGTTTTTTGCAGTGAAGCCATGTTTTGCTGACTGGAATTGTTTTTGGTCACTTGTAAAACAGCAGCTTAATTTGAACATGTGAAATCTGTTAAAAACTCTCCTAAACTTTCTGGCGCTCAGTGAGCTGATTTTCCCATGTCTCAACTATGCATCTATTCACTTACTGAAGACTACGTTTCCTCCAGAAAGAAAATTTCCACAAGGTAAAGAAACAGGTTGAGATCAACTATTTAAAGCCTAGCTACTGTTTCTTCCTTGTTCATTACACATTTCTCACCAAGATAAACCTAGCTGAGGAGCAAGTCTGGATTTAGGACAATGCTGATCATATGCTATGAACGTGCTTCCAGCTGTTCCTCCAAACACTGTCCTCTCTCTCTTAGATTCTGCACATTACTGCAATCCATACCTTCTTTTGCACAACATTGTATTGCTCCCTTTTTCAGGACAATGTCTCTCAAATACTATTTTAAAATCCCTCCCAAAACTCCAGTCCCTCATCTCAGGCAGTTTTCTGCTTCCCCACATTTAACTTCACATCACTTCATGGGACTGAGCCTTTGTGTTGCTCTTGTCAGGGAGCAGCAAAGGCAGGCTGATCCATTAGGGTGTGCGTTGACCAAGAGCTGAAGGTGATGGCAAAGTTGGTCTGTGGCTGTGTGCTGACCGACAGAGACCTCAGTCACAGTGGAGGATGTCTAGTGATGATAACCAGAGTCAGTCAACAGTGATCACTAGGCAGATCTGTAGGGATGAAGCAGGCAGAATGTCACATAGGTAAGATTAAGTCACCTATCGGTTGCTGTAATAAAATCAGAGACAGCGCACTGGCATGCAGTTTGTATGGGTCTAAATTTAGGTGCACAGAATCTCACCTAATGTTTCAATAGTTGGGTGTTTTGGGGGGTTTTGGTGTAAAATGTAAGCACTGTCCCCAACCCAGAGATTTTTCTGTGACCTATGAATAAAAGGAGACCAACTTTGACTACTTGTAACACCAAAGGCAGCATGCGAAGGGACTGGGTTCCTTCGAGCCCAGAAGCACTTCTGTTCACACACAAGGTCTGCAGAACACACTCGGAGCTCACTTCCTTGTGAAGGCTAAGCCATGCTCACCTTAGCTTTCCGGCTAACCCACGAGCACCTTTGCTTTCCTAACAAAGGAGAAGCATGAAGCAGAAAGGAGTGAAAAAGGAAGCAAAGGATTTTGACTGCCAACGGCCAAGCCCCTTCTCGCAATCTGCACTCATTCATTGCTCTTCCTGTTGAATGATTAACTATTCTCCTGAATGCAAAGGTAACCTTTCCAAGATCTGAAATGAATGAAGGAGGACTAAAAAAGGATTAAAGACTGCAGCAACTCTACAGAGCCTTTTCTGTCTTGCTTTGGATTCATTTCTCTTTTACCCTCCTCCAAATAAAGCTGAAGGATCTCAGGCAGAGACCAAATATTATTTTTAGAAAACGAAAGAAAGAGAAGAAAAGCCAGAGATTTTCAGCATGCATCATCTGGAAAATCTAGCAAAGATTTATTACTTGCACATACAGGAATGTAACGATCTTAGTACTGCTGTTTCCAGACCCCATGTGTCCTTGGGCACTGGGAGGTGGATAGTGCATGGAGGGAAAGACTGAGGGAGTGTGAAAGCCCCAGGGGGAGAGCTGAAGGGAGGAAATGTGAAGAGGCCTTGGGAGGCCCTGCTCCCTTTCCCCTGCCTCAGGAGCGCCCAGTCAGCCTGGTTGTGGCATCTGAACTGCCAACACCATCTTGCCCTGAACAGTGTCCCTTTCCTGGAAAAAAACCAGCTCATGAACTGTACTGAGAGTGTAGGGTCTGGGGGTGGCCTCAGTGTCACCTAGGACAGAGAGTTGGAAAACTGTGACCAGATTCCCTGCTACTGTTTATTAGGGGATACAACAAAAATCAGAAGCTGGAAATGACAATGGACAACGAGCAGACATTAAGGCACTGTAGGAGAAGTGTTGCAGTGGGGAAGATTCGGTTGCCACTAGGAGATACTCAGGCAGCAGCTGGGCTGCTGGTGAGGAAGGTGCATCCCCACATGCACATGGGTCCAGTGAAGAGCCTTGCAGCTAGAACCGCTCCCCTCCAATCATATGGCAAAACAGAGAGGCTTCCCTCTGGGAAATGCGTCTTCCACGTTCCCTATCCATTTTCCTCTGCCACCAGCATGACCTCTTTTTTTCTCTTCAAGAATTCCTACCGAGATTTCAGGTCTGTTAGAAACTTTGCTGCTAAAAGAGTAGTAATCCCAGTGGCCGCAGGCCTTGGTCTCTTTGGAGGATAGCACAGGGGCTTCTGACGTGTTTTCCAAGTTATACAACAATCTTGTTAAAACAGGAGAACATAGTCTTTTTGGTCAGCAGCATGGGCTGTGTCTTAGCACGCAGGAGACCAGCATGCTTTGACAAACCCACTAGTTTTTAGTGCTTTTGCCCTTTTCCCGCAGAGCTTTCCAAAATACAGTGCTCCAAAGGAAGAATAAGGGAGATGATGGACATGAGTACTCAGAGGCTGAATATAGCTCTGGAAAACACATAAAACTGCTCAGAGAGCTGTTTGGAGAACAAACCACTCAGTGAAAGGATTGTTTGATAACTGTTTTCTTTGTTGTGTGCTGCCAAAGACCCTGCGTATGCTTGACAGGAGCCATTTCAGCTGTGGGGAGCAGAGATCATAGAATCATAGAAACACAGAATTGTTTGGGTTGGAAGGGACCTCTAAAGGCCATCTAGTCCAACCTGCCTTCCCATGAGTAGGCACATCTTCAGCTAGATCAGGTTTCTTGGACATGCTGGAACAGGTTGCCCAGGGAAGTTGCGGAGTCCACATCCCTGGAGGTGTTCAAGGCCAGGTTGGCTGGGGCTTTGAGCAACCTGGTCTAGTGGGAGGTGTCCCTTCACCTGGCAGGGGAGTTGGAACTCAATGATCTTCCAGGTCGCTTCCAACCTAAGCCATTCTGTGATTCTATGGTGTATCAGCCACTTCTCCCAGTTTGGTGTCATCAGCAAGCTTACTGAGGGTGCAGTCTGCCCATCATTGAGGTCAAGATGTTTAACAGGACTGGATGCAGTATTGAACCCTGGGCTACACAACTGGTTACTGGTCTCCAAGTAGACTTTGTGCCACTGATCAACATCCTCTGGGGCCAGCCAGACAGGCATGTTTCAGTTGAGGACACTGTCTGCTCATCCACCCCATACTAGGCTTTTTCCAACCAGTATTGCCGCTACTACTGTCACTCTTCTTTTCCTGAGTATCAGTTAATTCAATATCTAAAATTGGGCTTTACATTTAAGTCATGAATTGCCACCAAAACAAAAAAAAAATCTTTCATTTATTTTTCTCAGAGATGTTATAAACTTCACAGAAGTTGTTTATTGCAAGTATAACGTGGACCATTTCAGTCTGCCTATCATGTGACTGAATTAATGCACAGTCCCTCATTCACCCCCTTGCTCAGCAGGATGAGAGAGAGACTCAGAAGTGAAAAAGGGAAAGAAAACATGTGGATAGAGATAAAACCGGCTTAATAAGGGAAGCAAAGCTTTATGCGTGATCAAAGAAATGAGGGGTTCATTCACTATTTCCCATTGTCAGGTAGATGTTCAGCCACTTCCATTGGTGAATGGAGTTAAATCCAGCTGGTGGCTGGTCACAAGTGTTGTTCTCCAGGGCTCCGTGTTGGGGCCAGTTTGGTTTAATACCTTTATCAGTGCCGTGGAGAAGGGGATCGAGTGCACCCTGAGTAAGTTTGTGGATGACAAGTTAGGTGGGACTGCCAACCTGCTTGAGGCCAGGATGGCTCTACGGAGAGTTCTGGGAAGGTTGGATCGATGGGCTGAGGCTAATGGAACGAGAATTAACAAGACCAAGTGCCTGGTGCTGCACTTGGGTCACAACAACTCCATGCAATGCTACAGGTTTGGAAAGCTGCTTGGCAGAAAAGGACCTGGGAGTGTTGGTTGACAGCCAGGCGAATATGAATACAAGCCAGCAGGGTGCCCAGGTGGACAAGAAGGCACACAGCATCCTGACCTGTATCAGGAATAGTGTCGCCAGCCGGACTAGGGAAGTGATTGTCCCAAGGTACTCAGCACTGGTAAGGCCCCACTTGGAATACTGTGTCCAGAGCGTGTCCAGAGAAGGACAACAAAGCTGGTGAGGGATCTAGAGTCCGTCTTTGGAGGAGGGTCTGAGGGAACTGTTGTTGGTTGTTCTGGAGAAAAGGAGGTTGAGCGGATACCTTATCGCTCTCTACAACTACCTGAAAGGAGCTTGTAGCAACGCAGAGCTTGGTCTCTTCTCCCAGGTAACAAGTGAAAGAACAAGAGGAAATGGCCTCAAGTATCACCAGGGAAGGTTTCGATTAGATATTAGCAAAAATTTCTTCACCAAAATGGTTGACAAGCATTGAAACAGGCTACGTGTGGAAGTGGTAGAATCACCATAGCTGGAAGTATTGAAAAGACAGGTTGACGTAGTGCTTAGGGACATGGTTTAGTGGTTCAGTGGTGGTTTTGGCAATGTTAGGTTGATGGTTAGACTTGATGATCTTCAAGGTCCCTTCCAACCTAGATGATTCTATGATTCCTGGCAAGCAGGTTCTCAGCACAAGTTAATGGTTCCTTGGAAAGAAAATGTCCTAGAGCCTGAAAGTTCCCCCTTCCGCCTTTCCCTGAGCTTGTATTGCTGAGCACGATGTCATATGGGATGAGTATCCCTTTGGTCAGTTCAGGTCAGGTCTCTGGGTTGTGTGCCCTCCCAACTACTTGCCCTTGCCCAACTTATTTGCTAGGAGAGTGGAGAGGGTGGAAGAAACCTCAATGCCGGGCAACCACTGCTCAGCAATAGCCAAGACACTGGGGTGTTGTCAATACAGGTTCAACCACAAATGCAAAGCACAGCACCGTATGGGTTTCCGTGAAGAAAAAGGGCTCCATCCCAGCTAGACCGAGAACACACGGTTGAGAAAGACATTGTCAAGACATTGACACACAGCCAAGAAACACATCCTATTCACAATGGAGTTTTGTGAAATGCGCACAGCAAATATTTCTGTGAAAACTGGGAATATCCCTTATCCTCTTACAGAGAAGGTAAAACTGCACATCAAGGCCTTTGTTTGTTTGTGTCACCTGCTTTCAAGAAGGTGACTTCTCTCCTGAGTTCAGAAGAGCCTGCCCTTTAACTCTCAGGGTAGGATCCAGCACACAGTCCGAGACAGCTTGATTGGAGAGTAGGGCTCCACTGCACAAATTCAAAACAGTCTATGTGCCTCATCTGCCAGCCTCATACAGATGTTTCAGGTACTGGTGGGAATCTCTGGAGCCCCAATTCACCTTCATGTTTAAGTGACATAACGCATAATGCATAATTCATGTTTAAGTGACATAATGGGTATTAGGATGGAAACTCTGACCCTCAGTGAGGTTCACGGAGGTCAGTGGAGTTGGCCACTGCTCCTCTTTCTCATCTGCACAAGAGTTACAGTAAACCCGAGCCCTTTATTCACTTTAACCAACCAAACAAACAATAAAAATAAGTAAAACTCAGGGAAATACATCAAACAAGAAAAAAAGACATCTTTATTTCTACATAATATCCTGATTACATGAAATACATACCAAAATAGTTTTAGTTGGATTTGTACGTAAAGAGAAAGACATGATACTTGTTCTAATGTCTCTGCACTGTAACTTTCCAGCTGTTTATAGAATTAAAGAATCATTTATGTTGGAAAAGACCCTTCAGATCATCAAGTCCAATATTACTGCCATCCTTAGCTGGCCAGAGAATGCCTCAGGCTGCAACTACCTTGAATCAAAAATCAAAATGTTTGTTACTACTTGCAAAAGCCTTTCCAAGCAAATCACATTTCCTTGACAGTGTTTCATATTTATGAAGATGACAGCACTTGTAATCCAATGCTTCCCAGCAGCCTCATTGCAGACGTCTTTGGTTGCTTGCTTGTCATCGTAGCTGTTACATGTCTTTTTTTCTTTGATCCTAAATGAAGATTAACTGTCCTAACAGTCAGCATTTATTCCAAGCATGGTTATTCCATGTCACAAAAATTGAGGGATTTGAAATGATAGTGAAAGAGACGATTTCTGGCCACTTTGCCATCACCGCCTGCCAGGAGCTGGGGCGGAGCTCCAGGATTCTCCACGTTCATGGCATTTGGCCATGTGTCTGGTGTCTCCTGGGCTGATTATGATATTGCCAGCACTTTCGGATCTGGTGTCCTAGCAGCAGTAGGCCCCAACAGAGATGAAGGGAAAGACCATCTCATTCTGCCAGAGCCTGTTCTGAAAAGCATACAAGAGAGAATTTGTGCGGGCACTGAAGAATGACAGTATTCTTGAGGATGTAGGCAAGCGTCCTGCTGTCGTCTTGGTTTCCCTCTCGCAGTCCATGAAGGTGTTAACCTTGCATTGCCAGGATCAAGGTTGAGCACCCAGCATTGATTCAACAAGGAGAGAAAAGGCATTTGTCTGACTGTATGAATCCAGAAATGGCAGGACCAGCAGAAGAGTCTGACAGCAACAGAAATGACACGGAAAGCTCAGCCACCTTGATTTTCACTTGTCAGTTCTGTAGTGATCTCACAGAATCACAGAATGGTTAGGGTTGGAAGGGACCTCTGGAGATCATCTAGTCCAAGCCCCTAGCCCCATCTAGGGCCAGAGATATTAAGACTTTGAAACTCCCCCTGAACATTCTTCAGACGGCATACCAAAAAAAGAAGGATAGGAGTAAAGCAGGATAGGAGTGGATTTGACACCCTTTCTAAATGAGAAGGTTTGCTGCAACTCCACAAGCAACAACGATGATGTCAGGCACGTTGCCTGTAGAAGGCACCTGCTTCTTCCAACTGACATAGAAGGACCTGTTATGGATGGTGAATGTCTAGAAACAGAAGTGGGAGGTATTCTTGGGCAGTGCCTTTAAGGCCATCAGAAAGCTTTTCCGTCCAAGAACATCAATCCACTATTGCACAAACACACCATGAATGTTTACTGTGATCCTCAGTGACCGGCACACACAAAATCTTCTCATACTCATGTTGATACCTTGATGTAAGATTCTGTATACAAACCCCATGACTGTTTTCACCCTCT
>NW_009648159.1:9426-9800 GCF_000708025.1 Charadrius vociferus | reverse complement strand
AATGGGATGCTTTTGCCACTCATTTCCGGTCAGGCTCGCTTCAGCTTCCAGTACAGTCAAGTCTTGGGATCCCCCTGTCACTCCAGAAATACCAATGGGTTCTGCCCCTGTAGAGCTTCATGGTATTAGGGTACACTAATAAGAGGTTCTGTTCCTCTATAATTTGATGGTATTAAGGTACATTGTGCACCAGTGTCCACTAGAGCCTTATACTCCTGTGGCTCAGATGTGCCAGGCCATCGAATCCACACGGTCCAATAAAGCCGGTTGTCCCATTCCCCCACCTGGCTGGGGGCAGGGCCCCTCTAATCCTGATCATAGTATACGTTATGCACTTGTTGCAGAAATGACTTGGAAGTCCCTTCAAGAGGGTC
>NW_009648159.1:4227-8582 GCF_000708025.1 Charadrius vociferus | reverse complement strand
GAGCAGCCAGGTGACAATGTGCTCACCAGGAAGTCGACTGAAATCTTTTCGCATATCTCGCAGCTCACTCAGGGATAGGGATCGGGTGATTATCTCTGGTTCTGTCTCTTCCTCCTATTCCTTTGATGGCCCTGGTTCGTCATCATCCCAAGAGTGGTGCAGTTGATTCCCTTGAGGGAAGGCATGCAATCCAGAGAGACCTCGACAGGATTGAGGAGTGGGCCCATGTAAACCTCATGAGGTTCAACAAGGCCAAGCCAAGGTCCTGCACCGGGGTCAGGGCAACCCCCAATATCAACACAGGATGGGGGATGAATGGATTGAGAGCAGCCCTGCAGAGAAGGACCTGGGGATATTGGTGGATGAAAAATGGGACGTGAGCCGGCAATGTGTGCTTGCACCCCAGAAAGCTAATCATATCCTGGACTGCATCAAAAGAAGTGTGGCCAGCAGGTTGAGGGAGATGATTCTTTCCTTCTATTCTGCTCTCGTGAGACCTCACCTGGAGTACTGCATCCAGCTCTAGAGTCCTCAGTACAAGAAAAACATGGACCTGTTGGAGTGGGTCCAGAGGAAGGCCACAAAAACGATCAGGGGGATGGAATACCTCTCCTATGAGGACAGGCTGAGAGAGTTGGGGTTATTCAGCCTGGAGAAGAGAAGGCTCTGGAGAGACCTTATTGCAGCCTTTCAATATATAAAGAGGGCTTATAATAAAGATGAAGAGAGACTTTTTGCCAAGGCCTGTAGCGAAAGGACAGGGGGCAATGGTCTTAAACTGAAAGAGGGTAGTTTTATGATTGGATATAAGAAAGAAATTTTTCACTATGAGAGTGGTGAAACACTGGAACAGGTTACCCAGAGAAGTTGTGGATGCTCCATCCTTGGGAACTGTTCAATGTCGGGTAGGACAGGTGACCCAAAACTGACCAACAGGATATTCCATCCCATCTGCCTCAAGCTCAGTATAAAGCTGAGGGATCAAAGGGTCAGTGCTCTTTCTTCAGTGGCTGGCATCCAAGGAAGACTTTGTTCATCTGCCTTTGATCCCAATCTGTGCATTCCAGAATCCAGATCCAGAATCCAGTTCCCATCCATCGCTGAGTCCAGTGCGGGACTTTCCCTGTGCCTGTTGGTGACATGATCCATCATCCAGGGAGCTTGATGCAGGTTTTTGCATTTATTGTATATATTTCATTATTTTCTTTTTAAATTATTTTATTAATTTATTAATATTTTCATTAATGCAGTTTAGTTTTTTCTAAACTCATAATCTCTTTCTCTCTGTCCCTCCTCTCCTTGGAGAGAGAGGTGGGGAAGAGTATCTGTCATTCGTCTCAGTGGCCAGTCCAGCCCAAACCACGACAAGGTCCCTTCTTACCCAAACCATTCTATAATTCTATGAAACACTACTGTTGCTCCCAACATGGCATTATGCTCTGCTGGGTAGGCCTTGTTTCCATGACTGGTAAGCTGCCTTGTAGTTGTCACAGGGTGAATGTGTGTCCAGGCACTTTTGTAGAGTGGGTGATATACTCTAAATTTAAACTCCAGCTTGCCTCAAGGTAACTGGGTCATCTACTCATGCCTTTAGCCACTGCTGTTGAATTTATTTTTAATGGGGCTTGCTTTGTCCTGGAATATTTATTGAGTTTGAGCAATTGATTGTAAATGGGCTTTAATGTAAATAAATTAAACATTCTGTAATAACCAACCTACAGTGTTGTTAGATATAATAATGCAATTAACAAATAAGCTGAAAGCTAATTCTTTAGTTAAAACATCTTTTAGCCATCACTGTATATGGTTAAATTAACAGGCTTCTCAGTTCCTTCTTACCAAAAATGAAGACTTTTCTTTTTGTTCTTGAGGCCATTCTCCTTGAAAGCTGACTCTTTATGGAAGCCTGCGTTAAGTGGGGAGTAGGCAGCACGTGCATTCCAGCTTCTGGCAAGGATATAAACTCCTATGGAGAAAAAGGTGGTGATATAAGTCTACACTTTTATCTGACTGCCATGCTATGTTAGTTGTACACTTAATACAAGGAAGTTCTTGTTTACATTAATAATTCTGTAGCTTACATATATATGCTTGAAGGGGTGAGGATGGTGAGGAAGTTTACCTTTCATCCTACTTTATACTCTACCCATTTGGACACTTGTTACCACTCATATGTTGCTGCCTGTTATCCTCCAGAAAGATGAGACTAACCATAGTGGAGGGCACTCCAGCCATGTGTCCCTGCCCTTCATGCAGACAATCATTCTAAATTAGGAGGCTGAAGTTAGAGGTTGGTACTGTCTGTTAGGTTATGTGATAAAACTCATCTCCACACCCACAAAGGAGTTCAGAGAGAAAATGTCAGGAGGGGGAGCCTAAAAAATATCCTGCCGAGCTACTCCCAAGCCCATCACAGGTGCCTATCAAAGGTCCATTTGCACAAGTCCAGATGAGCACAGGGGCATAATGATAGACAGGAACCCAAATCAGGGACTCCAGAGGAATGAACACCTTGTCCAGGCCCCTCCCAGGGCTGACTCAGCATTCATCAACCCCATTGTCTAGGTATGAAACCCATCATGATGAGTCATTGGGAGCAGCTTTCCAGATCACTTTTTGGGCTAAGGGTGGCTGCTGCCTAAGGGTGGGACACATTATAGGATGCAGAGGAAAAGCAGTTCAGCATCACACAGGACTTATTATGGGATGTTTAGGGGAGGAACCAAAGGTAGGATAAGGAAAGGGTTTAGGTGATTTGGGGAGGAACAAGAGTGGGAAAAGAGAGGGGTAAATTGATATATAAATAGTTGGCTGGTCAGTATATTTGTCTGGCTATGCCCTTTGCCTGATCAGCACAGTCTCTTATTTTCTTATTAAACTCATTTCTAACTCCCATGTGAGGGCGCTCTATTCTGTGTGCATGTATGTGTATAAGTGCAGCAGTTGGAGTCAGACCACAGGTCAGAGGGTCCAAGTGTCTGTGGTGTCACTTGCAGGCGTGTGAGAGTGTATTTGCTAGCAAAGATCAAGTTACACTAGCCAGTAAATAGGTGAAGTGGCCTGGGAGCAAAGGGGGAGGGGGGAGGTGAGTGGGTCTCTAAGGGTCAGGTCTGGGTGTAAGAGTGCCTTTGTATCTCCAGGGGTGAGAGCAGACATTTGGAACCTTGTGGAATACATTGTACTCGGAGTTAGTATCTGTTCTGTTGAACCTTGTACTTAGGGCTTGAGAAGCACAGATGTTATTAATATAATCTGTAATTTATATCTTCAGGAAAGGTTTCCTATAAAGCTAAGACAATGCACTACAATCCTCATTCATGGACAGTCAGTTCTTCTCAGTAAGAGCAACACTGTAGATTAACATGAAATTATAACATCCAAGTATTAAACTCAGGCCAAATGTATTGGGTTTACGTGGCAAAGTTTTGGTAACAGGGGGGATGGAGGGGTGGCCTCTGTGAGAAAAGACCAGAGGCTGCCCCCAAGTTGGTCAGAGCCAGTTGCAGCCAGCTCCAAAATGGACCCACCACTGGCCAAAGCTGAGCCAATCAGAGAAGTTGGTGGTGCTTCTGTGATAATATTTTTAAGAAAGGGTAAAAACACTGTACAGCAGTGCAAGAGAAGAGCGGGAAAAATGTGTGAGAAACCATCCTGCAGACACCAAGGTCAGTGAAGGAGGGAGAGGAAGTGCTCCAGGTGCAAGATGAGAAATTCCCCTGCAGCCAATGGAAGACCATGGTGGAACAGATATCCACGCTGCAGTCCATGGAGGACCCCCATGCCCGAGCAGTGGATGTGCCCTGCAAGAAGCTGCAGCCCATGGAGAGCCCACACTGGAGCAGTCTTATCCTCTTATTGAACTCAAAGAGATGCAGTCAACGGCTCAATGTCCAAGTGGAGAGCAGTGACAAGTGGCGTTCCTCAGGGGTCGGTACTGGGACATGTGCTGTTTAACATCTTTGTCAGGGACATGGACAGTGGGGTCGAGTGCACCCTCAGCAAGTTTGCCGATGATACCAAGCTGTTTGGCGAGGTAGACACGCTGGAGGGGAGGGATGCCATTCAGAGGGACCTGAACAGGATGGAGAGGTGGGCTCAAGCTCAGTTCAACAAGGCCAAGTGCAAGGTCCTACATCAGGGTCAAGGCAATCCCAAGCACAAATACAGGCTCGGTGGGGAATGGCTGGAGAGCAGCCCTGAGGAGAAGGACCTGGGCGTGCTGATTGACCAGAAGCTCAGCATGAGCCAGCAATGTGCAATCGCAGCCAAGAAGGCCAACCGGATCCTGGGCTGCATCAAAAGAACTGTGGCCAGCAGGTCAAGGGAGGTGATCCTGCCCCTCTACTCCACTCTCG
>NW_009648159.1:2567-3833 GCF_000708025.1 Charadrius vociferus | reverse complement strand
TGCCCAGAGAGGCTGTGGAAGCTCCCTCCCTGGAGGTGTTCAAGGCCAGGCTGGATGGGGCTTTGAGCAACCTGGTCTGGTGGGGGGTGTCCCTGCCTATGGCAGGGGGGTTGGAACTCGATGATCTTCAAGGTCCTTTCCAACGTAAACCATTCTATGATTCTATGAAGAACAGTAACCCATAGAAAGGGCCCACACTGGAGCAATTTGTGAAGTACTGTAGCCTGCAGGAGGGAACCCCATGTTGGAGCAGGGGAAGAGTTTGAGGAAGAAGCAGCAGGGACAAAGTCTTATGAACTGACCACAACCCCTATTCCCCATCCCCCCTACACCCTTTGGGGTGAGGGAAGGTAGAAGAGCTGGGAACAAATGAGTGAGGTTGAGCCTGGGAAGAAGGGGGGCTGGGGGGAAGGGGGGGTTAATTTTGTCTTTGTTTCTTACCATCCTACTCTATTTTTAATTGGCAAGAAATTAAATTAATCTTCCCCAAGTCAAGTCTGGTTTGCCTGTGACAGTAATTGGTAAGCGATCTTCCTGTCTTTATCTCAACCAAGCACACCACAGGATGTCAAGAGCAGCTGCCTCCTCCAGCAGCTCTGCGCCCAGAAATTCCTCCTGTCCAGCCACTGGAGCCCAGCCCAGTGCGCCTAGGGACCAGGGGTCTCTGCCCAAGTTGAGGGCCGTGACTGTTGATTTTCTGTTTGCAGGTTCAACCAGTAGTGAAGCTGAGCATGTATCCCAGAGACACACAGGACGCTTCCACATACAAGGTGCTGCCTTCAAAAGCATCTACATATAGGACTCACAAAACAAGCACAGACAGCCAAGTCCCCTTCCTCCTCTTCAGCCGGTAGAGATAGAAGTTAATTAGTGAAAGCACACACACAAAGCACACTCTAGAATCACAAGCACATACACATTTGTGGATCCTCCGAGTACTGACACAGCCCCTCTGTCCATCCAATATTCCTGCCTGGATCCCATGCCCACTTACCCACTTCACGGGTCTCCTACTCTCTGGCTAGTCCAGCTTAGTACTAACCAGGAAATACACACTCATTTCAGAGGCACCCCAGACTCATGGGTCCCCACAAATACCACCATGGACCTTCTGTCCATCTAATACCCCTGTCCAGACCCAGGCTCCCCTACTTGCCAGCTAGTCCAGCTTGAATTTGCTAGCTAATTACACATTCACACCCCCATACACAACCAGGTTTGGGGGAAATACAGACACATGCCCCTCCCCCAAGCAACCAGCACCAG
>NW_009648159.1:0-2372 GCF_000708025.1 Charadrius vociferus | reverse complement strand
AAAAAAAAAAAAATCAACAGGGCAAAACTCGTGGGTTACAATAGTGCAATTTAACAGAACAGCAAAAGGGAAGATGAAAACAAAACAATAACACCGATAAAGGGATATGAAGACACAATTACAGTACCGCCGCAAAGCACACTGACCAGACCCACACCGCCACAGCCCACCCCTGAGTGGCGACTGCTCTCCTCTCCCCGGCTAGCTCTTCTTATAGCCCGGGCATGAGTCACGAGGGATGGAATACCTGCCCCCTGCCGGCTCCTTGAGGAAATTAACCCCATCCCTGCCGGAACCAGGACAGAACCTCACCCACTCCAGCAGCTGTCACAAACTCCCACTCACTCTAGTTGCTGACAACACAGGCCAGGGGCACCTACACCCCCAGTCTGACTCCAGGTGCTGGCACCAAGTCCACTCATTCCAGTCCCCCCAGTGGCTGGCACTCCTAGCCCAAATTCCTTAGGGCCCAGCAAATTGATCCCAAGAGCTATGACCCCTCCAACTACTGATGCCAAGACCCTCGCTTGCTCCAGTAGCTGGCAGGCAACAAATGAGGTCTGCCTACACCCCCAGTCCAATTCTGGATATAGAGCTGGCAGGCTCTATATCCATTCACTCTGGTCTCACCAGTATCTGGCACTTCGCCCTTGCAGCATGCACACACATACACAGGGTAGAGAGTGAGATTACAGAGAGATAGTTAAGAAAAGATTTAATGAGAAGACAGGACAGACTGCAGTGATCAGGCACAGGGCTCAGTCAAACAAATATACTAGCTGGCCCCATTTTATGGGCAACCAGTCCCTTTTATATCCCTTTCAGTCTATTGGTTCTTCCCCAGTTCCCTTCCCCTGCACATTCCCTCATTAGTTTGCTTATTCCCACTGATCCCCCTCCAATAACCAGGACCCTCAGGTTTCCATCCTCATCAGTTGCAGAGTCAGTTTGCCTGCAGTTTCTTCCTAGCCCATTAATTAGTATGTCTGATGAGGCTTGTTTCTTGTCTTTATAATAGACTATTTACAGTTGAAAGGGACCTACAACGATCATCTAATCCAACTGCCTGAACAATTCTGGGCTGACCAAAAGCTAAAGCATGTTATTAAGGGCATTGCCCAAATGTCTCTTAAACACTGACAGGCATGGGGCATCAACCACCTCTCTAGGAAATCTGTTCCAGCGTTTGACCACCCTCTTGGTAAAGAAATGCTTCCTAATGTCCAGTCTAAACCTCCTCTGACAAAGCTTTGACCCATTCCCACATGTCCTATGTCTGTGTACCAGGGAGAAGAGATCAACACCTCCCTTTCCACTTCCCCTCTTCAGGTCACCCCTCAGCCTCCTTTTCTCCAAACTAGACAAACCCAGTGTCCTTAGCCACTCCCTATAGGACATGCCTTCCAGCCCCTTCACCAGCTTTGTTGCCCTCCTCTGAATGCATTCAAGGACCTTCACATCCTTCTTAAATTGTGGGGCCCAGAACTGCACACAATACTCAAGGTGAAGCCGCACCAACACTACAATAGGATAATTACCTCTTTTGACTGGCTGGTTATGCTGTGGTTAATGCATCCCAGAATGCGTTTTGTCCTCTTGACTGCCAGGTCACACTGCTGACTCCTATTGAGCCTGCTGTCAACTAGCACTCCCAGATCCCCTTCTGTAGGGCTGCTCTCAAGCCACTCCTGTACCCTCCCAATTTATGCTTGTGCCCGGCCTTACTCCATCCCAGGTGCAGAATCTGGCATTTGGCCTTGTTAAATTTCATGCCATTAATCATATCCCAATGCTCCAATCTATCTAGATCCCTCTGCAAGGCCTCTTTTCCCTCAAGAGGGTCAGCAGCACCTCACAGTTTGGGATCATCAGCAAACTTGCTAATGGTGCATTCAACTCCTGCATCCAGATCGTTGATAAAAATATTGAACAGAACTGGCCCTAGAATTGAGCCCTGAGGAGCACCGCTAGCATCTGGCTGCCAGTCAGATGAAGCCCCATTCACTACAACCCTTTGAGCCCTGCCCTTCAGCCCGTTCTTCACCCAGCACACCACGTACCTGCTCATCACGCTGTTGGACAACTTGTCCAGAAGGATTCTGTGAGGAACAGTATCAAAAGCCATACTAAAATCCAGGAAAACTATATTCACCACCTTCCCTTCATCCACTTGGCACGTGACCCCCTCAAACCAGGACACCTTATTGAAGAAGGATATCAAATTAATTAAACATAACTTTCCCTGTTGTGAACCCATGTTGACTGTGCCTGATGATTACATTGTCATTTAAATGCCTGTCAATAGCACCCAGTACAATCTTTTCCATAGTCTAACCTCAGGATTCTAACTGGATTCCGGATCTGCATTCAGG
>NW_009648158.1:220935-221789 GCF_000708025.1 Charadrius vociferus | reverse complement strand
TGGGGGTCGCAGCGAGGGGTGGGAGCAGCTCAGCCTCACCCGCTCCGCCCCACATGTGTGCACACGCGTGTGCCAAACGCGTGTGTTTGCTCACCCGCCACTCACAGGTACACGCGCTGCACGTGCGCACGCGCATGGGACACGGCTGTGTGTCACGCGTGTAGACACGCTTGTGCGAGCACACGCTTGTGCGCGCAAATGTGCACACCAGAAGTGTCATATACACTCCTGTGTGCAAACATGCGTGCACACGTGTGCAAATGTAACACGCTCCTCTTTGCAAACGCGCACATGCGTGCACAGGTATCACACTCATGTCTAAACACACACGCATGCACACATGTGCACAGGTATCACACTCGTGTCCAAAACCACGTACATGTACACATGTGCACAAGTATCACACTCATGCGCAAACACACATGAACACACGTGCACAGGTGTAACACTCATGTGCAAACACACATACACACGTGTGCACAGGTGTCACACCCATGTACAAACACACACACGTGCACACACATGCCCAGGTATCACTCTCATGTGCAGACACACATGCATATCACACTCATGTGTGGACACACGTGCACAGGTGTCACACTCATGTCCAAACACACATACACGCACATATGTGCACAGGTATCACACTCATGTCCAAACACACGTGCACACACACGTGCACAGGTATCACACTCATTTGTGGACACACATGCAGACATATCACACTCACGTCTGGACACACATGCGCACACGTGCCCAGGTATGACACTCGTGCAAACACACGTGTGCACACGCATCGCACGGCTCTTTCAGCAAACCAACAGCCCTGAGCACTCCGACCCCCAAACCACAGC
>NW_009648158.1:215788-217664 GCF_000708025.1 Charadrius vociferus | reverse complement strand
CCCACAGTGGCACCCCTGGGGTGCACGGGGGCGACTGGACACAGACTGGAGAGTCACACGCGTGTGCGACACTTCCACGCCAGTGGTGGGTCCCCATCTGGAGGGGATGGGGGAAGAGCTGGGGTGACACCCCACAGCTGGGTGCAGACGGTGGCACCCCACACCTGACACCCCCCCTCGAGGTGACACCCCATATCCAAGCAGCATCCTTAAGGTGACATCCCACATCTGGACAATGACCGAGGGTGACACATCACATCTGGGCACCCCTGTCCCTATGGTGGCACCCAACATCTGGACAGCATCCTAAAGTGACATCCTACACCTGGGCAGCATCCAAGGCTGACACCCCACATCTGGGCACCCCTGTCCAGATGTGGAATCCCACATCTGGACAGTGTCCTAAGGTGACATCCCACACCTGGTCAATGCCACATCTGGGCACCCCTGTCCCATGGTGGCATCCCACATCTGGACAGCATCCTAAAGTGACATCCTACACCTGGACAGCATCCACGGGTGACACCCCACATCTGGGCAACCCTGTCCCAATGCTGGCACCCAACATCTGGACAGCATCCTAAGGCGACATCCCACACCTGGATGATGCCATATCTGGGTACACCTCTCCCAATGGTGACTCCCCACATCTGGGGACCTCTGTCCCAATAGTGGCACCCTACATCTGGACAGCATCCAAAGGTGACATCCCACATCTGGGCACCCCTGTCCCAATGGTGGCACCCAACATCTGGACAGTGACCTAAGGTGACATCCTACACCCAGAGAGCATCCAAGGGTGACACCCCACATCTGGGCACCCCTGTCTCATTGTGGGATCCCACATCTGGACAGTGTCCTAAAGTGACATCCCACACCTGGACAACACCACATCTGGGCAACCCTGTCCCATGGTGGCACCCCGCTTCTGGACAACGTCTTAGGGTGACACCTCACATCTGGGCACTCCTGTCCCAATAGTGGCACCCCCCATCTGGACAGCATCCGAAGGTGACATCCCACACCCGGACAGCATCCGAGGGTGACACCCCACATCTGGACATCCTCAGTGACACCCTACATCTGGACAGCCAAGTAGGCCAGAGCCCCACATCTGGGCACCCTCACGCAGCTGCGTCCCAAAGCCGAGCACCCTCAAACAGCAGCACCCCACATCTGGACAACCCCCAGATAACAGCACCCACCACGGGGACGCGCCGCCACGTTGCCACCCCACATCTGGCCATCACCCCACAACGGGGCACCACCCCACAACGAGGTGCCCACCCCACAACGGGGCGTCCGCCCCACATCTGGCCGCCTTCCCTATCGCAGCGCCCCAGCCTCTCCACCCCCCCAGTGCTCCATCCCTGACCCCCTTCCCCACTACATCAGCCCCACACACACACACCCATCTGCCCCCCCACGCGTGTGCTCAGCCCCACACCGCGGCCGGGGACTTTCTCTGCCCCTGACCTTTGCGGGGACCTTCTCCCTCTTATCTCCCCAGACCAGGAGAAGGAAATAAAACCCCCTTTCCTCCGGGGAAGATGCTCTCCAGCCAGCGGAGGTGTTTAGATTACCCCGGGAGAGCCCCAAAATCCCTACAAACCAAAAAATAAAAGGGGGTCTTATAGGGCTTTTAGTCCCCGTTCCCCCCCAAAATCAATCAGAGCCCTAAATTTGAAGAGGCGATGTGACACACACACCCCTTCCCTCCCTATAGCTCTGCGATTCTCCCTCTGCTTATTTCCCCTCCTGCGTTTCTTTCCCCATTTAAAACCTCTTCGGGTCGTTTTTTAAGGTAAAGAGGAGTTTTTACTGTTTCGTGGGGTTTTTTTTTTAATGGTAAAAAAATAAAAAGCAGGAAAAAAAA
>NW_009648158.1:213246-214716 GCF_000708025.1 Charadrius vociferus | reverse complement strand
CCCCCAAAAAAAAAGCCCCTTTTGTCCCTCTGTCCAAAGCCGGGGTCATGACCCGGGTGATGCAGAGCCAACCTGGACGTAAACACTTTATGGGCTCTTCTTTAAATATTTAGAGGCACTTCAGGGAACTGGGATGGGGCTGGGGGGGGTCGCAGGGTATTTGAGTTGGTTTGTTGGTTTGGTTTTTTTTTTTTTTGTGTGGTTTGGTGGGTTTTTTTATCATATCTCGAGTCCTCTGTTGCAAAAAGACACTCCTCCGCCTCCAAAAAAAATCAACCTGGGCATGGGAATAGGGATGAATAGGACTAAACCGGGACTAAAATAGGAATCAACCAAACAGGAGTAAAATAGGAATAAACCAGGAGTGAAACAGGAATAAACCAAACAGGAATAAAACAGGAATAAACCAGGAATGAAATAGGAATAAACCAGGAATTAAATAGGAATAAACCATGTTGGTTTTAGGAATAAACCAGGAATAAACCAGGAATGAAACAGGAATAAACCAGGTATAAAACAGGACTAAAATAGGAATAAACCAGGAATAAACCAGGAATAAACCAGGAATAAACCAAACAGGACTAAAATAGGAATAAACCAGGACTAAAATAGGAATAGAACAGGACTAAAATAGGAATAAACCAGGAATAAAATAGGAATAAACCAGGAATAAACCAAACAGGACTACAACAGGAATAAACCAGGAATAAAATGGAATAAAATAGGAATAAACCAGGAATAAACCAGGGAAAGCGCAGGAGATGGGTCGTTTAAACGCTGGGGGTGTCGTGAGGTTTTAAGCGCGGGTGAGGTAGCTCGGAGGGATTGAAAATTTAATAGTAATAAAGAAAAAAAAAAAAAAGTTGGGGTTGTTAACGCCGCGCAGACACGGGCGTGTCACGGTGTGTACCTGAGCGCCGCGCAGGGACACGCGTGGATGTCCCCGCTTTTATCCGCCGCTCTCCGCCTCCTCTGCCTCTAATTGTCCCTGTAAAAGCGGGGGATAATTATAAATTATAATTATAAACGCAGCACCGCCGCAGCTCTCCGCTCCGCGGCCCCTATGCATAAATCCATACGCGCTGGGGCCCTGCGCGGTGAAAAACGCACCCCGCAGAAACACACTTTTTGGTTAAAAGTACCCACTCGGGGGAAGGAATTAATGTGTAATTTGGAGAATTCGCCTGACGTCGAGCGGACACCTCCGCCTCTCCCGGAGGTTTTATTTCCAGGGAGAAGCGGGGGGGGGGGGGGGGACACACGACACACACATAGAGGTTTAATAAATCTGCCGGTTTATTCATTTAAAATAAATAAATAACTAGATTAAATAAGTCATAATAATAATAAAACCTCCTCCAATTCCCGAATCGCCCACCACTTTCAGCTTGTTTAAGTTTCTGATTGCATAATCAGGGAATTAATTGGGGATAAAAGAAGAGCGGCTCTTAAGGAGGGGGGGACAGAGGA
>NW_009648158.1:211921-212337 GCF_000708025.1 Charadrius vociferus | reverse complement strand
GGTGGGTTTTGAGAGAAAAAACAGTATTTTTTCTAAAAAAAAAAAAAAAAAAAAAAAAAAAAAAAAAAGATATATAGATATATATATAAAAAAAAATCCCAAAATGTTTAGCTTGGTCCCTTGCCCATCAAAATTAATCACAGCGACAGATTAGGAAGTACATAAAAAACTCTATCTCTGGATAATGATATAGGAGAGCACAATAAATAAAAGTTGGGCGCTGGAGGTGCTGTCAGGTCCGGGGCGAACCAGTAACTCACTCGGTTAACCCCGGGTGCGTGGTTTTGGCTTTTAATTCCAATTAACGCCGGAGAGGAACATTTTTTTTCGACCTACGAGGGGTTGGAGGAAATTGCTGGAAGGACCCGTAACGCCGTGTTAACTGCGAGCTAAACACACCCCCCCCCTCCAAACCC
>NW_009648158.1:209349-211850 GCF_000708025.1 Charadrius vociferus | reverse complement strand
GGCAAAAAAAAAAAAGGAAAGAAAAAAAGATTAAAAAAAAAGAGAGGGGAATGTATTTCCACTATAAAAAAAAAAAAAGAAAATAAAAAAGTTCTCGTAAAACGGAGGCTGCTGAGGACCCTCGTCCGCCTGCAGTTATCTCCCCAAAGCATCCCTGGAGCTGTTATTTTCCTTTTTTTTCCCTTTTTTCCCCCCCCTTTCTAACAGGCAATACAGGAAGCTAATTTTCTCAGCCGGCTGATGTAAATTGAAGAGGGGTTACCATTCCTCGCAGCCTCTGGATACAAAGACTTCCTCAGGCTTTTTTCTTTTTTTTTTTTCCCCTTTTTTTTTTCCCCTCTCCCTTTTTTATTGCCACTTAAACCCTCCGTAAAACGACTTCGCGGCCCTCTTAAAACCCGAGTCCTTAGCGAAGCTGCTTAAAGAGACGAGAGGGGAAAAAAAAAAAAACCCAAACTCACAGAAAATAAAGATCGAACTGCGAAAGGAACCGGTAAAAACTTATCAGGGAACTTCAAAACAAATTGGACTCGAAAGAACATAAAAGTGGGGGGGAGTGTAAACCCTCCGTAAAACGACTTCGCGGCCCTCTTAAAACCCGAGTCCTTAGCGAAGCTGCTTAAAGAGACGAGAGGGGAAAAAAAAAAAAACCCAAACTCACAGAAAATAAAGATCGAACTGCGAAAGGAACCGGTAAAAACTTATCAGGGAACTTCAAAACAAATTGGACTCGAAAGAACATAAAAGTGGGGGGGAGTGGAAGGGGGGGGGAAGGAGCCCTGGCCTCAGATGTTAATTTGAGCCTCCAGAAACACGTTGTTGCTGGGAGTTTTATAGCCCAATAATCAAAGTAAAGCGAATTATCCGAGCGCTGAACGTAGTCCTTCAAGCAGTTCTGCTTTACAAAGGACAGATTCTGTAGTAAACAGCTTTTTGCCCATAAACCATTTATACAGAACAGAGATTTAAAACCCACCTAATGACACCTAAAGCATAAAGCAATGCTTATTCTTAAATGTGCATTGTGCCTTTAAGAGGCACAGATCCATCTCTGTCTCTGACTTGACATCTTCCTCAGGGAATGACTTCTAAGAAATAAAATATATTAAAAGAAAGTGCAATCAGAGCCTCTCATTATCAAAGGGATAAAATATCAATTTTTGTCAAGATAAAAAGCATCACAGATGGGCTCTGATGGGAAAAATTTAATTCTTGGTCTTCACTTGATTTGATATTTATCACTCCATTGCTCAAGAAATATCCTGACAGGGAATTTTTCTTAAAAATATTATCCTGTATTTCTCCTGCAGTAAGAAAGCTATGAGAGTTTTAACTTGTGTGGTTTGTTACACATGAAAACCTCACAGAGAAAAAGGAAAGAAAACAGACCTACCTACAAAAGGCACCTTCTAACTCTTCACTATGTCAACAGCTTCACAGTAAAGGACCTTCTGCAGGTTCACCTCATCTGTGGCATCACTAAATTAACTGTTACATCATTGCTGTCCAATCTATCCTAGATTTTAGAACTACATTGCTCAGAGCTGATCCCAAAAGAAATCCTTGCTTTTCACAGACAAGAGACTGATGAGGTAAAGCTGTCTCCCAATTCTGAATAATGAATCTTGTCTTGATGGCAAGTTCTTAGATGAACTCCCCAACCAATTGAGAATGCAAACAAGGGAGCAATATAAAAGGTCTTTCAATCAGATCATCACAGCAGCAAAACTGGTGTTGGCCCAATGATCTTGTAGCGTGACATAAGCAGCACCATTTTTCATTTTCTAGACTATGTGACATGTTATGTAACAGACACAAAGCAGTGTTTGACTAAACTGGCAGTATTTATCACCAGAATGATATCTTTGAACTAGAAGACTATCCCACTGTCCACACCTGAACGGTACAGCTTCCTGCCTACTTTAGCCTTGACAAGAAACCTACTTCTATGCATAAACTCTTACCTTGATAAAGACCAAAGTTGGAAGCACTTACACTTTATATCTAAAACATGATAAATGGAACTTCATCTTTTTTTTTTTTTTCCTCCCCTGAAATGGGGGTTACTTACGTGGCTGGGAGCGCTCCTGGACCAGCCGGGAGGCAGAGCATCTCTGGAGGAAAAGAGGGGGAGAGAAGTTTGGCCGCCACTTCACCCTTCTCTCCCCTTTTTCTCCCGGCTTATTTTGGCGAGGAAACAATGCCATAACACGCAGCGCATCTGCCCCAGCTCCCCCCTCCTCTTTCCCCGTACACCCCATTACTATGGTAAAAACCTACAAAGCCTCTAAACAGCGATGGTGCCTCTAAATCTATGTCCGCGGACACAGAAGGTACATCGTTGGGAGAGGCAGAGGGTCAGGAGGGCTCGGGGGTCACTTGCTCGCCTCCAATGGAGCTGCTGGGAGAGAAAAGTTGGCCTTTCCGTGAACCCGCTTTTGCCGTTTACCCGAACTTCAATAAAGTTTTCTTTCAGCCTCTCTACATGGAGGCGTCAAGAG
>NW_009648158.1:207270-207543 GCF_000708025.1 Charadrius vociferus | reverse complement strand
GGGGGGGGGGCTCAGCCCCAGCACATCCCCCCCTCTCCCCATGCACCCCCTTCCCTGCCCTGCCAGGGAAACACAGACACCCTCCACCGGGGGGGGACACACCACAAATACACAGTTTTTTTCCCCTAAAATCCCCCCCCCCCCCTCCCCACTGCCAATTTACAAGCTGCTTCCAAAGGCCAGGAGCAATGAATTACAGTTATTAGCGCTACTACTACCATTATTCTCATTATTGTGATTATTATTATTATTATTATTATTATTATTATTATT
>NW_009648158.1:206453-206976 GCF_000708025.1 Charadrius vociferus | reverse complement strand
CCGTATTTACAGGTTGGGAGAGTTTGAGATTTAAAGTCACCGGCCACGTCGTGATGTCATAAAAATCGGGAGTTGCGAGTCATCTTTCCGTTTGCTTAAACTTAACTTAAGCAGTAACTGGTGCACATGGGATCCATCGCACATCGTCCCGGCGTTTTTATTATCCCGATTAGTATTATTTTGGGGCGGGTTCGCGGGGAGATGTGGGGATAAAAGAAGTCACCAGACATAAAAGTAAAACTAATTCACACTGACTGGTTTATTGAACACTGGGACTTTCACAGACACACTAAAACTCTTTATTGCAAGTTTACAATGATCATGTAAAATCAGTCCAAAAACACAAATAACCACGACAAAAAACCCTTAGCTACTGACTTTTTTAAACCTTCTTCTGCTTTTATCTTTTAAATATGTCACTCTTGCCCTCTCTCGCTCCCCTTTTTCGTCTCAATTTCTCAGCAAAGACTCGTCCACCCTCGTGTGCTGTTTCGTAGCTGCTTTTTGTTTGCTTTTTTTTTTT
>NW_009648158.1:204241-205280 GCF_000708025.1 Charadrius vociferus | reverse complement strand
GGGGGGTGGGGGGGAAAGAAAAGTAATAGGCTAAATAGGTAATAAAGAACTTTGGGCAGCTCAAGAGTTTCTATTCTAATAGGAAGGGGTTTCCCTGGCTCAAAAGACTGAATTATTTATGCACCCCTTACAAAGCTTTCGGAGTTTCACACATACATAACAGAACGAGCCACATGGCTGAGGCTGCCCACAGTAGCTCGGCTATAAAATTTATGGTGGGTGTAATTACCCATTCGGAGTCGTAAATCCAGTTCAATTGTGCTAACCCAAAGACTCTCATGGAAGGGAAGGAAATAAAAAAAAAAAAAAGAGAGAGAGAGAGAGAGAGGAGAGAGAGAGGCGAGAGGGAGCGAGCATGGTGTGAAAATAAGAGAGCGGAGAGACAGAAGAGGAAAATAAAAGTTGCATACCAGTACTGACGTGGATTTTTTTCATCCAGGGATAGACTATGGGCTGTTTGGAAGCTGTGCTGGTGGGATGGTCGGGGTTTGGCTGGTTGCAGGCTGGAGGGGCTGGGGAAGGAGTGGTGGAGGAGGTGGATAGAGCAGCCTGCTCGCAGAGCTGCTGTGCTTTCTCTGAGAGGTGTTGGCCTCCTGGAGTTTGCCCGTGTCCCCTTTGGAGCGCGGCCGGGTTGCCGGGAGCTGGGAGCCCCCCACAGCTGAACGGGCGGTCGGGGAAGGAGGGTCGTGGCACTGGGTACAGCTCCTGGTGGTGATGCTGGTAGCTGGACTCCCTTGTCCGGCTATAATATTCCGGACTGTGGTCTGGGATGTAATTATTTTGCGAATATTCCTCGCATGGAGGAAATTTCGGATCGATGTAGTTAGAGTCCATCAAATAAGAGCTCATGATCATTAATTTCTGGAGTGGAAAATAATTTTTCTCGCTTTGTCGTTTTTCTGCTCCATAAAGCCCTCCTACTAGCTGGCGACCCCGTAAAGTTACTTTCACCATGTGACATCCCCGGCCAATCACACCCGCCAGCCCAGTCCCCGGATAAGGAACCAAAAGCTTCTGCAAAATGTACCCAAATTGGGGG
>NW_009648158.1:201299-202254 GCF_000708025.1 Charadrius vociferus | reverse complement strand
GGTGTGTATGTGTGTGTGTATATATATATATATATATAAATATATATAATTTTGGGGGTAAAGCTGGAGGGATGCGTTAAAAATGGCTCCCACCTCCCCGGCGCAGGTCGAAGAGCCTCAGATGGATGTCAATATTTTGGGAAGGTTTTCGCTCCCTCAATTAAAGCTTTTTAAATTTATTTATTTTAGCTTATTGTTTTAAGAATTATTATTATTACTATTACTTTATGTTATTTTTTTTTAACTCTCCGTCTCGCCCGAAAGAGAGGGGCAGAGGAGGGAGGTGGGGTATTCCCTCCTTGTGCTTGATAACAATTATAGTTGAAAATCATAGCTTGCAGGGCATTGCCATATTTTACTTGATAACAATAAAAGTGACACATAAAGTTAACTGTTTATGTTTTATTTATTAGACTAAATGTGCCAGCGGTGTCGAAGGCTTTTGGCTGGTTGTTACAGCTTTTTATGGGGTTGTAAAACGCCATAAATCAGTCACTGCGAAATGGTCGGGGCTCTTTGTGCTCTTGGCTGAGAGTTGTGTTTGCGGTGGCTGCCGGTTCTTCTGGAGATGAAAAGTAATAATGGGATTTGATTTCGATTAGGATCGCGCCCCCCCCACCCCCACCCCATCCCAATCATCGCCGTGATTTCGCTCCTTACCTTTAAAAAAAATAAATATATATGTATATATATTATTGTTATTATTATTATTAACAAGCTCTGGCGAACAGCAAACGCCGCTTTCGCACTTTGAATTAAACCACCTTTGGAAAAAAAATGACATCAGCGGGGTTGGAGGATTTAATTAGGAGCGCTGCAATTAAAGGAAAGCAGAACTTTCCAAGGCTCTGGCATCGCCCATATATTCCCCTAGAGACGAATTTGTGACTGGGAGACGCTCACACAAATTCGAGTCTACAGGGTACATATAGGCGACGGGGAGGGTTAGGGGGGG
>NW_009648158.1:200118-201045 GCF_000708025.1 Charadrius vociferus | reverse complement strand
GGGGGGGGGAAGAAAAGAAAAAAAAGACATGAATAGAAATGTATTCCGCAACCCAAAACATTGATTTAAATATATCCAATAAATTCCTTTTCTCCAGCTATACTTCATTCTGCCCAAACACCTCAGCCTCATGCGGGGCTTTGACATTTATAGTTCAGACGGATGCAACAACTTTATTCCAAGGCTGAGGGAATATTGAATAAAGATGGAGAGTTAATAAAGTAATTTTTACCTACGCACATCCTGAATTTCCTCCTCATGGACAATAATAAAAAATGCAGCTGCTTCAAATTTACATTGATTAAAAGTGCACTTTTAACACATTTACTGAATGCTTTCTGCCACATCTGCTGAGAAGCAGTAACATTAGATCTGGGCTAGATTAAAAAAAAAAAAAAAAATAAAATAAAGGAAAATAAAGCACAAAACAAACCAGCAGCAATCAAAAGCATTAAAAAAATTCAAGGCGTGAAGGTCACAAACTGGGCGGCTCTGGACTCTCTCGCTTTCTCAAGTGGGGGGTGGGTGTGTGGGGGGGAACCGCAACTTTATTTGCACCGTCTGCAGCCCCCGATTCCCACCCAAATAGAAATGGTTTTGAGGACTCGCTTCTCCCTCCTCTCTTCCCCACCTCCCTTCACCCCCCTCTGTGTGTTTTGCCCCCGGATTTCTTACAAGTGCATCCAAAATTTAAAAAGAAGAAGAAGAAAAAAAAAAGAAATCCCACGGATTTCCTTCAAACGCACCCCCCCCAAAAAATCCTATTTTCCCCTTTTTTTTATTGCTGCTGGATTAATTTTTCCCCCCTCCCCTTTGCTTTTTAACCGGAGTTTGGAGCTGTGCCTCTTGCTGAAGTGTTGGGATTATTTTATTTATTTTGGATTTTTTATTTATTTTGGAATTTTTAAAATTTTTTATTTATTTAAA
>NW_009648158.1:198860-200030 GCF_000708025.1 Charadrius vociferus | reverse complement strand
CAAGTCCCCGCATGCATCATTAACCCAGGTGTCTATAAAGCAGCCCTCCCACCGGCTCTCCATCCCTCCTCGTCCCCGTCCCCCCCACACACAACCCCCCCCCTCCACCAGCACAACCGTGGCGAAGAAACACTTTGGGAAGGGACAAAACCCAGAGAGACGCAGCACCTCGGCAGAGAGAAGGGGGGGAAAAAAAAAAAGAAAAAAAAATCAAAAATGAGGGGGAAAAAAATTTAAAACCTCCTTTTTTGGCTTTATTTCCTTTTTAGCTTTATTTCCTTTTCCCGCTTAGGATGAGAGCTGCGAAATATAGATCTGGGGAGCAGCGCGGGGCTGGTTTTTTTTGAAGTACAAAGCGCCTTTTTGACAGTTCTGAAGAAAAATAAGTATGCATTGTCTCTCCGGATTCATTGTGTTGGCTATTACCATACTGACCGTTTGGTAACCTGTACCTCAGCCCATTAGCAATCTGTGCTTTCCAGCAAAAAATGAAGTACCTATCTACTGGGGGTTTGTTATCCCGTGTTTAATAATAATAGGAAAAGCGGGGGAAAAGCTCGCGGTGGATGAACTCTGCCTCCTCGAGATGCGGGAGGTGGGAATCAATTTGGGAGCGGAGTTTTCTTCCGAGCTTGTTTTAAGGTGATTATCGCACAATTAGTGGCGAGAGAACTAAAAACCCGCGTGTATATAAACATTTATTATTATTATTATTATTAATTTTTTTTAGTACTTGGGGTCTCTCTGCCGTAGGAAACGACACGCAATTAATTAAATTTTAATTTTTTTTTTTAATTTTATTTTCCCCCGACCGACTTGAAAGCAAGCGAGGGCAAAGAAGACCTTTTCTTTTTGTCCCTTCCTAATGCAAATAGACGAGGTCTAATTTATGCAAAGAAATATGCAAATGTTTAATTGATTTTTTTTTCTTAAATCTGTTGTCAGTAAAAGTAATGAATCGGCCTAAAACGATTTTAATAAGCAAAGCCTGTCACCCAAAGTCTTAGCCTTCACATTTTTCTTTGGAGCCTCTTTCGCCTCAAAGAAACTAATAATGTAAATATTTATCCCTTCATTTTAACGTATTAAAGATGAATCCCTCTTGTTTGCCAAAGAACTCCAAAATAAAAGAAAAGATGCAAACCAGTTTCTCCATCTCTCCCCCCTCCC
>NW_009648158.1:194352-198684 GCF_000708025.1 Charadrius vociferus | reverse complement strand
CCCCCTTTCGCCACCTCCCCTCCCCTTCTCACCCCACCCAGGAATTCAATTTTCTTCAAATCTCGTTGAAAGTGGCTTTTTAAAAAGTGGGCGCATTTTAATATTGGTTAGACAGCGTGACCTGAATTTCACCTCAACTGTTTGACTTGATCCAATAGGTCACTGCCAAGGAGTTATTGATGGGGGAACTCCATTGAAATTTCTCTCCTCACAAATGGCCTTTAGATCTTCTAGCGAGTTCAATAACTAGTTATAATGTAGAAGGGGAAAAATGAAGCCCAGAGGCAAACTAATTTGATGTTTCATTTTTATGCTGGAGAAATTGTTGGTTTTTGTTCCTCTCACCTCCCGCTCTGCCCCTCTCTGCCTCTCCAAAAGAGTTTTTTTTGGTGCCTCTGTGTGTGTGTGTGTGTGTAAAAAATAAAAATAATTTGGTTTGAGCGAAGCCCCCTCTGAGCCGAGGTTTGTCTGCGCTCGAAATATCCGCTATTTTATTTAGAATTTAATTGGCACTGGCGCTTCAGCCCGGGAACTCCTCGGGACTCGGCGGAGTGGGGAGTCCAGCAAGAGTGAAACTTGCTGCTTGGTAGGAAACACTTCTTTTTTCCCTTTTTTCTTTTTTTTTTTTTTTTTTTTTTTTTCTATTTTCCTCTTTTTTCTTTTTTTTTTCTGTTCTTTTTTCTCTTTTATTTTTTCTTTTTTTTTCCTTTATTTTCCTTTCCTTTTTCCTTTTTTTTTCTTTCCTTTTTCCTTTATTTTTTTCCTTTTTTTTTCCTTCCTTTTTTTTTTTTTTTTTTCCCTTGGAAAGGCCTTCTTTAAAATAAACCAAAGGCGCCAGTAACCAACTTAACACCTCTCTCCTCTCCAACTTCTCCTCCGGCCAACCCCAGCTTTCTGCCGGAGCTCCGCTCCCCCCCAAACCAACTCCTTCAAGAACCGCTCGGAATCGGAGCCGAGCAACAACCACCCCCCTCACACACCTCCCACCCCCCCAAATAATTTCATTCCCCGGGTTTAATTTGGGGTCGCCTTAATTCATGTCAACCGCAGCTGAGTTCTTCCCCGATCGTTGGCCTTGGGGAGGGTTTTCTCCCTTTTGCCTCCTTCAAATCCGTTATTTTTTAGGCTAAAACTATTTATTTGAATTGTGGGGAGGGTTTATTCAAGAGGGGGGGGACGAGAGGCAGAGGAGGACTCAGCAGGAGGATGCTTTTAAGTGAAATATATACAGGAGCTGAGATTTCTCCTTGACTTTTCCCAGACAAAGACGACTTATACTGACCCACCGGATAATTGCTGAACCCTGGGTTAAGTTGAAAAGAAAACATTGGGTTTGTTTTGGGGGAAAGGGCGTGTTTGGAAGGGGTTGGGGGGGTGATGGGGGGAGTGAAAGTGGCAGGAGAAAGTGTCCAGCGAGCCCATTAGCAGATCTATAGCTGTTATTGTATGGGATGGAAACACATACAAACTTGAGGCTGATGCCTCTTGGCGGAGGGAGCTTCTGCTCGAAGTGGTCCTTACTGCTCTCACCCCGTGGAAATCTTCCTCCGGGATGACAATATTAATAATTAACATCATTTCCACCCCTTCAGCCTCCTCCCCCCAGACCCCCTCGGGTTGCAAAGCCACTTCTGGGCCCCATAATCCTCAGTCCTTCTTGCTGGCTCTGGCCGGGGAGAAAAAAGGGGTGGAAAAAGTTCCTATGTAAGGCCAGAGGATAAACATGAAGGTTTTTCTTTTTTTTTTCCCCTAGAAAGTTAATCCAGCTCCCCCCCCCCGAGTGTGGGGTTATACCGGGGAATTTGGGGAGGGGGGAGCCCCTGCCCCGCTGTTGCTGCAGAGGAAACGTGGCCGAGACGGCTCAGCCTTTGCTTGCAGGGGTGCAGAGCCGCCGGCCTGGCACCAAAATGGGGTGGAATGGGACAAAATAAGCGAAAACTCCCTCTTTTCGGTGCATTTTGAGTCCTCCCAAGCGAACACGCAGCCCGGTTTTGACCAGCCTGAGCTCATCCCTTTATTAAACCCCTTTCCAATTAATCAATCCCGAAGGAGGGAGGGGGGCTGCCTCCGGGGACGCCACCCAGCACTTCTTAAGTAAAAAAACGGCCTCAAAACCATGCAAAACCCCTCTTTTTTTCCTCCTCTTCCCGGTGTTCAAATGGCCGCGATGCTCTGAGCAAACACATCCCTGAGCCACCCAGCCCCCGCCGGTGCACCTTGGAGGCTGCTGAAAGCTCGGATCGATACCCCGCTGTTATTAAAAACCTCGGGTATCCCTTCCTGGGGATGCGGGTCAATGAAAAAGGGGGGTGAGGAGGGGTGGAAAAGCGGGCGACACGCGTGGGGAATGACACGGGTGGAGGGGGGGGGAGTCCTGCCCCTATGGGGCCAGGCAGCATCACATGGAGGGCAGATCCCCAGTACCGCCGCCAGCTGCAGCTGGGGAAGTGATGGGATGAAGGGCAGGATGATTTAAAGTCCCGGTTTTATCGCCTTTTCGGGCCGTGTTTTAAACTCTCTGGGTGTGTAAACACGCTCTTTTAAACCCGACACGACCCAGATGCGCGCAGCTCCCGCGCCCATGTGCGCAGCCCCCAGCTCACAAGCCAGGGGGGGGAAATTGGGCTTTTCCCAGGGGTGATTCAGCTCCCCCGGGGGTGAGGGATTGGGGGGATGAGGGGGTGGTGGTGTCCCCCGCGGACCTGGCGACTTATCACACCTATTTAAATCTTAATAATAATTGTAATAATAATAATAACTCCCCGGTAAGGCGGCGCGGACAACCCGGAGCCCGGGGGGGGACCCTTGTTAGGGTGGGAAATAGGGGATTTAAGGCTGGAAAAGGCGCTCCCCACTCCCCTTAATGTTTATTTATTTTTTTTCACTAGGGTACTTTCAGTTTAATCTTTCGCAGTGCAATAAACTATTATCTTAGTTAATCCCCAAGGCGAATCCATCAAAACCTTTTAATAAAACGTTGCGTGGCTTCCGCGGGGGCCCTCCAGCAACAGGGGCTGAGGAAAACCCAGTTGGTGGGGTTTTTTGGGGGTTTTTTAGGGGGGTCTCCCTAAAATTTCGAGCTAGTACCCGGGTGGGAACAAGAGGAGCCGCGGGGATGATATAGAGAAGCAGGCCGCCAGCATCAATCCCGACCTGATAAGAAATCGGCTGCTTCCCTGGGAAAAAAAAAAAAAAAAAAAAAAAAAAGGAAAAGAAAACGGAAAAAAAACCCCCAACCCAACCAAATAACCCACAACACAGAAAAAATGGGGGGAAAAAAGAAAAAAAAAAGGGAAAAAAGGAGAAGGAAAAAAAAATCATGGCCCGCTTGCCTGGGCTGCAGAGGTTTTTGGGGAAAAAAAACGCCTTTTCCCAACTCTAAAGGTGCCCCCGGTCTTACAGGTTTGCTGGAAAAACTGGGAAAGGCGAGCTGATTTTTTTTTTGGGGGGGGGGAAGGGGGACAAGAAGAGGAAAGCAGCCCTTCGCCCAGAGGACACGGTGAGGGTCGCTGCAAGGACCAGCCTAGGAGGGGCTGTGCAAACCTCAGCTTCCCCCCCCCCCCCCAAAAAAAATCTTCTTTGAAGCTCCGGATCCGCCTCGAAGCGTGGCGGTTTGGGGCTTAAGTGAAGAATTAGGCGTTAGTGCGGCACCGTTGAAAGCCTCCCATAAAATATAGGTTTGTTCATACTCCACTTCTCCCCTTACACATGACCCAACCGCTCCAGCCCCAACCGATTTTTTAAAGCTTTCTCTTTCGCCACGATATTATAGAGAATTAATTCCGACATGAAACAGGTACCGGAGAGGAGAAGACACAGATGTAAAGTGTCAGTTTGAGTCTGCAGGTAAATAAAATGCAAAAGGGTTTTATTCCGCCTCGGAAATGAAAGAAAATAGCAGGAAAAAGGGAATTTTTTTTTTTCTTTGCGCAGGACACGCGTGGACACGCACAAACCCACGAACCCAAGTGGCCTTTCCCCCTCCCCCCCCCGAAAAATCCCACCCGTGTGCTCCAGAGGGACAATAAACCCCCCAAGTGAGGGGAAGAGGGTGCATCCTCAGCAGCACCACCTCAAGCAGAGACCCCCCCTCGTTGCTCCCCAAAAATCTCAGCACCCGGCGGAGGGGGGGGTCGTTGCACTCACCGAGGTGGGGTGGGGTGTGACTCTTTTGGGGGGGATTGGCTTAAAACCCAATTTGGGGGGGATATTTTGGTGAAATGGGCTGTTTTTCGGGGTGCTGGATCCCAGCGAAGGGTGCGGAGGAGAGGAGCCGGGGGGGGATGTGGCACCGGGGAGGGGGGGGGACCACAGTAGCGACCTCGTTATTAA
>NW_009648158.1:192288-192819 GCF_000708025.1 Charadrius vociferus | reverse complement strand
GGGGGGGGCGATGGAAGATGATGTTTAGAAACTCTTCCCCACCTCGGGGAGAGAAAGAGGAAAAAAAAACAGAGGGAAGGGGATGAAAACATCGGTCTGCACCTATTTCAGCCGGATTTCCTCCGTCCTCTCATCCACCCTCCAATAACACGGGTTTTTTTGGTGTTTTCGGGTTTTTTTTCTCCCAGCACCCAGCTGGAGGCGAGGAAATTGTATTCCCCAGAGTCATTCTCCGCACTTTATTTTTTTTTTTTTTTGGTCTTTATCCTGTCCAATTAGGCAGGAAATTATTTCACTTGTTACTCTAAAGGTGGATTTCTCCTGTGCGCTGTACTATTATTTTTTTTTTTTTTTTAATCCCATAATTTACACAACGGGCGACTGGAAGCTCTCTCTGGTCGCATATGCAAAGGCGAAGAGCACCTGAGCTCCAAGTAAATGATATTTAAGCGAAAATCAAAAATATCCGGCAGAAATGGCTCCGATCCGGTATCTATTTTTAATGACACACCCCCCCCCCCCCCCCCAACA
>NW_009648158.1:187176-187683 GCF_000708025.1 Charadrius vociferus | reverse complement strand
GGGGTTGTTTTTTTTTTCCTGCTCTCGCAGATAAAACACGCGTGGTCTGGGAGCTGGTTAACCCTTGCCTTGACAAACCCGAGCTACCTTGACAGCTTCCCACTAAAAAAAAAAAAAAAAAGGGGGGGGGGGAGGAAAAAGGTGTTAGAGTGGGAAATGTAATCAGAAGAAAAAATAATAACCCCGAGTGATACCGAGATAATACCGGTGAGAGTGAAGGGAAGACATTGCTTAAGAGAAAATTGAACGGAATAACGAGCAATTACCAGTACACGCCAAGAGGGTTTTGTGCCTGAACAACCAGTCAATAGATTTACACAGCATGGGGACAAAAAAAAAATAAAATTAAATTAAAAAAAAGAAAAAGAGAGAGAGATATGATTGGAATCGCTACTGAGCCCTCCCTGAAATCCCCCCCCAGGCCCCGAGAGTGGGGGAGCCGCTCTGATCCAGGCAGCACACAAACGTGTGAGGGGAGTCTGGTTTGGCTTTGGAGTGTCTCCCCCC
>NW_009648158.1:186499-186989 GCF_000708025.1 Charadrius vociferus | reverse complement strand
GGAAGAAGAAGGGGGGAAGAAAAGGGGGGAAGAAGGGGGGGAAGAAAGGAGGGAAAAAAGGGGGGAAGAAAGGAGGGAAAAAAGGGGGGAAGAAGGGGGAAAAGAAGGGGGGAAAGAAGGGGGAAAAGAGAGGATTTTTGTCCGCTGTTAAAAGACAGCACAATTAAAGGTCTTTGCAGCTGGCAACTGGCCCAAACAAGCAGGACCCAACATCCACGCGTAAGAACCGCCGCCTAAACGCGGAAGGATTCAAAGCCGAGCGCTGGGCGGTGGGGAACGGGCGCGGGTTGCGCCCCCGGAGCTAATTGCACCCCTAAAGGCGGCCCGAGCCGCTGCGGGAAGAAACTTTTGTTTGGCAGGTTCAGGAAATTGTTCCCTTGTTTCCCATGTGTAAAAGGAAATCCTATAAAGTTTTATGGAGCTTATTGGCTTCTCCCGGCATTTGTTTGCGCCTGTAAATAGCCGGGAAGGAGCGGGAGGAGTCACCCCC
>NW_009648158.1:182552-186105 GCF_000708025.1 Charadrius vociferus | reverse complement strand
TGGGGAGAGGAGGGGTACAGCAGGGGCTGGGGTTCCCCCCCCTCCCTCCCCAGACAGCCCCCGACCCCATCCCAGTCACCTCCAAGTCAGGCACTGGGACTTCTTTCCCGCCTCCAGGTGCTGCCCAACCTGCAGCTGCGAGATTTTGGGGCAATAACCCGTTTTATCCCGACTGTGCGTTAGGAAGGGGAGAGGAGAGGAGAGGAGAGGAAGGGGAGAGGGAGGGGAGGAGAGAGAAAGAGAGAGAGAAGGTAATTTTAATCCGATATTCCTATTAAAATGCCATCTGCCAGGCGAGGACACCAGCCTGGAATGAAAAGCCTGTGAGAAATAAAGAAAGTCTGAGCTGGGACAGGCAGTAGCTCACTTTCCTCAAGGCCCAGCCACCACTTAACCACCAAATTAAATAAAAAAAACATCTTTTTTTTTTTCTTCCCCCCCCTCTTTCCCCATGCTCTGGGAAATAGGAAGAGCAGCACGTACCTTCTCCAGGGTGGAGGGGGGAGAAGGAGACTCTATATCCCTTCATCCCTCCCGAAATCTGCCATTTTTGTAAAAAAACAAACAATATTTGAAAAGTCAACACTTTGCCAGAGTAGCAGAGGAGCAGAAAGCTGCTCCGAGGCGGGGAAAAAGCACAGAAATATCTGCCCGGCGCGCCAACTTTTGGGTTATTTACTGTTTATTCCATATGACAAAATAGAAGTTACAGCGCCCTTTCGCAGACGAAACGGCGACTAATAAATATACCGAGTACATCATTGAGGGGAGGGGGGATAAAAGAAGTGGACCGAATTTAGACAGAGATGTACAAATCGGGGTTCGCCTTGGCTTTTTTTTTTTTTTTTTTAATATATATCTTAGCATTTAGCAAATCTACATTAATTACGCAACAAATAAATACACAATTATATTAAGTCCAGAGGTTATTTCTCCCTCCCCCACCTCCCATGCTGCACTTTCCTGCCCGGAGATTTCGGAGGAACCGCGAAAAACGGTGTGTGTCGTGTGTCCCCCCCCTCCCGCCCCCTCCCCAAAGTCTATTAATTTCTTTTATATGCAAATAATAATAAAATGATGCCGTTCGAGTCCCAAGAAAAACACGCGAACACACACCAGGGACACCCCACCACACACACACTCCCCCCCCGGCTCCTCTCCGAGGTTTAAAAGTGGATTTTTAGGGGTTTCCGAGCCCCCAGTGAGGGGAAAATCTTTTCCTTTCCGAGGTGAGAGAGCAAAGCGGAGGTGGCAGAGCATCTTCCCGGGGCAATTCCCAGCAAAACCCACCAGCAATTTCCTTCTCCCAGCGGGGCGAGCAGAGAGCGAGGCTGGGATTTCACAAAACTTACTGGGTTTGGGGTTGGTTTTTTTTACACACCCCCCTCCCCCCCATTTTTCTTTTTATTTTTTTTTTTCCTTTTCCTTCTTCTCCAGCTCTTTTTTTTTTTTTTTTTCATTTTTTCCTATGATTATCGCGCTTTTTACAGCTGAGGACACCACCCAGCCACCCTGCGGATTTTATTTTTTTTTTTCGTAAGCCTTTTTGGTGCTGCTTCTTGTTGTTTTTCTCTTTGCTTGGTGATTACACCCCACCCCACCCCCCAAAAAAAAAGAGCGCACAGGTTAGGACACTTAGTAACAACCTAAAGAGCGGTACACTAAATTTTTGCGTGAAGCTAACAGCGGGGTTGGCTTTTTTTTTTTTTTTTTTGCATACTAATAAGAGATTTCCTTTGTCTGAGGGATCTGTGACTCCATCCAGCAGCTCCCTCCCTCCCCACCCCACAAGAAAATATTAAAAAATCAAAGTTTCCTCAAGGTAGCTTCCACCAGAAGTGATGGAAAAGGCAAAAAAGACCCCACCCCACCATCGACAACAGTAAAATAAAAAAACAAGCAGAGGACATCTTCCCCCCACCCCCCATCTGCAATCCCACCTAAAGAGCCTCTTTGCTTTTCAACTTGGAATCTTTCTTCCACTTCATCCTCCGGTTTTGAAACCAGATTTTGATTTGTCTCTCGTTCAGGCAGAGGTTGTTGGCGATCTCAATGCGCCTCCGCCGGGTCAGGTATCTGTTAAAATGAAATTCTTTCTCTAGTTCCAGTGTTTGGTAGCGGGTGTAGCTGGTTCGGGAGCGTTTCCCATCCGTTTCTGGGAGGGGGAAATAAAAAATAAAATAATAATAAAGAAAAAAAAAAAGGGAAGACACCGCATGAAAAGCCAAAGCAATTCGGGATGGATTTAAAAATAATTTTTATTATTTTTTCTTGCTTTTTTGTTCTTGTTTTAATGGTAAAACCCGGTTACAAATCTACAAGGTACAGAAGTTTGCTGGGGCTGTGGGCAGGCGGGGAGCAGAGTAGCCCGAAATCCTTCACTCCCCCCAACACCTTCAGCCCCCCAAGTCCCCCCCTTCCTTTCTAAAGCCCACATCAAACGCATGTAGATGAGCCAGAAGTGAACCTGTTTCCTCTCGGACAATAAGGAAGTGTACAAAGGAGGGAAATATCTTTTCTTGGAGATCTTGTCCCTTTCTCCCCCCCCCCCACCTCCTTTTCACCCCTGGGAAGGTGGAAGGGAAAAAATCTCTCCACGCTTTCCCTCCCTTTGGCTTCTTGGTGTCTTTGTTGGTTTTTTTTTTTCTTTTTTTCTTTTTTTAAAGCTCGCCCTCCAAGAACATGTGTATTTCAAGTTATTTTTAACCCCCCCTTCCCAAAAAAATGGAATATTGCCTTTTATACACGTTTTGTTTCTATGATCCAATTATGCTGTCATAAATTTGGGCGTATATAGCCTCTAAGCCTTTTAGTGGACAGTTTTACGAGCAATTGATGCCTTAGTCGTAAAATTTACGACCTCAGGTTTTTTATTATTTGCCCCGTATGGCCTATAAATTTTCAAGGCAAAAAAAAAAAAAAAAAAAAAAATCCTGTGAAACAAAAATCAAGAAGTGAAAGTTTTACCATGGCTCATGTGTAGTTTGGTCATCCAGGGGTAAATTTGTGGAGGTTGTTGCTGCTGCAGTTGTGGTCCTCCTTGTTGTGCTGTTTGCACGGGCTCAGCTTTGATTTCACCCGTGCTCTTAGATCTCTCCTCGTCGTGTTAGCACTCTTCTGACTGTAAATCCCGGGATTTAGGGATGCTTGATCGTCTCTGGCTAAAGGATGCCCTGAAGAACCCATGACCGTGCAGGAAGGTCGCTCGGGGTTAGCTCGGGGGGTTGCAGACATCTCCAAGCCTCCAAGGGAGGTGGCAGCCCCAGAGGAGGGGAGGGTGATGCTTAGATCCAAGCCACTGTAGCGGTACCTGGGTGACTGAACCTCAGGCACACTTCCATAATTTCCATAACTTTGCATGGCATAGGCAGGAACGGGGGGACTTTGCTTATAAAACGAATTGGCGACGTAAGAACTCATGGCGGAGGAGGGGAGGGAAAGAAGAAGAATAAAAAAAAAAATTAAAAAAAAAAAAGGGGGGGGGCAGAAAATTTGGGGAGGGGGGTTTTTATTCCCCCTTTTTTTTTTTTCCCCCCTTTTTTCCTTTTTCCTC
>NW_009648158.1:179493-181407 GCF_000708025.1 Charadrius vociferus | reverse complement strand
GGCAGGCAGCTCCCAGTTCCCCCCCCTCCTTTCCAGCCCGTTTCGGGCTTTGCCTTCCAGACCTGAGCACGTTTTCTTTCTATTCCGTCTCCATTCAATCAGCCAGAGAATGCCTTGAATGCGTTGGGTGTTACATATCGCCTTCATCCTCTCTATAGGCGCTGAATTATATATGTGTGGTTGTGGATATATATTTGGGTTGTTTTGGAGTTTGTTGGATTTGGGGTTTTTTGGTCCTTTTTTGGCTTGGTGGGGTTTTCTTTTTCTTTTTTCTTTTTTTTTTTTTTGGAAATTCAAACTGGTTTACACCCAAGGAGCCTCCTGCTTCACGGCCAGGTCGTCACCCTCTTGCAAAACGCTCTTGGCTCCTGGTCGTTGGTGTTGTTTGCTTGTTTTCTTTCGTTTTAAGAGAGATTTATGTATCTTTTTTCTTTCTTTTCTTTTTTTTTTTTTTTTTTCCACGTCTTTCCTGCGCCTTGTAAAAATCGCCTGCACATTCCAGGCTGGAGACGAGCAAAGGATGGGCTGAAAAAAAACCTCCCCAGGCTGCTTTTTTTTTTTTTTCTCTCCTGCTGCTTATGGTCACTTAACACCGAATCCTGGTTGTTTCATAAAAAAAAAAAAACACCAAAAAAAACCCAACAAAAAAAACCCACACACACACACCTTGAAGGCGACTAAGCTTCTTCCAGGGAAATATCATCCCTGACTAAGTGCTACCTCCTGAACAGCCCAGCAAATATTAGAGCAGTGACAAAGAGGCGAGAAAAAATGCAGTTGTGTTTTGGTTTTGGTGTTGTGTTTTTTGTTTTTTTTTTTTCTCATCCATCCTTCGCAATGGTTTATCCGATCCTGCGGTCCACAGCAGCAGGGTTTTGTTTCCCAAGCGTTATATCCACAGTTTTCGTCCTCCTAAGGATGAGTTTCTGGATAAAAGTGACTTTCCCCCCCCTCCCTAGAAAGGTTTATTGGGTCGAAATAAGTCGAGGAGGAGGCGGGGAGGGAGGAGAGGGGGGGGGAGAAGTGGGTCCTTCCGCCGAGCTGGGGGATTCTCAGCTGTGTCGAGCTCAAATTAAATCAAAATAATAATAAAAAAGAAGCGGAACCTTTGACCTGGTGTTTGACTGAGGAGGGTGCAATAAGAAATATATACTGTTTTGAACTTTAGAAATCCATTTTTAATCACGAAGCGAGAGGTATGGCATAGATTCCTGATGCCACCGAACAATACAGTAACAAGACTAATTCAAGGAGACAAAGCAAAATGTAATTTCCCCCCCCTTTGTTGGTTTTTTTTTTTTTTTTGGAATACTCTTCAATGAGAGAGGTACGAAGGAGGGAGAAAAAGGCGAGAGGGAGCTGATTTTCAGGAACAACACACAGAAGATAAGTGAACTTTCTAACAGGCTGTTATCAACACGAAAAGGTTTCAACTGAAGCTCAGAGGCCATTCTATAAACTTTAAAAATAATATTCAGTTTTTATTAAATACTCAACATAGTCCTCTGGACATGACCTTTATACATGAGAGGGTGTAACACAAGATTTTATTATTATTATTATTATTTTTTTTTTCCTTTTCTACTGCTATAGAACTCCATTCACTTTATACTGTGGAACATTACAGTGCTAAACATAAATATAAATACAGGTACCACAAACACAGTTAAAAATATTCACACAGAAACTGTCACAGTTTGTAGTATGCAGTGATGAGCCCAGGTATCTGCTTAAATACAAGGAGGATGCTCTTGGAAATGCTTATATTTAGGTGGAAGGAGCTTTCTCAGGGAAATCAGATTTTTTCACCAGGGGAGGAAGAACTGCTCTGGCTGGGGCGGGGGGAGGAGAAGCTGCTGGGCAGAGTCCGACCCGGCACAGCAGAGGGTGGATGCCCAATTTTGGGGGGGGCGG
>NW_009648158.1:177395-178476 GCF_000708025.1 Charadrius vociferus | reverse complement strand
GGTGGGAGGGTTGGGGGGGGAAGTGGGAGCTTCCCCCGGCCCCTCTTCGTGCGGGGAATCCGCCACCGCCGCACTTCCCGCACCCGTCATTAAAACTTATTTTTACCCCGGTAATATTTTGTGCTTAACTCCCGAGCAGAGCTCGCTGCACTTTATTATAGATATTTTACACTCTCGAAGTCTTTTAATTAGAAAGAGCATAACAAGCCATATTTGCTTGCAACAACTTAACAAATAAAAGGCCTGTAGCTGCAACTGTGAAGGAGCTATATTATTGTTTTTATGGGGCCATAAAAAGTCGCTCAGCCTGTTCTGCTAGGGAGAAGGTCGTAAAGATGGTTCAGTTTATTTAATTTATATCTCCGAGCTGTAAAACTTACCACTGTGGGAGTTCATACGCTGCATCCATGGGTATATTTGAATGCTAGTTTTTTGTTCTTGCGAAGTGTTCCTGTTTTGGTCACTGGTAAAATCCTGTGCGATTGATGTCTGTGTATTATGTCCCATAGAATTTTGCCTGCAGCTAGAAAGCATGTCTTTTTCTTGGTAAAAAGCATTAGATCCATAGTCATAAGGTCCTCGGCTGGAGCTAAACACAACATTATCTTGCGGTGAATAAAAAGGAGAAGAATAAATCCGGTTTTGAGCAACGGCTGCTCCATAAGTAGAAAAATGCCTGACAGGGTCATAGGCAGTTGAATTGAGGGCTACGTTGGGAAGCACCTCTTGGCCACTGGTTAGATGGCAGGATAAAGATGGGTTTGTAAAATAGGAATTCATATCGTCCTCTATACCTGGCTGTGTGATTTCTTTAATATTTATTTCTGTCTCCAGTTTGTAGTCTGAACTAGATTGTTATAGGGAAGGCTCTGCTCCAGGACAGACAAAATGACAAAGTCAGCTGACCCGGGGGGAGCCAATGGGGAGGCGGGTGTCAAAAAGGGAAAAAATTGCTTTTGCTTCTGTTGATTCCCTAGTTGAAACTAAGTGGGCATGGAAAGTAAGTCCTGCACCCCCAAACCCCCCCCAGCACCCCCGGGGTGCCGGGGGATGGGGAGGATGCGGTGGGGAGGGGAGCCAG
>NW_009648158.1:174058-177379 GCF_000708025.1 Charadrius vociferus | reverse complement strand
TTTTTTGCTGATGGACAGTGGGGTTTGGAAGCACCGTCTGTGTGTCTGTGCGTTGTGTTGCTCGTGTTCTGGTTTGTTTGGGTTTGTTGTTGGTTGTGTTGGTTTGGTTTTTTTTTTAAAAAGAAATGTTTGCTTAATATCTTGTAATAAAATAGCTCAGAATTCACAGTAATAAATCTCAGATGTCCACAGAATATTAAGCCATAAATTACTCTCCTTTTTCTTTTCTTTTTTTTTTTTTCTTCTTGTTCTCATGTAGCGTTGGTCAATATTATGGAATCAAATGGTTGTGTTCCTGATGAGAAAATATTACATAAAGAGAAGGGGGGAAAAACATGGCGACTTCGGAATTGATAACGTGTTTCAGAGCCTTCCCAAAGTATGTCTTGGGGAGGGGAGAGAGAAAAGAGAAAGAAAGAAAAAAAGACATCCAGAAAAGCAACACCCAACATTGCAAACTCACGTTAGCCTGGAAGTTAGATTTCTCCTCTACTTTGACATTTCTCCCCTCAAACGCTTCCCTGCGAATTCTCGGTGCTAGAGGATAGTTACGTTTCCAACAACAACAACAGGAAAAAAAAAAAAAAGAAAAAGAGAAAGAAAAAAAAGAGGATTTCTATTTGTACTGGAGAGCAATGGGGAGCCTGGGCTGGGGACGCAACCTCGTGTTTGTGTTTGCAGCAATTTATAGTTGCAGATATTTACAACTGATTGGGAAAGTTCTCTCGCAAATATTTAGTTAGATGGAAGGGGGGGGGATTATATTCTTTCTTCTCTGGGTAGATTGCACCTAGAACTAATTGAAATGAAGACAGCTAATCTCATTTTAATTTCAATCTAGAGCCATAAATTGCCCCTTAAATGTAAAACATACCTGCTGATCTGTAAATATTGCGAGGTATCTTTATCATTCTGGTGGCTTGCTATTTAAAAATTCAATTATGGCAGGGAAACCCTGGCCTCCTCTGCTTTTCTTTCTCTCTCCTTTTTTTTTTTTTTTTTAAACCTCCACCGTGTCCACGTTTTTATTTAAAATGTGAGGGTGCGGGGGGTTGGGGAGAGGAAGGTTTGTGGGTGCACACTCCACTGCAAAACTGAGAGCGTTTGTTTGCCTTGCTCTCAATCAATAGCCTTAATTCCTTTTTTTTTTTTTTTTTTAAGCGATGTATCCCTAAAAGATTTTAGCTGACAAAGAAGGGTTGGGGGGTGTGTGTATATTTTTTCCCCAGCTATAACAGGAACCCGGATGCCAACGGATTTTATGCTCTTTTTCCTCTGTGTAACAAAGCAAAGTAATCAATGGTAGCAATAAAACCATAAACGGGACTACAACTGAAAAAAAAAAGCTCGTGTATTCATCTTCTATAACGTTAAGGCTTCCCCTGAGTGTCACTAGGGGAAAAAAATAAAGTTTCTAACCAAAAAGGAGATAGCTGGAAGTGTGCACCATCTTATTTAGCACATGGACCATGGTGGGGAGCGCAGCCTGGCTCCCACCTCAGGCTGCCCAACTTGGAGCCAGCCTGGTACAGATATAAGACTTATGGACACGGGGAAGATTTACAGGCGTTTTCCCCCAAAAAAAGCCAACTTGAGTTTGCTTTCGTTTCCCTTTTCTCCCTCTCCCCACAGCCCGCCCGGGCATTTCTGGCATGAAAGAAAGAGGAGAAAAATAAAGAAACTAAGGAAGAAACGTGATTACTGGGGTTGGGGGTGTGTGTTATTTTTTTATTTTATTTTATTTTTCCGCCTTCTACTGAGCTGTTAACCCCCCAGCCAGAGGCACTCTCAGCTGGACAGATCTGGAGGGATGTGTTGCAAATATTATTAGCCATGGGCACATCTTCCCTGAACCCAAGTCCTTTCAGGGCAGGGTTACTTTGGAAACCACCACTGACCACGCAAAGCTGCTTCCAGTTATTAAAACTGGTGCGAAGGTCCAACAACTGGATTTGGAGGGGAGAGCTGGCTGAACGAGGGCTCTGCAGTTATTGGCGTGTTGTCTTACCTTGTGTATTGCTTACAGCCCGATGTAATTTGGCGAGGAAATTAAAAGTAGCTACAGCTGGAGGGGTTGGACCTCTGCTAGGGCAGACTGACGTGGGGAGTTGCACCTATGGAAGGGCGTTTAGAGCCACGCCAACCTCGCCAAACTTTGGAGGAGTTGCTGGAAAGACTCCTTCTAGGGTTTTCTTTCGAATTGTTATTTTTATTTTTTTTTATTATTATTATTTTTGTTGCTTCCCCCCCTGCCCCCCCCCCCCCTTTTTTTGTTGTTGTTTTGTATAGGTGCTCGGGGGCTGTTGTATCGGAGACCTGTGTGATAACCGTGTGACTAGGAGTCGAGAAAGTTAAGTGGTTTATTACTTCTCTAAACAGAGGGCAAGTCTTAAAAGTCTGGTCGATTTATAGTGAACAGAAACCAGCTGCCGCAAAGAAACTTAAAATAGAATCCTCTCCCCACGTTAAAAATTAGGTTTCTGGGGAGAAAAGGGAGAGAAAGAGGAGGGGGTGGGAAAAAAAAAATAGAGCGCAACCACCCCAAAAGCTCCTGCAAATACAAATGAGGCATCATTAAAGTATGTTTTACTCATTGCAATTCCTCAGCCTCACGTTTTGAATGCACTGAGTATTTTTTTTTTCCCCCCATTGATATTTTCTAGCAGTTTGGGGATTTCTCGAAAGTATTTCATCAAGATATGTCACTACCAAAAAGGTATTTATTTTTTCCCCCATGAAAACATGTAGAGGGAATATGTGGGGCGCTTTCTGGTTAAATTGGTCTGCAAACAATTATGTAAACTCATCAGCAGAAGCAAGAACAGATGTTTTATTAAAAGTGCTACACAGCAGTAGAAATATGTACAAGTCTTCGAGTAGCTCTTTAATAGGAGTTGCTCTTTGTTCCCAGAAAAGAAAAGCGCCCATAGAAATCTGAAATAACATTCACCACTCATAAGCCATATTCCCCGCCCCCCTTTTTTTTTCCCCCATTGATGGTCACACAGAGAAGGGGGGGATAAAAAGAAAAAAAAAAACCCAAACCCACAACGTGTCGGGAGATTTCCTCCCCCCTCCTAGCTATAATTAGCGAATTGATGAACTGATTTAGGGAGAAGAAGAAAAAAAAAAAAGGCTTAAAAAAAAAAATGCAATCCCAACACATGTGTTTTCTATCCCTCAGTAATTACTGAAAGGAAACAAATCCAAATCGGTGTGTCCCCCCCCTTCCCCTCCCTCCCTGAACAGCCTGCAGATACCGCTACTGGCAGCGAGCTGCTGCCCAGCCCTGCAGCGCTCGGGGTTTTGGGGCTGGGGGGG
>NW_009648158.1:172145-174021 GCF_000708025.1 Charadrius vociferus | reverse complement strand
TTAAGAATTAAAAATATTCATGAGAACTGAGGGTGTTTTTCTGTAAAGTGCTGCGAAAATGACTCTTGGGGGACGTAGTGAGCGGGGGGGGACACCCCCTTAGTCTTACACACACACACCCCCCCGAAAAAAATGCCCACACCTACGCGTGTGTAAGGCACAGGCGCACCGTTGACATGTGGCCATAAGGCAGCGCGCTCACATCTGATTAAATACTCGAAGCTCTTAGAGGTAAATACAAGTGATGCCATTAAAAGCCTTTTTATTTAAACTGATTTCACCTTCTATCTGGGATCTCTGCCTCCCCCCCCTTCCCCTTCCTCTTCGCCTTTTCTTTTTTTTTTTTTTTTTTTCCCCTTTTTAACTTGACATTTATGGCACACGTGAGTCCTAATTATTTATTTGGGTCTTTCGCTGGGAATTTATCCCTGCTCTTTACAACAGGGTTTTCCTAGTCAAATATTGCTTTCTGCTGTAAATAACGCTTAAAATGAAAATAAAATAAAAGAGGGATAACAAGATAACAACATTCCCCCCCCCAATAAAAAGAAAAAAGGGGGCAACGGGATAACAACAAACTCCTGGAGGTTTATGTGGAGGTTTATTTACCTCTCCCCCAGCCTGAAATGGCTCGCATTGTTTTGGTGCCGTCTCTATTCTCTGTAATTACAACCTCGGAGTCAGAGTCTGGGCAGCTCTTAATTAACAAAAAATAAATAAAAAAATAAAAAAAAAGGAGATTAAATCTCTCCTTCCCCTGAATTCTTCTATTCAGAGCTTCATAGACTATTTAAAGTTTTATTCCCGCGCTGCAGACACCGCGTTTGGAAGAGGGTGGCCTTATTCGGGAGGTTTATTTGCTAATTAAAAGGCGTTTTCTGCACCCAGACGCACAAAGCCATAATTAGTGAAAACACCCATTTCCACCCATATCTTTCCAAGAAGAAGGGCTGAAAAAAACCCAAATACAACCAGCGCCGTTTCTGCTTTTTTTTTTTTTTTTTAATGCAAACCTCCGCAAACCCTTTATTTTTCGCCCTAGGTGGATAAAGAAGAGTATTTACCACCCCGTGCATCGCCCGTAGAGTTGCCCAGACGAGTCATTCCTTTGCTTTTTCCTGATTTCTTTCTTTTTTCTTTTTTTCTCCTCTTTTTTTTTTTTTTTTTTTTCAGCGTGGTGGAGGGAAATGGCCTTAAACGTGTTCTTGTTGCCTTTATTTTATTCTCAGAGTGGCTTTAGGAAAGTACACCAAAAGTTCAGGGTGACTCCCTTCAAGTTGCACCGCTCAGCGCGGAAAAAAAAAAAAAAAAATAATGGGGGTAGGGGGGAAAGTTTTTTCTCGCTTGCAAAACCTCTCAGTCGCTCCACACTTTCCAGGGGTGGGGAAGAAAAAAAAAAAAAAAAAAAAAAAAGGGAGAATTCTGGCAATTGTCAAAACACATGTCTGCTAACCAGGAAACCGGGAGGTGTGCGGGGAAGAGAAATTAATCTGTTCCTCCTTCTGAAATTTATCCCTCTTCTTTCTGCCGAGGTTTGAAAGCGCTTTCTCACACTTTTAAGCGTTTATTTAGATTATTTCTCCCCTCTCTTCCCCCGCGTTGATATCGCGACGGCAGGAGGTTTTTCATTCTCAAATATTCTTTTTAATAGGGGAGGGGTGTGTGTGTGTGATTTATTTCATTATTTTTCTCCTTCCCAGATTTATTGGCGAATCTCAGCCCAACAAAAGAAGGCAGCACCGAAATCTCCCCGCGGAAACGGGACTTCGCTGAGTCTTAAATTACCAAGTAACCACGTTGCAAAAAGTTAAGAGCAGGGAAAAAAGCAGGGGGAGAACCCCCCCCCCCCCCTGCAACACCGCCCCACTCACACTTA
>NW_009648158.1:170821-172086 GCF_000708025.1 Charadrius vociferus | reverse complement strand
CCCCCCCCCCAAAAAAAAAAAAAGCGAGAAAGAGAAAAAACAAAATCCCTAATTTTTTACGGGATGTAAAATCGCGGAGTGGTGCTTTGTTTATAGGGAGGTGTCTGGCGACTGCGGAAACATTTTTGGTGGCTCTTTGGCTAAAAGTGGAGATAATTTAATTTTTTGTTTTAATTCAACCGGATCCAAGAAAATACCTTTTTTTGCCCCAAACCGGAGTCAAACCTGCTCAGGTAGCAGGTAGCAACATTTCCAAGGGGAAAGGGGGAAATAAATCTGCCTTAGAGCTTTTAATTTATATATATATTTAATTTTTTAAAAAAATCGGATCTCTTCATGATGGAGTGGAAATATTCCCTAAAAGCCTTAAAATTAAAAGAGGCGAAAAAAGTGACAGTGGCGCTCGTGACGTCACACCCGTCACGGATAAGACTTCCCGGCGTAAAATTCTAAAAGGCGACATTTTGCTGCACATACATGTGTGTTATCTATATGTCTATCTATACGTACACGTATGTAGAGGGGCAATTACTTCTGCTGGGTGTGCAGATTAAAACTAAAAAGGAGTGGGATGTTATTACGTTCTGCAAGGATAACTCAGGAGTGAAAAATTGTTGTCATTAACTATAGGCAGTTTTATCCTTTATTCTTCGCAGATACGAAGGCAGAAATTTAATCATAGGTGGCTCGGAAAAAAAAATAATTCAGGAAACAATAATAGTTGCCTTAATGATGTTTTTTTTAGAGGCGATCACTTAGGCAGAATTAAACTATATATTTGGAGACAACCTCTTGAGCACTTTGTTGAATTTATACATTTACATCGTCTTTAATCGAGCAACAATTTAATATTTCAGGATTTGCTTAAATACACTCATATTTTCAGGGGGAAAATACCGTTCGCGAGTTGACATGCCTTATCTATTTTTATGAGTTCACGTACATTGGGATGATTTAAACCCCGCGATCACGGAACGAAAGGAGTGGAAAAAAAAAAAATGGAGAGAGAAAAAAAAAAAGTAATCCAAAACCCAACCCCAAAACCGCCTCGAATTCGCAGAAAGTGCAAGTGAGGAGTTTCAAATGGCTTTGGGAAACTTGGGGAAGTTTGTGGGACGGGGAGGAGGCCGGGGGGGGGCACACGCCTCAATGTTAAAGGTACTAAAACTTCTTTGCAAAGTGATTTTTGTGGGTTTTTTTTGTTTTGTTTTATTTTTTATGGCAGGAGAAGCTTTTGCAGGGCTTTACACCCTCTCCCAGCCGAG
>NW_009648158.1:168521-170311 GCF_000708025.1 Charadrius vociferus | reverse complement strand
GTGCCCCCCGCCCCCCCCCCCCCCCCCCCCCGGTGAAAAATCGCCCTCTTCAAATTTTGGGGTGCTCCGCTCCTATTTCTTCGCTTTTCCTCCCAAATCCCGAGCCCACACTTCAGCTTCCCGCTGCCACCCCAAAGCCGATGGGGAAAGGCCTTAATTTTTTTATTTTTTTATATTTTTTTAGCCCTGACCTTAAACACTTGCGTGGAAAATTGAATTTTATTTTTTTTCCCAACCTTTTTTCGCCGTTTTTTTCCGGAGAGGGCGAGCTGCAGGGATTAAACCCCCGCCAACAATGGTAACAAGATCTCCAACTATCTCCTCCAAAACATAAAATTCTTAATCCCTCAATGTTACGCATCGGTTTTTTTCCCCCAAAGTGTATTTCCCGCTCTATGACTAATTTTTTTCTTTCCCCTCGCCTTTTTTTTTTTTTTCTCCTCCACACGCCGAGCTCCGCAAATTTATCTCTCCGGGGAAAAAAAAAAAAAAAAAAGAAAGAAAAAGAAAAAAAACCCCAAACCAAACCACAAACACAACCAACAAACAAACCTCTTTGCAGCGCAAAGCTCCGGGTAGAAATACACCCTCACCTCCCCCGAAAATCACATTTATTGGGGATATAATCACAAAAATACGGACCCCCGGCGCAAATCGATCTGAGCATCACCGCGTTCACCGCTCGCACCTAACGCCGCTGGCGGTTGCCTATATATACATCATATATTATTTCTGGTGGGTTTGGTTAATTCGTTCCCCAAACCGAAATTCCTTCACATGACAAGTTGGGAAATCACTTCTTTCTAATCATTTCTTTGTAGTTACAGGTTTTTCCAGGCTCTTACAACATCGGCGGATTTGGCATAATAAACCACCCACACGTTCGTGCTCTGTATTTATAGATATTTGATCGTAACACGCTTTTATAGAAGCAGAGATAAACGCCCACGCGCGGGGAAGATCGTATCAAATGGGTTTACGGTCGGGTATATATGTGCGAAATGTGTCCGCGTTCAAATAAAATGTAAATTCCCCTCGTTGCACAGATTGTATTTACGTCCTTGAGCCGCGAATAGGCTCCTACTCAACACCTTGGAATAAACCACCCCTATAAATAAATTAGGAAGCATTTGGGACAGCGGAATTTCTATTGAAAATTTTCTGTGCGAGCCTGATTTATTTATTTCATTTTTCCCCCCCCTTCCGCCGACTACATCTGTCGAAGAAAATCTATTATTTCCTGAAAGTCCATTTCAATAACACGTGGCGATTTTCCTATAATCCCTGATGTTACAGATACGAGCAGCGATTTATTTCCTCTGGTTCAGACTGGGATTAAAATATATATATAAAAAAAATCTCGGAGAATATAAATCATTCCGTTATTCTACATCCTAAAAAAAAAAAAAAATATTTCTCGGCATTGCGAGGGTCTGAAGGATGACAATCCGTCAAGGGAAAAGAGAGAAAGAAAAAAATCAATATATTTTAAAGTTGGTTTTGGGGGGTTCCAGGCCTGGAGGGAGGAGGTTTAACGCGGGGCGGGAGGTGGGAACATCCCGGTGGAAATGGGAACCAGCCCGGGGAGAGGGGAGCCGGGGCTCGGGGAAGGGAGAGCAGACGGATTTCAGGCTGAAAACAATAAAAGATCCCATTTCTGTAATCATGTGGTTCCAATAAACACTCATTGTTTGCTCATAAAATGTCTTTACGACCAGCGGCGGTACAGGCAGAGCCTCCACACAACGGGATTTTCCCAGCGAACAACACCAAGGCGAAACTGGCTCTTT
>NW_009648158.1:165092-166689 GCF_000708025.1 Charadrius vociferus | reverse complement strand
TCTTCTTTTTTTTTACCCCCCCTCGAATTAACCGCATTTTTGCCGCCCCGCAGCAGCTTTCCCTCATATCCAAGCTACACCCCTCGCTCGCACAACGATGCATCATTATCCTTAACACCCGGGCTATGGATCATTAGTTACACATTTTAACCAATAAGGGAACACTTACCAGAGGCTCCTGTCTCCCCCTCTCCCTCTCTCTCACTCTCTCTCTCTTTTTTCTCTGTCTCTCCCTCTTTCTGATCCACTGACGCTGCAGCTCAGCTCCACAGAAACATTAAAAAAAAAAAAAAAAAAAGGCAAAAAACCAACCGTGGGGGGAAAAAAAAAAAGAGATGGAAACAAAAGCAAAACAGTTCTTCTCTGGTTGGGTAAGGGATGGGGGAAGCTGAAGAGGAATCTGTCTCTCTCTAGGGTTGGAATTTTGTTGTTTTTTTGGGGGGGGGTTGGTTTCTTTTTTTTTTTGGCTTAAAAAAAAAAAAAAAAAGGTATTTACAACTGCTCGTGCCCCCTCATCATCGCATCCTGCAAAGGAAATGCATTGCGTTTTGCCCCTAGGGGTGGGGAATAGGAGGCGGCAACCAGACGCAGCAGTAAACTCATTAATGCCAAAATGCCCAAAGCAACCAAGAATTCCAACCCCAAGGAGACGAGGGGAGGGGGGGGCAAAAAAAAAAAAAAAAAATTCGCGATTTCCCCCCCCCCCCGATCCCCCTCCAAAAAAATTAAAAAAATCATCATCATCATCATCACGCTAATAATTAAGGGGGGGAAAAATACCATCCTACCCCTGGCACTGCTTGGACTGTTAAAGGAAAGACTACTGCGAAAGAGTCATAAGAGAAACCACAATAAAAAGTTCACGTTCATGGATGGAGTCCACATGACTTCCTGTGGCCAATCCAACTTGTGATTCAGTCGTAAACTTTTATTGCTCAGCTGTAAATTTTCTGCAAACAACCAGGAATGCGTTGCATTTTTTTGTGACGAGTGCAAATGCTCTCGTCTGTCGCCATGTTTATACAATTCTGCTTTAATATTTGGATTTTTTTTTTTCTCTCTCTCCCTCTACGCCACCCCCCCCCTTCCCTTTCCCCCCTTTTTACGTGACCGCGTTAATATAAGAGAGGGTGGGTTTTATTTTTTTTAATTTTTTTTTTTCTTTTAAAGACAGATTCGGTTTAATTTGAGGATTATTAGCAGCTCGGGTTAATTCTCCGCATTTTTATTAATTAAGGAGATTTGGCCTTTAGCGCTGGGCGTTATTACTACGCCACCCCCCCCCTTCCCTTTCCCCCCTTTTTACGTGACCGCGTTAATATAAGAGAGGGTGGGTTTTATTTTTTTTAATTTTTTTTTTTCTTTTAAAGACAGATTCGGTTTAATTTGAGGATTATTAGCAGCTCGGGTTAATTCTCCGCATTTTTATTAATTAAGGAGATTTGGCCTTTAGCGCTGGGCGTTATTAGTCTCCGTGTTGGTAATTAATTCGCGTGGGGGGGGGGGTTGGGGAATAGGAAAACATCGAGGACGAGAAGCAGCGGAGGGAAAAAATGGAGCACGTTGGGGTTGAAAAATAAACGCTTTGAATGATGAG
>NW_009648158.1:162144-164592 GCF_000708025.1 Charadrius vociferus | reverse complement strand
TTTTTTTTTTTGTTTGTTTGATTTTTGGTTTTGGCAAGCCAGGGAGGGGGTCGGTGTAGCCGGCTGGGAAATATTGATTTGGAAGGGGAGCGACATTTTTGCGCCGTGTAGAGGCCTGCTTTGGAGGCACCAGGCGAACCACAACTGGTGTAACTAGACAACCGCAAAGCCCAACCCGCTCACATGGGCTCCTCCACATGAAACCCTGCGAGGAGCCGCCTTTCTGCTCCCCTTCTCCTTAGGGAAAAACAGCTAGATCATTTTATTTATTTATTTATTCCCCCCCACACACACACACACCTCGCACCCCCAAATTTCAGCTCCCAGAGCCATGCGCGCACCGCGCTCTCGCCACGAGAAAAATTAGGACCGTAATACATTTTGCCGCAATTTTCCCTACCCGTTTCCCTCTGTACCCGCACATTTCCAGCATTATAATATATATTTTTTTTTTCTCCAGGTATTTCCGCGCCTTAATTTAATTCTTTTAATTATAATTGAGGGCAAAAAAAAAAAAGGGGGGGGGTGGAGTGGAGGGGAGGGGGGTGTCTCCCTCCCTCCCTCTTGAATTTGTGTATTTTTTCTCCCCCTGGCTGGATGCGTGTCTGTCTGCCCAAACAACACAAAGGTTGTAATACAACCGGATGGAAGGGAAATTACTTTATTCACTTTACAAACCACCAATAAATTTTATAACAGGTAGTTAAAAGTTACGAGGGGGGAAACTACGACCACAACAGCTTCCCGAGCACAATGGAGATCCCATTTTCCAGCGAGCAGACAAGATAATAAATTCCATAATGTGAAGAGGAAAATTTGATCCTGGCAGGCAGAAAGTAACCTGGGCGCAGATTTGCTAAAGGGGAATTTCGGACGATCGGTTCGCTCCTTCCATCAATCCCCCCCCTACACCATCACCTCCTCCCCCCCCCCCCCCATCAAACCTCCCCTCTCCCAATATTAGCGGGGATATTTTCGGGGAAGGAGGATAAAAGAGCTGTGAATTTGATGGGGGTGTGTGTTCAGTCTAGAAGGCAACAATAGGACGAGTTAAAAAATATACATATATAAAATTGGGGCAGAATTGCCTTTTTTTTTTTCTTCACAAACCCAGCACACAAAGTTTCCCCCACCTCCGCCCCCGCGCATCTTCCTCCCCTCCCTCCTTTCTCGCCTCCATCCGCGCAAAAAAAAAATTTAATGCCCGAGAAATTCGTTGTCTCTCAAATATAATCCGTGCCCATTTCGGAGTATAAAATCTAAACGAATTTTTTCGCCTAATGGCTGCATTATCGCACGGCGGCGGCTGTGATTAGAATAATAAATTAAGGGAAAATAAGCAATATGCTCAAACTCAGCTTTTCGAGGAATTATATTTTTCACAAATCACAAATGGAGATCCGAAGGAAATTTGATTGGCTAATAAAAAGCCTGGAATAGGACGATATTTCTTACTTCAGGCGGGTAGATGAGTCTAATTTCAGTAATACCGAAGCTATGATCATTTCTGAATAAGCCACTTTGTGGAGAGCGAATCTTCTTTCAAATTACTTTCCCCCATAAAATGGTCTCTTCTCTTTTTCTCTTGAAATGATGGAGTGATTACAGAAATAACTGGATGTCATCTGAAGATGCGACTCTCTTGTGTTGACTACAGAACATAAACATTTACCCCAAAACTAACTGCTGCGGCTGTAGTTTCAATAATTTAACTCCAGACCCTTTTGATAGATAAATGTCATTCTGTAGTATTCGTTCGGATAAAACTACTTAGATTTGTGGATTTAAATATGATGGATAGAGTGCGGATGCAGCTTCTTTTTTTTATTATTATTATTATTTTTAAACACTTCGCCAAGTTCTCCCGCTCCTTCCCCCCTCGTTGGGAGGATATTTTCTACTCAAAGCCTTCCCCTCGATTTCTTTTTTTCTGTTTTTTTTTTTTTTTTTGAAGCAACATAACAGAAAACATTTTATTTTCACTGATTTCTGCGGATTTTTTCATCGCACACATCCATCCTATCACAGCTAATGGGGAGGAGAAGGAAAAAAAAATCCCTTTTGTAAACGCTGGAGAAATAACCCCCCCGAAAAAAAAAAAAAAAAAAGGCCCTGTTAGAATAAACCTTTTTTTTTTTTTTTTTGATCTGCCTGTAGCGGTATTTCGTGCAATTCGGGAGTGGGCACCCACGGGAGCCGCACCACACGCGTTACACACGCACACGCTCAGCCCCATCCCCCGGGCAGGATCCGATCCCCCCTCGTGCCATTTTCGGGGCTTTTCTCCCCCTTTACGCCCATCCCCTGCCCCGTTTCACCCTAGTATTGCAAGGGGGTGCCACCCGCCCTGCAATTTTGGGGGGAAAAAGGGGAGAAGAAGGGAATGTGGGTGCACCCCCCCGAGCCCCGCGCCGCCCAACTTCGCTATTTCTCCGGTTTTTTTTGTTG
>NW_009648158.1:160973-162090 GCF_000708025.1 Charadrius vociferus | reverse complement strand
AGCCCCCGCCAGCCCTCCTGGGCAGAGTCCAGCAATTTCAAGCCCAGAGGCATTTAAATCCTTTAAGCTTGGTGGGTTTTGGGTTAAGAATGTCTGAAACCCACAGAGAGGAGCCTCCAGACATAGCTGAGAGCATCAAGGCTGCGTGTGAGGAGCCTTGTGCTGCCTTATCTGCAATATCTGGGTAAACATCCCGTCTACTTCTCCATCCCTGGGCTCTACATGATGTAGTCCATTTATCAGCAGGGGAAAAAAAAAAAAGAAAAAAAAAAGAAAGAGGAGATAGACCCGGTTTTCCAGATCAATAGACCTCGTTCAACGAAATGAGGCTGGTGGGAAAGGAAATATTTGGGAAGTTCCTCTCCTGGCCGAGAAGTAGGAGAGAGACCTGAAGACATCACCGCCAGGTTTTGCTGGAAATATAATCAAGTCTAATGAAATATAATGAAGTCTAATAGAATCTAATACAATCCAACAAACTGGGATGAATCAGAACAAAATACAATGAAATAGAGCAGAATGTAGTGAAATAGAATGCAATATAGTGAAAGATAAGGCAATATAATGAAAGATAAGGCAATATAATGAAAGATAACGCGATATAATGAAATATAAGAAGATATAATAAAATATAAGACGATATAATAAAATATAAGACGATATAATAAAATAAAAGACGATATAATAAAATATAACACAATGTAATAAAATATAACACAATATAAGAAAATACAACACAATATAAGAAAATACAATACAATATAATAAAATACGACACAATATGATAAAATACAACGCAATATAATAAAATATAACAAGATAATAACAGATAATAAAATAATAATAGTAATAGTAGTGATAATAGAAGAGTAACAGCAATAGCGATAGAAATACCAATAATAGCAGTAAAATAAAAGGACGTGTTAGGTGAGGGATGGTGTCCGTGGGGTATGAAGAAGGGATGAACTGGGGGGGGGAAGAGTAAAAGGAACTTTGCGCCTTGGGGTGAGGGTGCGTCAATATAAATAAATAAACTACTTTCTTGCCAACTTCTTTTTTTTTTGGGGGGGGGGTAGGGGGGGTTGTTTCGCGCTGGTTTTTTCGCCCGAGCGCTGGG
>NW_009648158.1:158361-160863 GCF_000708025.1 Charadrius vociferus | reverse complement strand
GGGGGGCGGAATACGGCGCCTCCTGCCCCTCTTGCCAGCCCAGCCGAGCAAGGAGAGGGAGGTTTTTCTGGAGCTCAGGACCAGGGGTTTGCACTTTCCAGTTCTTCCCAATGGCACTTCCCAACTGGGAGAACTGGGAGAAGTAAAAATCCAACCGCACACCCCTTTATCCCCACACACACACACACTTCGCACCCCCCCAAGACGCTTTTCCCATCGCAAAGAAAGACCGAACAGCGCTGGAGTCATTGCAATATTTTATTTTATTATTATTTTTTTGGCGGACCTACAGCTTCAGTCAGACAATTAGCAGCAAGATTGCCCTTTTTTTTTTTTTTTTTAATGAGCATTTGCCATTGCAGCAGTGAAATGCCCCACTCGGGGAGGCGGGAGGGGGGGGAGGGGAAAATTCTCCCCCCCCGCCCCCCCTCGCCCGAGCCACCTCCGCTGCTGGTGGTTGAGCCAAGATGTTCTGATTTCCTCCCAAATAAAGATGAGCTTTGGTTTTTGAAGCGTGCCAAAGATGATTTGAAGGATGAAATATTAGTCAGAGCCCACTCTGAGTGATGTGTACGTGTGGGTGCTTTTAAATAGAGACATAGCACTGTAGGCAACGCAGTCCTTTTAAAATCTTTTATTATTATTATTATTATAATTATTATTATTTACGTAATGTCTCACTTATACAATACAAATCCACGGTGTCCAGAAATGTTGGGGTTTTTTTTTTCTTTTTCTTTTTCTTTTTTTTTTTTTCTGGCGGTAATTGCTACATTCAGAGTTTGAACACGCAGAACTATGCTTTTACATAAAACAAATGACGATTTTTTTTTTGTTTGTTTCGAGCATGTTGCATTAACAGATAAGTCAAGACAAATAGATAACTATACATTCAGTGCAATTTAGTTCTACACTACTTTATAAGCACAATAAAATAATACAATACTGTGCGTTCTCAACTAGGCAGTTTCAGTTGTTGGGATTTTTTTTTATTTTTTATTTTTTATTTTCCAAGAAAATAAGCAGCAACAAACGACAATAAAACCGCATTACAAATACTTTCAAAGCATGACTCCTTCTATAGGTAGTGATAAAGTACAATACAAGGTTGGTTGGGTTTTTTTATTGTATTTTTATTATTATTTTATGCTACTTAGTAGCTTGCATCAGGGCAAAAACGCAGCTCTCTTAAATAAATTCTGACCAAGTAAAATTTAGGATATGTAAGCCCCTTGTTGATAGTAGGTTTGATAATTATTGCAGGTTTTCCCTTTAGGTAGTACATGAAGAATTTCGAGTGCTCACACAGGCAAAAGGGTAAACAGCGCCTATAGAAATAAGGAAGGGGGTGGGTTGCGTATTTTGGCCTATCGAGGTATATACAAGCCTCAATCCTATAGAAATAGAGGGGGTGGGGGGTGGTTATATGGGAGGGTGTGTGTGTTTGCGGGCGCTACCAGGTATGCTCACCCTCCAAGCTCCTCTTCTTATCTGGCAGGGGCTGCAGGAATGGCCCCTCCGAGGGAATTGATAAATGGCTGGTAGGAATGGAGATCTCCACAGATAGACAGACACTACCCAAACAGGCTAAGGAAGCTGGAAGCACCCTCGCACTTCCCCTAGGGTCATTCGGGAGAGGCAAAACCAGGCTTAAAAAAAAGAAAAAAAAAAAAAAAAGGAAGAAAAAAAAAAAGGCAAAGTCAAAGCTGTTCAAATAAATACATATTCTGCACCCATCCGTGTGTGCAGCTTCGCAGGCGGGAGCGGAGGGAGCAGGGGACGAGCAGTGACATTTGCTGCCAGGCTTGGTTTAAGGGGGTTGGGGGGGGTGTTTTGCTTTGCTGGATCATTTAATTTTTCTCCTTTTTTTTTTTTTTTTTTTTTTTTTCCCCCCCCCCCCCCTGCTCTTGCAGTCAAGCCAACTATGTATTTACTGAACTAAAATCGAAGCTATTAAAAAAAAAAAAGGGGGGGGGGAAAGTAGGGGAAGTTTCTATGACAATAAAAAAGGCTACAACTGTTTGACAGGTAGTTACTGCTGTGTGAGCCTCTCCATTCTATACTCTATAAAAGCAAATGACCGTCGTAAACATCTCGATTTATCATCTGCCATAAAACGAGACTTCAAGGGGCTGAGAACTCAGTCCTTGCTTTCTTCTTTTTCCTCCTCTTCTTTTTCCTCTTCTTCATTCCCTTCTTCTTCCGTTTTCTCCTCGTCCCTGGCCCCCGGCAGCTTATCTTTATTGTTTTCTTTTTTCCACTTCATCCTCCTGTTCTGGAACCAGATCTTCACTTGTCTCTCGGTCAGTCCCAGGGCGTGAGAGACCTCAATCCGCCGCTTCCGTGTCAAATACGGGTTGAAGAGGAACTCCTTTTCTAACTCCAGGGTCTGGTACCGGCTGTAAGTTTGTCTGCCACTGCGTCTTCCGGGAGCTGTAGGACACAAACATCAAATAACTTCTTAATTCTCCCCCTTTTTGGAGGCTCTGCTCCCCCCACCCC
>NW_009648158.1:155566-158348 GCF_000708025.1 Charadrius vociferus | reverse complement strand
CCCCCCCCAAAAAAAAAGCCCCTCACAAGCCTTTGCATATTAAAGGCATGAAAGGAAAGTCGCTGGGTTATTATTAATAATTTTAGGGCTGATGTTGTTATGAATGCTGCTAGCCCTGCCCTGGCTCTTCCTGGGGAGTGTGCAGCTCTGGCTGCTTGGCTGGGTGCAGGGAGGTGTGTGTCAAGCTCATTCACAAAAGAGACCTTTCCAGTTTCCTAAAAGGTGATTCTGGATGGGGAGTCCTGGTGGGCAGCTCCACTTTATTTAAAAAAAAAAAAAAAAGAAAAAAAATAAAAAAAATGATATTTTCCTATGAAAGGTGCATTTTTCACCATAAAATCCTCTCCAGCCTTTCTCCTTCTCCCCATTCCCTTTTCATTCTTCCTTTCTCTTTCCTTTCTTTCTTCCCTTTCTTTCTTCTCTTCCTTTCTTTCTCTTTTTCTCTTTCTTTCTTTCCCTCTCTTTCTTTCTTTCTCTCTTTTTTTCTCTCTCTCTTCCTCTCTCTTTCTCTCTTCTCTCTTTCTTTCTCTTTCTCTCTTTCTTCCTCTCTTTCCCACTTTTCCTCAAAATGCCCAACTCTTGTTTCCTTTTCCAATTGTCGTTCCCCAAAATACAGACTCGGGGTCCTCCTGTTTGCTAATAATTACGCCCTTAGAATTTGAATTTTCTATTAAATCCCCTCTCCCCGTCCTTTCGGTGAGGGCTGTGTGTCTGTAAAGCACAGACAGACAGAGATGGATATTTGCCTGTGCAAACACAGAGATTGGATTTAAAACAACTCGAGATGGACATTTGCAGCAATAGCCAAAAAAGAAAGAAAGAGGACTGAGGTATGTGCAGATGAGCCCCTGCACTTCCTTCTGCACCGTGCTTTCTTAATGAGAAAAACAATGTATTTGCTAAAAAAAAAAAAAAAAAAGCAAAAAAAAAGCTCCAGTTTGAAATGATTGCATCCTTGAGACTACCTCTAGGTCAAAGCTTAGATAAATAACATGTTTTCCTCTGCGTCTATCTCCCAGCCTCTGGGCCACATCCTCTCTACATTAGCCAGAACTCCTTTCTATTTTCTTTTTTTTTGTTGCTGTTGTTGTTAAATTTTGCTGGGGGTAGGAGGGGAAAAACTTTGGGGCTCTGATTGCCCTTAAAATTAACACTAACCTTCACATGTTTTGAATTAACAAGGCTTCTAGACAACCTTGGTCCTTAGGTGGGGGAAACTTGTACTTTGAAGTATTTCAGTTTCTGTGCAATTATCTGGACTTCACATGAGCAAAGTTCCATTCAGCCCAAATTATTTTGAATTTCCCACCCCCTTTTTTTCTGTCTTTCTTTTTTTTTTTTTTTTTAACCCAGGACAGCAGACTGTTCTCCTCCACCCCACCCCATAGCTCTGAGCTAAGTTTCCTTTTCTCTTTAAACTTTTATCTCTAGGCTTTAAGAAACAGATGTAAAGTATTAGTAATACTTATACAAGTTCCCACCTTTCAGGCTTCGTCTCCAAGCGGTTATGAAAGGCTATATGACATTTTAAAGAGCAGTGTATTATCAACATGCAAATAACCTCGTGGGAGCTGTATCTTATTGCCTATCCTCAAGGCAAGCAATAAAAAACAAGTTTTACTTTATTGTGATTTAAGCCTTTTGCAGGGAATCACCTTGCTGGCTCTCTAGTAACTGCTGTCTTGTTTGCTTTCAAAGGTCTTCCTAAAAAGAAGAAACATTAGCACAAAACTGCCCATTTCTTTCATATTTTACATCTACGCCTCATATTTATATTTTTATATATATATATGTATGCATACGTGTGTATGTGCATGTTTATATATCTATACATATGTTTGTGCTTCTATATGCATACATATATATATATAGATAGACAGACAGACAGAGAGAGAGAGGAGAGAGAGAGAGAAAGAGAGAAAAAAATAAAGGAAAACATTTAAGGAGGAGGAAAAAAAGGTCCTAACCGTGAGGTCTCATCCATGGGAACATGAGACTGGGAGACGAATTTTGATTTAAATGCCCTTGTCCCTCGCTAGAGTTACTGTTGGAAGACGATTTACAGTCAGGATATTGTACAACAGTCGTCTCTTGCTGAGCACCATAAAGCGATTGCCTCGGTAGAGCTTCATATCCATAGAATTTAGAAGCGTCTCCGTGACACGCCAAGGCGCATGGGTTTTGCTGGTATCCAGAGTTGGAGATGCTGGAGGTTCCGTGGTGGAAAAACTCTTGGACGTGGTGTGAAGGGTGCTGGAAGGTGGGAGCAGTAGTGCCCGGACCATACACGAGAGCATGGCTCCTGCTAACACTTTGTGGAAATCTGCAGTCGTAGTAAGTTGGCTCCAGCGATTCACCGCCTTTGTACTTGGAAAAGAGAGGATTTACAAAGTAGGAACTCATGACCCTCGCATGCAAAAAAAAAAAAAAAAGGAGAAAAAAAAGGAAAAAAAAAAAAGACGGCTTTAATTCTAGATTAGTGCGAGATTGTCCCTGGACTGTCTCAAGTCCTGCTTTTTAGTGGCTTTTTTTTTTTTTTTAATGCGATCTCAAAGGCGTTTCATGGTGCCTCTGTGTGTCTGTACGGTTGGTTCTCGGTGCTCTTGACTTCTCTTGTAATCTGTCGGTAGGTAGAGCTCTCTCTCTCAATTTCTCTGTAACTCTGCTCCTTCCCTTTAACACCACAGGCAAATTCCTCAAAATCCCGGTGGTGTGGCTTTTTTTTTTTTTTCTTCTTCTTTTTTTTTTTTTTTTTTTCCCCCCCCTCTCCCCCCCCCACCGC
>NW_009648158.1:151363-155084 GCF_000708025.1 Charadrius vociferus | reverse complement strand
GGGGGGGGCGCAGAAAGGGGAGGGGGGTTCTGGTGTGGTTGGAGTCGCTGAGCGCAGGTTTTCTTTATTTTGTACCTCTTTTTTTTGTTTGGGTTTTTTTTTCCCCTTTTTTTTGGGGGGGTGGGAGTGCGCGTGTGTTGTTGTTATTGTGGTGATGGTGGTTGGAAGATTGGAATCAAACAAGCAAACAAAAGCAAAACGGGAGCGAGCGGGCGAGGGAAGCGTCTCCGTATTGATTGGCTGCTCCTTGCTGTCCTTCTTTAAAGAAAATAAAGGCAGAAAATTATGGGGAGTTATTTATTATTTATTTCCCCACCACCACCTCCTCCTTCCTTGCTTCCTTTCAAACCAGCCACTGAAAATCCACGGCTGGAAATAACAGGGAAGAGTCCTTCCAAGGGAATAAAGTAGACCATTGCTTAAAGAGAACTACTTTGGACGAAAAAAAAAAGAGGCAAAGTGAGACAGAAAGTACGTACTCCCTTTTGTGCATGCCTGTAAAAAAAATAACCATCGACCTTTTTCATTATTATTATTATTATTATTGTTATTATTATTATTATTGTTATTATTATTGTTTCGCTCTTCAACGTAGCGCTTTTCCCCTCCTTTTCCTTTTGCGAGTGGTATTTGTGCCCTTCGCCCCCACTTTGTGCACTGTAAGTGACCACTCACTGCGACCTCTCACTTCGGACACTTCATTTTTACGACTGCACGAAGGAACTCAGCTCATTAAAAAATCACCTCAAATCACCAGGATTCGTGTTAATTTTTCGGGGAGATGTGTGGGGAGGGGGGAAAGGAGGGGGGAGGCAAGACACGACACCAACACTTGGTAAATGAATATTTTCTGTAGAGCCGCAAAAATGATCAAACCCACTAAATGACATAGTGGTAATTAACAGTCCCCGTGTTTCCCTCCAAAGTCTACAGCCCTTCAAATCTTTCCCTCATGTTCTTCCACCAAAAAAAAAAAAAAAAAAAAAAAAGCTTAATTATTTTCAGAAGGGACTTGGGTGACTCTGACCGATTTCAAGTGTGGAGGGAGAAAACGACCATCTCAGCTTCCCTCGCCAAGCTGTTTTGAGGTGTGTTTTTCTGCCCAGAAAAGGTCACATTCTCGATTATTTTTTTTTTTTGGTGGCTCAAACCTCTGGTGAGGTTGGAACTGTATTTTTCATTTATTTATTTGTTTGTTTTCAGACTCCTTCCCAAGAAGAGGAAAAGACCCAGTAGCCACCCAGTCCACCTTTATTAGGTTTTCATAAATCCAGGGTGTATTTTTCCATTTAGAAAGGCTACATGTGGTGGGTTTTTCCTCCACTCTAAGCAGACAATGAACTATGGAGGAGAACAGTGATTTTTTTCCCACCGTCTATTGTGAAAACATTTTTTAAAATCAAGCTACGTTTGCTGTGGAGGAATAGTCTCCATACCCGAATAATCTCGAGGACGGCGCGATGACCATATTCATTTTTACAGGAGAACTCGCCCATCTCATGCCCCCCCCTTCCCCACATTACCCCTTCCCTGGAGAAACCCCTCCAAAAAAAAGAAAAAAGAAGAAAAGAGCAACTAGGGACAGAGGCTCCTTAATTAACAGCTAATAGCCGAGGTGACCGTTTTCCTCCTCTAATCAATAGCATTTCTATTTTTAAAAGCCCAGCGCCTGCCCATGCGATAAATGCGGCCGTGGTGTAAATTAAAGCGCAAAAAAAAAAAAAAAAAATTAAAAAAAAATTATAAAGTTGTCGGATCTGGGCTGTTGGGGTTGGGATCTGGGAGAACCGCTACATTTTTTCCAATCTTTATCCCTGGCTGCAGCCAGCAAAGGTGCAGGGAGACTTTCAGAACCGTACCTTGAGCTGGGAAAGAAATGTTTGCCTTCAGTGGCACTGAAAGAAAGGACCCACCATCCCCCTTCCAGGTTTCATGAAATAAGAGATATGCAATTGCCTACTTTTTTTTTTTTTTTTTTTAAGGAAAATATCTTGACATTTACTGTCTGGGGAAAGTGCTGCTCTTTGTCTTTACTGTTTTGGCCGTGTTTAGGTGTGGGGATGGGTGGGGGGGTGATGTGTCTTGCGGGTGCGTGCGCTTAAATGTGGCTTTATCGGTGCGGTTGTATTGTACTCTGAGGTGTTTCATTGTACCCCCTCCCAGAGTTTATTTTATCCCCCCCCGCCCTCGTCCCTTTGCCCTGACCTTCACTGAAAAATGTCATTCCCTCCTTCCCCACCCCAAAATGAGCAGGGTTTGGAGAGATACGTGACGTGCGTAAATAAAGAGAAAGAAAGAAGGGGGAAAAAAAATAATAAACCACCCACAACCACTTCAAAATAGGAAATTTCTCTGTGCAAGCATTTTTATGCATTTATGCGCTCCCCGCGTCCTGAGCGCCGCTCTGCGCTCCCCGCGGAGATTAAAAAAAAAGTCTGCTCAAGTCTTTAATCCTCATTATACATCTCATTCAATGTTTTTGCTCACCTTTATTACCCGTAAAATTGTGTTTCATCCTTAATTCCCTTTTATTTCTGTTGAAGGGTTTCCTTTCAGTCTACGTAGGAGAGGAAAGAACCACCCAGTAAGTGCAAACAGACCAGCTCTGAGTTATACTAATTTCCAGAGCAATTCCATGCAAATCAATTAATTTACCCTGAAATAAATGAGTGTGAAGAATGCAGAAAATGGCACCACCATGCAAATGGAAGCCTTGTAGCCTTGTTAGTAACACTTAACCATTAACTGGAGCCTTGTTGGAAACTTTTGTCACACATCAGGTTTTGTCTCACATTCTTTCAGCAAAAAAGGCATGGAACAAAAGTGGGAGTTTCTGTATGTCTTTGATTAGCTTCAGTCTTTATACAGGCTCTTTAAACTTCTTTCTTGGCTGTAGTTGTCTCCATGGATGTTTATCTTTTAAACACTGGATCAGTTCAGGTCAGGATGTGACAATCCACTGATGTTTTTTTGGAAACGATCTGTGGGTTGATTTGGTTGGGTTTGTTGTGTTGGGTTTTTTTTTTCCTTTTTTCTTCTTCTTTTTTTTTTTTTTTTTTTTTTGAACCTCCCCTCGTCCGAGGGGGGTCTGTTGTTTGTAGCTTGTAGACAAAACATTCCAATAATCCGGTTTCAAAGAGAAGAGCACCCACCTTATTTAAACCATAAAGCAATTAAAGCCAGACGTCTAGCCAGATCTAGGGTCCTGTTTTGTTCGCTCCTATTCAGCCCCGCATAGCAGGGAGACAAACAGAGTTGTAAAAGTGGCATTTTTTTGGCTGCGGAAATGTACCTATGGACAGCTGGAGGGTCCTGTCGGGTTTGTGTGCTTTACAAAAGGGCAGATTTGAAACCAGGCACACACACACACACACACACCCCCCACCCGACCAAAAAAAAAAACCAACGACCCCCAGAACCTTATACACATGCCTATAAATAAATATGTATATATAAAATATATATATTTCTCTTTTTTTTTTTTCTGCTATAGGCGCATCTCTCCCCAGGCAAAAATCCATGTGCACGTTCACCAGCGCCGGCACACAATAGCTGTATCAGTATGCGTCTGCACACACGCGCCATATGTCAAAGAATGCCGAAATTGGAGCATTTTGATACATTAATCCCGGGGAAAGGCTGGCCACAGGGTGTGCTGCTGGGTGCAAGCCGCATTCATTTTATTATTTTTTTTTCTTCTTAAAAATTATTATTATGTATT
>NW_009648158.1:147644-151294 GCF_000708025.1 Charadrius vociferus | reverse complement strand
GGGGGGGGGCAGGGGGAGGGAGCAGGCTGTGGTCGCACTGGAAATGAGATCCGCTTGAATGAAAGGGGGGCCAAAATGAACTTCCATACATCATGGCTTTTCAACATCGCTAAGCGCTCCTGACAAGCCCCTCCAGAGAGCCGGGTCCGAAACTGCCTCCAAAGTCCTGTCCAAATGATGATCGGCATTTTTATTATTTTCTCTCTCGCCCCCACCCCCCCTCCTCTCTTAATTAATAATGATAAAACGGGGATGATTTCTCCCCTCTCGCGAAGAGGACGTGGGCGAGCCGCTTCCCGACCCTGCAGGATTTTATTCTTTATTTGAGGCGGGATGAACGGAGGGAGAGAAGCAGACGGGAAGGAAAATAATAATAATAATAACAATAATTAAAAAAAAAAAAAGACATTACTTAGGTGGAAAGATTTCCCCCCGTCGTCGTCTTTTTTTTTTTTTTTTTGTCCATAAATATTTCTCTCTGCTAAAATGTTTTCTAACCTGACCATTTCATTGCGCTCGTTAAGGTTTTTCCAAACAGACCTTGCACAAAACTGGGATTGTAAAAGGGCTTTTTAGCTTCCCCTGCTCCAGGGATGTCTCCGCTGATAGACCGCGGTGCGCCTGTCCCCCTCCGGTGACAAAAATAGACCCCGCTTTAAAAGCGAGGACACAAATCAGGGGAAGGAAAAGCAACCTCCAAATGCTTCAGCAAGAAATATTAAAGAGCAATATTTTATGAGATCAGCAGAAGTAATCGCTTCCAGATTTTTTTATTTCGGAGGAACTGGGACGAGGGCGACAAACGTATCTCGCTCGCCTGATCTGGTTTTGATTAGAAAGATTAAAACGCTGCTCCACTCATTTCATTAAAGAAAGGGACCTATAACAAGTTTTTATGATTAAACATCCCTCGCTGCTCATTTTTTATACAATCTCCTGCCTCTTGTTTCTCATTCAGCAGCCTGGAAAGCGCCCAGAGAAGGAGCCATTGATAAATCCCGGCTCCCTGCGCGGTGGGCAGCGCATTTTCTCGCCTCTGCACAAACCACTGCAGCACCAGCACCAGCCCCAGTTCGCCCTGCCAGGACTGGGAGGGGTGGGGGTGGGGGATTTGACCTTTCCGCAGCCAACAACCCCTTTTTTCCCCCCCGTCTTTTTTCTTTTTTTTTTTTTTTTTTTAATTTTTTCTTAAATCTTCCCCGGGTAGGGCCAAGGGAGGGGGCGGTCTGCCTTTATTTTTTTCCCTTTTAGCCCGAAAATTTGCAGGCTGCTGCATCGCCACTACACGTTGATTTCTTTATTCCCCTGCTCTTTCTTTCTCCTCCCAGCCCTTCTCCACTCCAGATATTTTTAAAAATTATTTTAATTTATTTCTTTTCTCTCTTTTTTTTTTTTTCTTTTTCCCCTTCTCCTGAGCCGTCTTGCGAGAAGCAGCACTTCCAGCAACCCTCCAAGTTTTGGCAACCCATCGATAAGGCATGAGTGGATGGCAGGGAGCGGATGCCTTTGCCAGCTCCTCTATTCCCAGCATCCATATTTAGTCTTTTTACATATCCTTCGATTGCCTGGGGTCATAAATTAGTACAATTAATTATCCCAATCTAAAAATTGATGGCACATATAACCCTTACCTCAGCGCCTTTTTATTATGGTACTTTGAAATAGAAAAGTGCTGGGGAAGGAAGCAGAAATCTCTGCTCTCCTCCGGCTGCGGGGGATGCTCGAGTCCGCCCCACCGAGGCACCGGCACCGGCACCGGCACCGGCACCGCCTGGCAAAGCCCCGGGGCTGCTCCTCTGCAAAGGGCTTTAAATAAAAAGACACCTACATACTGATTTTTTTCTTTTTTTTTTCTTTTTTTTTTTGTTTTTTCTTTTCCCGTGACGTTAGGTATATTTACATAGAGCTGCTCTACAATAGCGAACATAACAATATTACAGAACGGTTCTGAGACGAGAATAAAATACACAAATAAGTACAGCAGAAACGTTCAACACCATGACAGAACATCATTGAGCCATATTCCCTTCAGTCCTTTTTTTTTTTTTTTCTCTTTTTCCTCTCTTTTGTACAAAATACTCACTCACGAGCTCGCGGAATTAAAAAATAAAAATACTGGATAAGTTTAATTTATGAAATAAAATACTAAAAAAAAAAAATATTCAAGTACTTCTTGTGTTTGTTTTCTGAGGAGGACAAAACAAGGAAGAAGAAAGGAAGAGAAAACAAACCCCCCAAACATCTTTCTTTTATTTAGTTGCATTTTAGAAAAGACTCGTGTCCCAAAACGCTTGCTGTGTTTGCCTATAATGCTAAACATTCATCCGCACATTCAAAGTCAGAAACATTTCAACCCCCCAAAACCTACTCTTTTTTTTTTCTTTTTTTTTTTTCCTTTTTTTTTTTTTCTTTCCACCCTCGTTTCTCATTCACTGGACTTTGCCAACTTTATTGCTGTTCTTTATCGTTTTTTTCTTTATTCATTTTCTTCATTTTCATTCGCCTGTTCTGAAACCAGATTTTGACTTGGCGTTCAGTGAGATTAAGGACTCTGGCTACTTCGTACCTCCGGTCCCGTGTAAGGTACATATTGAATAAAAACTCTTTTTCCAGTTCCAGGGTCTGATACTTTGTGTAAGGACATCTTTTCTTCCTCGTGGAGCGCGCATGAATCCAATTTGCGACGGGATTGTCTGAGAAAGAAGATTTTTATATTTTTGGTGGGGGAAAAAAAAATCAATGTATACAGCTGGCCTTTCTTCCCTCCCCCCCTCCACGCCCTGGTGTATCTATAGAAAGAAACCTGTTTAATTAGCAGATCTTACCTAAATATTTTAAGTGACCTTCAGAAGAGTTTAATCTGTTTATTTTGGAGGGGTCATTTCCTTCTCTTTTGCTGCTGTTCTCACATAAAAGTTTCAGTAAATAAAACTGTAGCAATGGGTTTAAAATAATAATTATCCACATGACTGCTACTAGCAGTAATCTAAGAACATAGTCATAAAAAGTCAAAATTCCCACCATTTCATAGGCCCATAAACTCTTTTTACAACCTCAGCTTTCCAATACTTTCCCTAGAAGCTTTCCCAGACCTGGAAAGCCCCGTTTGTGGTTGGTTTTTTGTTTTGTTTTGTTTTGTTTTTTAATATCTTAAGGATGACACGCGAGCTGTCCCACTGCCTCCCAGAAATTGGGATGTGGGGGGAGGTTTTTTTGCCCCCCACCCCTCCTCCTCCCCTCCTAACGTGGACCTTCCACTCTGCTGCCACAGCCCCGCTGGCTCAGGGGGAGCAAACCCATCTCTCCCCTCTTTCCCCCTTCTTCCCGTTTTAGGCAGCTGCCTGCCAGCACTAAAAGGCAGACTTTCGCCCCCTGATTCCTCGACTTATTTTTATCACGAGGGGTGCCTGGCACCAGCCCGCCTGTCATAAATAGAGGTGTGAGCGCCTTTCCAGATAGAGAGGGAGATACCGAGGCACCAAGGTGCTCCCAGCTGCTGACACCCAGCTTTATCGCTCGGAAATCACCCACATCTTAGGCCGGGGAGGGGGGTGAGGGGTGAAATGGGGTGGAGTAGTGGGGGGGTGAGTGTCCCACCAAACCCCGGCCACAGCCGAGAGGTTGCGTGGGGGGTGCGGGCCCCCCCGCCA
>NW_009648158.1:145761-147512 GCF_000708025.1 Charadrius vociferus | reverse complement strand
GAGCTGAGCTGCCCTCCTGCCTGCATCCCCAGGGAGCTGGTCCCCTCTGCAGAGCTGGTCCCCTGCGCTGGCAGGCTGGAGGTGAGGGTGATGGTGGCGGTTACCTGACTCCTGCCCCTACAATGTTCAAGGTTTCCTCATGGCTGGGTTGGGTTTTGGGTGGGTTTTTTTGAGTTGTTCCCCCCCCCCCACCACCACCACTTGGGCTGCAGAAGATGTTTCTTCAAGTGTATGGTCCAATGTCCTGCGCTCGCTGCCTTTTGCCCTCAGCTGCCTCCACACACTTAGTTTTGCCTTTACAATCCAAATTTTCCTCACCCCCGGCCCCCCGCCCAGGGCACCCACCTTTTCATTTATTCCCACGTGTTGGAGCATTTTATGAATAACTGCACCGGTGGAGCTTTTATTGATTTTTAAAATAGATAAAGAGACACCTCTGCATTTAGCCAGAGATATTCCCTTCCCCTCCCCAAAAAGCAACCCACAGCAATACGCTCACTTCCAGCCAGCTACAACTCTTCCTTGTTCTTTGAAAGTGGAAATATTTGAAAGCGAAGAGGCTTCTCCCTCTGCCTCCCCCCCCAGCTCCCTCTCACACACGCACTCTCCTTCTCTATTATTGTTATTTCTTTTTTTTTTTTTTAATTCCCCCCGGTGGAAGGTGATGAATATTTGATCAAAAAACCCAATACCCCAGTGATTCGACTTTGTGTCCTTTAGAAACATTATCTTGCTTCTAAAAAAAAAAAAAAAAAAAAAAGGAAAAAGAAAGAAAGAAAAAAAAAGACTAAAGAGCCCAAAACAAAGTACAGATATTCGCTCTCCGGCTCTGCTAGGCGGACTCGCTCAAACCCCCAGATCTTCCTGCGTATCTGGAGTTTTAGGGTCGGGCTCTCTCTAAGGTAATTTCATTTTATTGAGTAGGGTCCTGGAAGCCGTAATGCCTCCCCGGTCGTAAACAAGAATGACTTCGACTTACTAGGGTCTAATTCGTGCTTTTCTTCTTTGTGTTTGCTGGAAGCGATGGCTTCGGACTCCGGGGAAGGAATTGTCTGCGCTGCTCTGTCTCTCAGCTCCCCGGGAGCCGCGTACATGTAGTCCGCGTAGCCGCGGCCGTCGGCGGGGCCGCACTCCGCCCGTCGCCCGGGGAAGGCGTCGGGTTTGAGGACGTAGGGGCGAGCACCGGGGGCGAAGGCCGGGAAGGAGACGGCCCCGGCGAGGGGCTCCAGCCAAGTCCGCATGTACCTGGGCTCGGCCCCCACGGGTGCCTGGGGAGCGTAGGGGTGGTAGCCCACGGAGGATTGGGAGTGGACGGGAGCCCAGGAGGTGGTAAAAACGGCCGGCTTGGGGGCGAAACTGCAGGACGGAAAGTCGGCACAGTCCGGGACTAATCCTGACGGTCGGGCAGCAGCCGGGTGGGAGGCAGAGCTGGGGAACCTGGAGGCCAAGAGCTCTTCGTTCTCGTGGCTTATCAAGGAGTCAACATAGTAGTTGCTTATGGGGCCAGAAGCCGACATGGTTCCCCCCTCTTTTACATTCATAAGATTATTGTATGAACTGTATGTGTACTTTTTATCTTCTCATAGAACAATCAGGGCAGGTAATTATTTTTTCAGCCTTTCCCAGTGTGCCATTGGCTGCCCGCCCTCACGTGATTGTATTTACCCAAAAATATAGCGTGGATCAATCCGCAGGTCTTTTTTTTTTTTTTTTTTCCTTTTTTTTTTTTTTTTTTTTTTTTTTTTTTTTTA
>NW_009648158.1:141927-145648 GCF_000708025.1 Charadrius vociferus | reverse complement strand
GGGAAATTGCCCTGGTGCTGGAGAAGGTGGAAGGTAATTGTGGAAGGTAGTCCAGGAACTATTTCTTGACGTAATTTGTCTCTGTCCTTTGCTTCTGCAGCTTCTAGCCTCTAATGGATACATTAAATGGAATATGGGTGGGAAGGGGAGAAGCGCGGTGGAGGTGGGCTCCCCACTTGGAGAAAGGAGCTGGGGGGGGAGAAGCTTTGAACCTAAAAAAAAGGGGGCTTTTGTCATCTTTTGCAGCGCTGTCTCCTCCTCAGGCTGCTCAGCAGCTGGGAAATCTGTGGGGCACAGGCACATCTAGTCCTGCTTTAAGAAATAGGTGTCTTCAGGAAGGAAAAAAAAATATATATAGTAAGAGGAGCATCTTTGCAAAGAGGAGTGGGAAATAATAATGCCACCCCCCCCCCAAAAAAAAAAAAAAAAAAAAAAAGACTAAGCTTTTTTGCAGTGAAAGGCTGCATTATTCGGCAAGTAGTCGTGGATGTTTTTATGTCCTTCAATAAAATTTTTACGAGGATCATTTGATTGTTCATAAATGTGTCGTTCATTAAATAAAACCGTAGGACTGAGTTTCAGCTATATTGCTGAGGATGAGGGAGCTTTTGCGTGTCAGGAGGAAGCAACAATGTGTGTTGGGCACACGATTGTTCTTTTTTTTTTCTTTTTTTCTTTTTTTTTTTTTTTTTTAAATTTTTGTTAACGCCTGGAAACTTTTCTTTTTGCACCAAATCGAGTGAAGAAGTTGGGAGCGTTAAAAAATCGGTGGTAGCCTGCCTGCATTTTGAGAGAATAACCTTTCCTTTGTAAGGAAAGACAGGTAGGTAAAGAGCTCACGCCCATTGGAGTCTGAAAGAAGGGAGTTAGGCGATTTTTCTGGAAGATAAAAAAAAAATAAATTAAGATATCTAACCAAAAATAGCCTCTCATGATTTGTTTTAGAAACCGAAGCCCCCAAAAATATGGATTGTCTGGGTTCTCCAGGGCTCTCCATCACCTCGGGTTTTCTAGGGCTGGGGGGACATGGAGGGAAATGGTCAAAATTTGCAAGAAGAAGAAAAAATGTGGGCTCAGAAAGCGATGGGGGTTCCTCCATGGGAGAGGCAGGCAAGGGAGAGTGGGGGGGGCAGGGTGTCTCCAGTGATGCAGCATTCACCAGTGACAGGCGTTCTGTACACCCTGTGCAAGTCCCACGGACGGACACGGCAGAAACCTCTTCAATTATTATTATTTATTATTTTCCCCCCCCTCACACCCCCCACCCCCACCCCCAGTAAGTTGCATGGGAAATGCGAGCAGGAGGAGAGAAGAGATTAAGGCAGATTCAGGGATAAAAAGTAAAGAAGGAGTGATGCTGCCAGGAGACACCCCACCACCACCACCACCCCTCGGCCCCTCCAAACTTACCCCCTCAGCTGAGCCAGGATAAAATCCTGCATCTCAATTCACAGAAAAAGAAATTAAAAAAAAAAAAAAAAAAGAAAAATTAATGCGCAAGTGTGCCCTCGCTGCTGGTAGAAAGAGGATTTCCCTCTCGAAAAATAGGGAAGGCTTTAAAAAGAAAAATATGACGGGGGTGTTTGTCAAGGGACTCCGGATTTTCCAAATTCGAAGAGAAAAGTCATCGACCCGCTCCTCCACAGAATTTATTCCTCATTCCGTTTTAAGTCCCCTGCTTTATGTGAGCCCTTAAAGGGAAATATTCCTGCAGGAGCAGAATGTCTTCTTTGGCCTTTATCGAGACCAATTTATCTGTCAATCACCAGTCTCCAATGACGGTTATTTTTATGTTCGCGAGAAAATATATATACATATACTCATCATTCTTTTATCTGTTCCCATTTTAAAAATACTTACTCCGCAGGGCTGCTAATATAGTGGGTTGTGACATGTGGAGGGGAAAAAGCAGCTTGGCTTTTCTACTTTGCTGGAATATTTTAAAGAGAATCCTTACAAAAGAGGGGTTGTCCGCAGGCGGATATGCAGAAGGGGAGAGGGAGAAAGGGAAAAGAGGCAGAGAGAGAAGGAGGGAGAGAGAAAGGAAGGACTGAGCGTGCAGGGGGAGAGAAGCACTGAACAGCGGAGTCAGTGGCGAGGTTTTCCAGAGGAAATTAAAAAAAAAAATAATAATAAAAAAAATAAAATGTCAGAATATACCACAGACGAACCGCAAAACGAGCAGAAATTACCCAAGCCACGCAGTTATAATAAGTAGCAGCAGTTTTTGTAACCTTAATGCGAGCAGGCAAGGTCACTAAATTAGTCGTGGATGGTGTATGTTGGTGTTACACAAAGGCAAACCTATCTGGCAAAGATTTCTTTTATTTGCACGGAAACCTGCAGCCCCCGGTATTATTCCCTCCCCATCTCGTCGTGGGATCTTAAATAATAATAATAAAAAAAATAAATAAATCAGATAGCGCTTGGAATACAAACCCCTTTCATTCGGGGACTGCTGGTCTCTGCGAATTAAGGCGCACAAAGCAGGGCTTGGAACACTTCACCTTAAAGCAAACTAAAGACACGGCTTAAGACTAAAAGACACGGCTTAAGACAACGTTTTCTCTACTGCAGAATCCCGTAACACGATGTGAACCCCCATAAAATTTAACACGATGTGAACCCCCCCGCCCCCATAAAATATTGTCCTTTCACGCTTATCTCGACGTGAAACCATCCCCATGGCTGAATGCAAAGTTATGTGAATAAAGTCCACTCAGAGTGCAGGGCAAATAAAGCAATATCCTGAAATATTCTTCTTTTCAGTAGCCGTGTCTCCAAGCAAATATCCAGACCGGAATTAAAACACGCCTTGCTATTGAATTCAGCAGCTACAAGGTTATCTCGCAGCTTTTATGCCCGCTCCAGCTAGACTCCTATGCCTCCACAAAAGCTTCGGTACTTGTTTAATGGGAGATTACCTCTTCTGAAATGATGGTGAACTATCCCATCCCTTCCAGGCAGACTAATATCTTTTCCTCTCACCTCCCCTTTTGAATCTGCGGGGGAAAGGAACTTAATTGCAGGGAGCAAAACTAACACTAGCAGTCCACAACCTCTATGAGTATTTATATATATATGTTGTTTTTTTTTTTTTTTTCCTGGCCGAGAAAAAAATAATAATAAAAAAATAAAGAAAGAAAGCCGAGTCGCAAATTGGGAGGTTACAGAAAATCAAGCCTTTGTCTGAGCACTGTCCTGCCCAGTTGACTTCTGACACCTTTTCGGAGCTAAATGCTTCCCATGTTCGCCCCGCTCCCTGCAAGTGCTGTGTGTGCTCAGCCCGAGCTGCATCCTTCCCCTGCCCCTGTGCGCGCAGCCAGGCTCTTGCCCCACTTCCAAATCTTTTGCTTTCGCTTTGGGAAATTCTCCCCTGATTGGAAGGAACGGAGACAAAAAAATAACCCTAAAAAAAAAAAAAAAAAAAAAGAGAGAGAGAGAGACAGAAGAGGGAGGAAAAAAAAAAGAAAAAAAACCCCAACTATTGGACAGGCTGCCTGCTGAGGTGACACTGCTTTCTTGGGTTTTTCTTGCTTTATAACAATTTTTATTTTTTATTTTATTTTTTTTTTGGCAAAAAGTGGTGATGAGGCGAAGCCGTCCTGCGGTCCCCAGTAATTGGCGGGGAGGGAAAGGGGGGGGTGGAGGGGGTGAGGGGCTGATATCCCCCTTTTTCCCTGTGGCAGCTCCAGGCCCCAGCCCCACCAGCAGCCTTCCT
>NW_009648158.1:137815-141756 GCF_000708025.1 Charadrius vociferus | reverse complement strand
GGCTCCTCTGCCCCCCCACTCCCGGCCCCACTGCACACCTCCTTTGGAGGAGCAGAGAAGGGCGGTGCTGGCTTCGTATCTCTCCAGAAGCGAAACGAAAGCAACCCTCCAGCCAGCTCCAACTCCCACTCCCCGCCTGCATTTCCAGCCCCAACCCGGAATAAAGTTCCCTTTCCCCCTCCCTTTTCTTTGTCTTTTCCCATTTCTTTCCTTTCCTCTTCTCTTTTGCCTGCCCAAGTTCTTTCCCCTCTTTCTTTTGTCCCTTCTTCACCCCTCCTTTCCTTTTAAAAAAAAAAAAAAAAAAAAGAGGGGGAAAAAAATTGTACACAATAGATTGAATGACTCTAAAGCAGACTCTCTGAAGAGGCTGCAAAATATTTCCTAATCCCTCAGATGCCTCTGTTTATTCCAGGATTGTCTCTTAAAGTAAATAAATATGGGGAAAGATTAATTTCAGGCCAGATACCGTGCGTGAATCTTGCAGCAGCGCGATTGCAGGCTATAGGCTTTGCCTTCCCTCCCTTCCTCCCCCCCCGGGAAATTCTTTGCCTCCTTGAAAATGACATTTATTCAGGTTTCCTTAAAAGTTATCATATAGCCCAGTTCCCCAGGACAACAACTGACCGCTGGAACTTGCACGCACATCGCTTTGTATCAACGAGAAAACTTCAGTCTCAGCCAATATGGGAGTCACAGCTAAGGCAAAGAAAATCAGTATTCAGGTTAAAATGACGCTGCAGGAGTTTTTTACCTGCTTAAATGCTTCTCCCCCCCACCCACACCCCCCCCTCTGTCTGTTGCTAAGAATTCCTGTCTCTCCAGTGTTGGAGGTACGGCTAATAGACAATAAATTCCGAGGTGCAATTAAAGCTAAGAACAATTTCTTTAAGTGGGTTATGGTCTCCTTTTCCAAAATTTCAGGTCTCCGCCAGAAGAAGGCTATTGCAGATGTGCAATAGCACAAACAGCAGCCGGGGAGGGCGAAAAAATAAAGCTCCTCTCCAGGTTAGCTCGGTTTTGGGTGTGATATGAAACGCAGGTCAAGAGAAGGGGAAAAAAAAATTTCCCAGCGAAGTAAATTAAAAGAAGAGCAAGAAAACAAGCCTGAACCCAGAGAGGCGAAGTGTATACTGCCTGAAGAAACATATTTCTATACTTCTCCCTTTACATTTATTATGTTTCTGTCAGACACCCTGTAATTAGCATAGATAACTATAGTTGCAAGCTCCAAGTTGTGTCTGCAAATTCTATTGTTTGGCTGCTCCGGTTGCACACCAGAGAGCTTGAAAGAGAGCACAAGGTGTTAGGAAGAGCCTGGTGCCCTCAAATAAGACAATAACCCCACGAAATGTAGGGGGGCGGGGGGCGGAGGGGAGAAGGGTGCTGCTTTAGGCGATGGATTCCAGCCCAATCTCCACCGCAATATCTCTGGCCTGGTGCAAACGTCTCCTCCAGGAGATCAGCTCAGTCTTAAACCTGCCTCTATCTACCACAAATATGGCTTAAAATAAAGGATATTCAGGCAATACCCCGTCTTCTGTCTTAATCCACCCCTCCCTGCAAGCAGTTATTTGTAAAGGTCATCCGCAGAGCCAATACCTATGTAAAAACTCGGTGTCTGAGCCAGACACCCGGACACCTAAAGATAACAACCTTGAGCAGGGACATTTGCTACCATTTACTCCAGCCCCTCCACCAGCCCCAGTTTGTTTTCCAGCCCTGGAGCGAGTTCGGCTGGTAGGGAAGAGTTGAGCTTTCGGGGGACTTTCCCCAAATCCAGCCCAGCAAAGAGCCACGAGAAGCCAGGAGAGGTTTTATTTGGCGGGGAGGGGGGAAGGAAAAAAATAAAATCAAATCAAATAAACCAACCAAACCCATAATATAGCCCAGTTCTTTCCCTGTTGAAAGTAAATAAATAAATATATATATAAAATGAGAGTTTATCAACGCAACCTCATCTCCCCACAGCCTCCTACTCAACTTCTCCGCCCCACAGCTTTCCCTAGGAGGTCTGGTGCAAAACCGCCCCAAAATTCTTCCTAGCAGGAAAGGATAAAGTTCATCCCTGGGCAATGTGTGTACACACACACACAGACAAGGGGAAAAGCCTCCAGGTTTTAAAATTACACCTGCTGGGAGAGGAGCATTATACAAACAGACGCAAGAAAAATTATGCAATCCAGCGTATCATAATATCGCTAATATTTTACTCCGATAACAGCATCAGAAAGTGCATGAACATTAGCAACAAAGCAAACAATATTACGCGACGAGAGATGAAGGCGAACAGCATGGTGTCTTTTTGACTACCCATGTTTTTACATAAAAAACAGGCACATCTATACAAAATAGTTGAAGCAATAAATTCTCACCGTCCTTCCTCCTGATCTAATATCATAATTAAAAAACAGTAGGGGAGATTTTAACTTTTATTGCATTTCTGGAGTTGGGTTGCTAAACATATATTAACTTTAGATTCTTCTCTTTCTCGCCAGGGGGGTGGTCTCTCAGAAATAAAATCAATCTTAATATACACATAATAGATATTGTTTTGTCTTGTACATGCTGTTAGAAGAAAGGGAAAGAAATCTGCAGATAGTTAATACAAAGAAGGCAAACTCATCATACATGTAATGAATCCTTTAAATCATTCAATTATCACAGCACTAATATCAAATAATTATGGTTAAAAGCACCAGTAATCAACCTTGTCCCTGTTGAAATATTAATTTACAGTATCGTGAATTAGTTTCTTCTTTTTTTTTTCTTTTTTTTTTTTTCTTACCCTTTTAAAACTCGCTTAGTACATTTTTTTTTCCAGCCTGGTGTGTTCGACCTAAAAGGATGATGAAAATAACCGTAGTCCATACAACATTGCTTTGAACCAAATCAACAACCATTTCGTCTTTTCCACACTTAAAATGCAGCATCTTTAACACAGCACACAAAACAAAGCGACGCGTTTTCAACCCGATGCTTAAAAATACCCATCAAATCATCGCACGTGATTTTATTCTCATCAGGGTTATAACATTCAGACCAAGCGCCCGTCCATTGCTATTTTTGCAATCGAAATCTACTCCTTGTACAGAAACTTTGCCCTGAGGCTCACAAGTAAGAAGTCAAAGCCGGGAAAACCCCCGAAATATCACAATCCACCAGCCAAAAAAATAAATAAATGCCTAAATTCACCATTCCCGCCAGAGCCGAACCCGCTTTGGGAAAACCTGCCAGCCTGCCATTTTGCTTCCTCAGAAAAGTCCAAATATTCAGAGTTTAAGACTTTATTTCTCCACGCCAACCTGCGCTTTTCCACTTAGACCAAGACCTACCGGACTCCTTTTTTTTTTTTTTTTTTTTTTTTTTTACGGTGTCACAACACACAACTGTCTGCAAAGACCTTCCTCACCCTCAGCAGATTTCCCTCTCTATATGCTCTGTTTTGCTCTCCGCATATTTACGTTTCCTCTTTGCCATTTTACAAACAGCACTATTCCCACGCGTCGCACAGGACCCCTCCACTCTCTCTGAGGGATCTCGACTGATACTTTCTTCGCTTTGCTTTTTCTCCCCTCTCCCTTATTCCCCCCCCCTTTTTTTTTTTTTTTTCGCATTGAAACGCTCAGACGCAGATACAACTTTCCCAACTTTTACAGCTCATTTTTGAGGGGGGGGGGCGGGGATAAAATAACCTTTTTTTTTTTTTGCCCAAGAGAGACACTGCTCATGTAACACAGACGTCTGATTTTCTTCATTAACAGTTACTTAGCTTTTATATGTGTCCTCACTAGAAAGTAATTCATAATCCAGGCTGAAGCAGCCGCGACATAGGAACCGAGTTCTTGAAAGTGAGACCCCAGACCCCGATTACAGCATGGAAAAGGGTTATTAAATTTTATCCCTGATGCTTTGGCCGGGGTGGAGACAGAGCGCAGGAGAAG
>NW_009648158.1:137155-137666 GCF_000708025.1 Charadrius vociferus | reverse complement strand
CCCCCCCAAAAAAAAACCACACCAACAAACCCAGTCACCTTTCCAATTCCCAGGAATAAGCGAGCGGCGAGCCACCACCTTTTTAATTTATTGATTAAAAAGCGAGCACGGGGGATGAGAGGGAGGATTATTTATTTATTTATTCCGCACACCACCACACCACCACCACCCCCGTTTTTAAAGAAAGAGCGAGCACCCATCACCCTCGACGTGCAACTGCCAATCATCCCGCCCTGCAAGGCTAACTTAATAATTTGGGGAGGAAAAGCCGCCTCCTTTGTCCGCCTCATTTATCCGCGGAGCAGAAACAATAGCGCGGAGGGTAGGGGGGAAAAAAAAGGGGGGGAAGAAAAAAAATAAGGGGGGGTGTGTGGGGGAGCAGAAAATCATCTCCCTAACTGGGGATGGGGGGTAAGGGGTATAGGGGAGGGGGGGGGGACCGGGAAGGCGGTGGTGCTGGTGCTGACCCCCCCCACAGCCCGCTTTGCCACCACCTTGGCGGGGTCTTTTT
>NW_009648158.1:129997-134997 GCF_000708025.1 Charadrius vociferus | reverse complement strand
GACTACACTAGAATATGAAAAGCAAACTTTTGGACGCATCTATTATCCTAAACATAAAATGCATAGAGAAAGGTCCTTCTGTTTTGTGCTGCACGTAAATAACTTAAACATTTTATAAGGTGGTTTTTAGCAACCATCTCCATCTTTATTTTACATAGAAACACGGATGCAATATATATCCTCATGCTCATACCGCTGCATCTTCTCTCTACAAACTGTAAATACCCAAATCACTTGAGGTCCTTTTATTTTTGCATACGCTTTGCATTTATTCTCGGGAGGAAAAGAAAAAATTAAAATAAAATAAAATAAACCCCCAAACTGCACAAGGCTTTTTTTTTTTTCCTGTGTGGTTTTTTTTTTATTTTTTTTTTCCCTCTCTCTCTCTCTCCTCTCTCCCTCGCCTGCACAGGGGCTGGAGCACACTCAAGTGAAATTAAAATTAGAAGTCAGTTCACGGATTCGGTTCTCTCTGTTCATTTTCTTGAGTTTCATCCTGCGGTTTTGAAACCAGATTTTGACTTGTCTGTCTGTCAGGTTAATGCTCTTACTAATCTCCAGGCGGCGCTCACGGGTCAAGTACATATTGAACAAGAATTCCTTCTCCAGCTCCAGCGTCTGGTGCTTGGTGTAAGGACACCTTTTCTTTCTTCCGCTCTTTGCTGTCAGCCAATTTCCTGTAGTGTTTTCTGCCTTTATATCCTCTGTTAAAAATAACATCGTTACATAAGTATCCGGGGAATGGGAAAGAGAACTTACCGACTGCATCATTTGGCAAACCAGATTCTTTGGCAAAAAAAAAAGCTCTCCTGCCTGTTTTAGGGAGGAAAAGGCAGGTTTGGAGGAGGTCAGGGGGTGGTTTAAGCCATTGGGTGCCTGGGAGAAAATCGGTGGTAGCAGCGCGCACCTTCACCTCTCAGCCGCGCAGGCGGAGCGGGGCAGCGCGGAGAAACCGCGCCGCTCCGCTCTCCCCCACCGCGGGGGCTGGATGATATCACGGTATGGATTTATTCTGGCTTCACTAGGCGGGATGGAGGGGCTTAAAATACCACTAATTCAAAATAATCTGAGGTCAGCAATGTGACTTTCTGAGTCGTCCGTAGCTCTCGGGGCTTCCCCAAGTCACCCTTTGCCACCCCACCCAAAAAGAAAAGAAAAATATATTATCTGGTCTTCAAAATGAACCGCAGAGGGTGAAATATTTGCTAAAGGCGTGTTTATGCGGGGAAAATAAATCTATTTTCGCTCGTCCCGGAGATCTCTTTCCGTCCAAGGGTCTTTTTCGCGAGCCGGGGTTTTATGAAATAGATTTGCCTTTATGAGCTGTGTGGGCACATATAGGTAAATTCGGAGGTAATTGTAATCCCATATTCACTCTCCTCACTCTCCACACTCGTATAGATACGCACACATACACTTTGCAAAGGCAAACGTATTTCACACGTACATAAATAAACACAGCAAATACTTGGGCTTTGAATTTGGTCATGAGAAAATCCTGGCACCAGCAGCCGGCCAATATTTCTGCCTAAACTGTAAGAAAAAGCAAAGCGGATCCTGCAGTTGTAGCAAACCCACCTCCCCCCCGGCAGTGCATTTGCAAAATTCAAAGGAAAAAAAAAAAAAAAACCCAACCGAAAAACCCAACTTGATTTGGCCAAAGGCACCTTCAAAATTTGCTGGTGTGACATGGACCCACTTTCGCGTTTGCAGGAAACCTTTAATGTCACCAAGCCCTGGAAATCCCCTTGGAAACACTATCTCTCTCCCCCCCCCCGAATGCTTAAATTACATGAGAAAGGTCTCTTACCTTCTGCACGAATAAAAATTCGGGTTCAACACAAACGAAAACTCAAGCTATAAAAGATTTTCAAGGGAAGCAACAGAAACAGAAGCCAACAAAATCCTTCCCAAATTGGATCTAACCATTCGAAAACACCGCAAACACCACGAAATGCCTTTTAAAACGCACAAAAAATCGGGGAAACCACGTCTTTCTCCGCGCACCCATTTGAAATTCAACATCTGAAGCGACAGAAAACCTTTATCTGTATTTATTTCATTCTTTATTTCCGCCCCAATTACAAATCCAACCCAATATAATCTTTCTTTCGGGTTAACTCCCACCAAAACCTCTCTTGGCGTGGACATTGAAGGCGCTTTGTGCAGATAAGTTTGCGGGGGTTTTGATAACCTTGACTTTGCCTTTTTTTTTTTTTGGGTGTGTGTAATTGTAACTCAACTGTCAGATAATATCATTTCCCTTTGGATGCGGAATGGTAAAAAAAAAAAAAAGAGGAAGAAAGAATAAAAAATGAGGGGGGAAAAATAATAATAAAGAAGTGTTTCTGGGTTCTGCTTTTAAAAAGGCCAATTTTGGAGGGGGAGACGCCAGAGGATGGGTTTTGCTGGTGCCACAGACCCGAGGCGTGTGTGCATGGGGGTCCACACGCGACCCACATGCATGCAGCCCTGCATGCACATACAACGCCACATACCCCAACCATCCTGCTGCTGCTGGAGCCCTAATTATAGCACAGCTCCCGACACACGGCGGATATTTTAATCCACATACCACAGGCAAACCATGCAAGCCGTTGCTTAGATCTGAGCAGTATTTGCCACCAAGGAAATTTCCCTCCAACTTTTTCGGGAAATTCAATCCATCCCTTCACATGATGCCCACTTATTGACCTGCAAGAAGCCTCTGCATCCACCTCGCTTCGAATTAGGACGGGAACAAACCCGAATATTCACACGCGCATAGATTTCAAGCCATATGCAATCCCTACAGTGAAAATAAAATGCGCTCAATGAAAGCCTCTTTTCAGACAATCCCAAACTTAAAACATCTGCTCAACACACAGAAACATTTTTTTTTTTTTTTGCCTTCGCAAAAAAGACCCCAATTCGCCAGGAAAAAAAAAAAAAAAAAAAAAGAAGCAGCTTTTTCCCTCTCTGAGTCTCCCAACGAGCTGCCAAGCCATGAAATGAGCCACAGTGCACAACTCCAGCCTGAGATGTTTGGAACTGCAAATTAGACTCTAACGCAGCTTAATTTTGTTTTGTTTTGTTTTTTTCACCCCACTTTTACACCGAGCAAAGCCAAAGGAGACAAATTCTTTCAGCACACGGAAATAAAGCATTTGCATAGAAAGCAATATGAAGGGGGGGGGGATCAGGGTTCATCTGTCTTAAAAAACACACAAAACCCACCTAAAACAACTCCCCCAAGCAAACAAACAAACCAACCCCAAGTCTCTGCCGTTTCAGAGGAAATCACTTCATCTTATTACATTCTGCAGCGTTGATTGCAAGGATCAATTTTTTTTCTTTTTTTTTTTTTCCATAAGTACATGCACAGCAAATTTTCTCCATATAAACAGCGAGAGGACGAGTTCTCAAATAGCTCTCTGCTCCTTTTTCTCAGCTCTAATATATATATATATTTAAAAACCCGCAACATTTCTAGGAAGAATATTTTTTTTTTTTCCAAAAGACAGCAACAATACAGAACATTACGGTGCCAATTTCTGGAGGAGAAGTTGGCAGGGTAGAGAGCACATTACTGCATATTCGCATTACTCTTGCTCTTATTAGCTATGGATGATTACTAATTGCTGAAATTAGCTACTGGTAATGAATGATTCCCTTACCTTTTGCTTCATTGTCAGAATTGTCAGTGCTGGTGTCAGTGTTTTTATTCAGCTCTTTCTCTGCTTCCGAAGGACTTATTTTGGGTGCTGGGGCGCTTTTTTCTGTTTTAATTTCGTTCGTGGATGTGTTCTGCGTATTATCTGTTTTTGTGTTTTCGGGAAAACTCACTTTAGCCACCGGGGGCGGCGGAGGAGGTGGAGGAGGTGGTGGTGCTGGTTCCAGATGCTCATTCCTTGGGTTCAGGCTCGCCCTGGATTCAAAACTTGCCTCAAACTCATTTGGATTGCTGCAGTTTGACGTCTTCTCCATGGAGGGGTAACCTTGGCTTGCTCGGTAGTAGCTAGGAACGGGGACTTCATGGTCATTTAGGCAAGACTCAGGCATTTGGTTGGGGTAGAGGGCTGTCTCTGTGGCATTTTTTGCTCTTTTATCAGCGTTATACATACAGCAAACATTCTCTTCCTTGACATTGGTTGGGAAGGAGCAGGATGGGAGCTGTCTTGCAACAGGTTGCTCGATCCTGTACGTATTTTTGGGGTCACACCAAGTGTCTAGCTGAGAAAGGTAAGATGGATAGGTGCTGAGAGACAAGGTAGCGCTATTCACCTCGTCCCTTTTGGAAAGAGACGGGATAATTCCACAGTTCCTCATGACTCCGCAGCTGAAATCGCTCCCAGGCTGCATGTACATCCCTTGGCTGGAGGAATAATTCTCCCCTCTACAGGTACCGGCCAACGAGTCCATCAAAAACGAGTTAGAAGTCACATTGTTGGGACATGACATTTTCAGAGAGGGTTTTTAAGGAGGAATACTCCAGCCAGGGGCTGACATCTTTTTTTTAGGGGGAAAAAATATCAAGCACCATAATTATCCACGCATCGCTCTCCCCCCCTCCACCCCCCCACGTGATGCCCAGGCCAATGAGGATTGAAAATGGCCTTGATGATTCAGACGGGGACGACGTCACGGGGGTCAAGTTGTCGGGACCGGGAGCGTCACCGTGGAGCAACAGCGACATCTGCCAGCACCGGGCCGGGACCTTCACGTTGAACAAAGGCAGAACCCCGCCGCCCCGCCCCCCGCCCGCCCGTTTGTTTACCAACGGAGCCACGCGTGGAAAGGGGGCAAAGGAAGGGGGTGGGAAAAAAAAAATTATAAAAACACATTTTAAAAAAAAATTATTATTTTTTTTAAATTTAGGCGGAGAGGGTAAAATTTAAATTAAAAAAATCTCACGCTTCCCCATCTCTTCCCCCCCCTTTCCCTTCTGGGAATTGTATTTTGCTCCCCAAAACCGATTGATATTTTTAATTGTTGCCTTCCAACCAGCAAACATCCCCCCC
>NW_009648158.1:124410-129931 GCF_000708025.1 Charadrius vociferus | reverse complement strand
TGGGATGATGCGCTCGGCGCCGCTTTGCTTTTGCCGCTGAGAGAGAGACGTGAGAAGAGAAGTTGGGGGGAAAAATTGGGGAATAATTCAGTAACCGTTCAGCCAGGCGTTTTCCCGAAACCCTGAAGCTCCTTAAAGCAGGTTGGATATTTCCCAAGCAGCTTTTTTAATGAAGAAAAAGACGACGAACACCTAGTTTTGCTTTATTTTCCCTATTTTTTTTTCCCCCGCAGCAAAGCAGCTTCGCCTTCCCTGACTCTGCGAAGACAGCTTTTTTTAATTATCCACTTTCATTCCCGAAACTGTCTTAAGTTTCTGGGCTAAAATGGCATGTGTGGTATTGTGCAGGATTTAAAAAAAAAAAAAAAAAAAAAGAAGAAGAAGAAAAAAAAAGAAAAAAAAAAAAAGAAAAGAAAATTCCTCCTGGAGAGGAAAAAAGGGGTCGAATTTGTGAAAAGGGAGCGACTTTCAGACGGTGAACTGCAAGAGTGCGGTGGTGTGGTGGGTTTTCTCCCCTCCCGTCTATCTGTCTGTCTCTCCGTCTGCTCCCTCTTTCTCTCTGGAAAACATCTACTGAGAAAAAAAATAATAATAATCCAACCTGGGACTCACTAAATATAATGCAGAAAGCTTTGCAAACTGAAACTTTCCCGATTTGGTCGGATTTTATTTTATTTTAATTTATTTATTTATTTTCCTGGGGTGATTTCACGTGGAAAGTTACTTTTCTCTCCATTATTTCCCCTCTCCTCTTCCGTGGCGCAATTCGCTGCGATGGCAGCTCAAGTTGTTGTTTTCTTTTCAATTTTAAATCCCCGAGCAAGATTTGATGTCTTAAACACGACGGAACTTAAACCTTCGTGGTTATCGTACCCTCCCCCGCAACTTTATTTTCTTTATTGTTTTCTTAATCATGTAGTAATTAAGCTCTAAAAGGTTTTGGGTTTTTTTTAACATTTTTCCCGGCGTGTTACAGTGCCCGTGGATGAACTCTGGTTTTAGGTGAAGCGGTGGATTAGGGCAATGGCGAATAAATAAATAAAAAGGGAGTTAGCCCGGAATTTCAAGATCATTACAATTAGAAAAAGACGGGTTCAGAGTCACTTTCAAGGGAAACAAAAAAAAAACGCCCCCTTTCATTAAAAAAAAAAAAAAGGTGGGGGGAGAAGAAAAAGAAGAAAAAAAAAGAAAAAAGGGGGGAAAGAAAAAGAAGGGGGGAAAAGAAAAAGAAAGGGGGAAAAGGGATGAGGAGAAAAATCGTGGAAAAAAAAAAAAAAAAGAAGTACATTGGAGCAGAGAAAGTGGAACTTGACCGTTTGGGGTGATTTGTAACGGTTTAGAGCAAAGTCCTGCTTAAATATTCTCACGTCTGCAAACCTGTTTTCCCAAAGATTTTCAAAAGCAGGGCTGTAAAATTCCCCTCGACTTAACTTTCAAGAGCCTTGCGGGTCTTCTCTCCGCATCAAGTGGCACAAGTTTCAATATCTTAGGCCGAAAAAGCCTAAAAGTGGATAATCCTATTTCGTGTGCCCCCTTCTCCAGCAGAGTAAAAGCTTTCGTAGGCTTCAGACGCCATTTGGTTCCCCTGGAAAGCTATTTGCGACTTTATTGCCTCTATTTGTGTTATCTGCATAGGTCTTTTTAAAACAGTTTGATAGAAATCGTTCAGTTTTATGATATCCAACGAAAATTCCACATAATATTTATAAGCAAAGAATAAAACTTTAGTATGGGAGCCAATATTTTCTCATTTATAGGTGATGAAATTAAAGACCAATGCAATTTTGTATTATATTGCGCTTTTTTTTTCCCCGGTTTGATTTTTTTTTCCCCCCTCTTCTACTTTATTTTTGCAGCTGATGTGGCTGGCCAATAATTTATGCTGCTCAGTCAAACAGTTACACATGTGCATTTTTTGGGACACCAAAATTTGACCTCATAGTTTCCTGTATTGTCTGCCGAAAGATTAAATATGCTTTCCTGATTTTTTCGCCCCGTATTCTGGTGCGTGCTTTTGTCGAAGGCGATGTGAAGGAGTTGCACCGGAGCACATCAAACGTGACGTTAAATAAATTTTGAATTTGCTTCTCCGCAGAACCAGGCGCTTCGCAAGAGCATCTCGAACAAAACTCCCCATCCAGGTTGCTGGAGAGAGAAAAAAAAACAAACCGGTGCTGGAAACCTCATCTTTTATGAATGTGTAAATGTTGTGAGTATAAAATAAAGATTTACACCATTCGCAGGAGTTTTGTTTACCAGTTTTTGCCAGCACAAGCTACCGATGCAAACGTTTGAAGGGTTTCCAGCCCGTTTCGCGAGCTGCTAATCAGCATCTTCGGGAGCAAAAGGGGTTGAGTAAATCTAAAATCAGATTGTTCCTAAAAATACGTCCTGAATATATCTCGCGACTTCACTGTGGTGGGTTTCTTGGCCATGGAAAAGGAAAGTTGACGTTAGGAAGCAGCGCAGAGGCGTCTCCAGGAGACCGAATATTGTTTAAAGTTAAAAATAATTAGAAGTATGATAAACATGGGTCATTAATGGAAAGAGAAATAAAATTCATCAGCCTAAGTGGAACCCCCGTTGGGAAAAATGCTTTACTCTAATTACAGAAAATAAATACGAACAAATGCTATTAAAACTTAAAAGGAGATACTCTACCCGTGGTAAGGACTTTAATAACCTACTTTGAATTTTACACACTTTTAGGGGAACCGTATACAGGTCCGATGTTCATCCCCCGCCGTCGTCGGGCTGCCACCCCCCGCGTTTCCTAGAGAGCTGCCCCCCCCCCGCCGTGGGTTCAACCTGGCCTTTTTGGGCCAGTTCAGGGGTTTTTGCCCAATGAACTCCAAGGCACACCGAAGGAAAAAAAAAAAAAAGTAAAAAAAAGTGGGGTTTTTCTCTTCCCGGGTACTGTTCTCCCGGGCTGGGTGTGTGTGGGGGGATGCTGTCCCCACGTCCTCCTATTGTCCCCAGCGCCACAGACAGAGCAATTGCCCTCAAACGTCCCCAAATCAGGGCTGGGGATGCCAGGGAAGCCGTGGACTCTGCTAGGCAGGGACGAAGGGAGGGGGGGGGAAGATGCCAGAAAACCCCCTCTTCTGCCTATCACCCCGAGGAGTATATAAATGTCTACAATTTCCAAGACAAAGCATCTCTCAGACTTCCCCGGAATATTTTACCTGTCCCCTTTTCAATCTAATTATTTAACCGTGAGTTATGTGTAGAAAGTGCTTCTTATGCCCATTGTATTTTTTACCAAGTTTTCTTACATTTTTATGACAAACATTCATTTTCGCTTCGAGGAAGTATTTGGTAGCAACACTTTAATGATTACCTTAAATTTGTATTTTCTGCCCGGTATTATGCCCCATGTTGTAGCGGAAATAATTCTGATTTATGACAAAGTACACTGGAGTACAATAACAGCGATGCAAAAATAAAACCCACGCCTTTATATGTTGGCTTAGAAACTGTAAACTATCACCACAAGAAATCTATCAAACTTTACAATCCCTCTTACCCTGCTTCCTTCTTTCTGAGTAACTTAAGTCAAAGAATTATGGAATGATATTATGTTCCTTGAGGTGGTATTGAAAACTGTGTTCAGGCTTTTCTACCCCCAACATAGCACCCACGTACTGGATGGAGTTGGGACCCTTTTCCTTTGCCTTTGATCACGAAGACGAAATTTGGAAAGTGTAATTCATATATAAGCAAGAGCAGGCAGGGTGACAGAGCACAACGATGTGACACGGGGATTTCGGAGGAGTTTATTCAGTGCTGAAATGTTTCCTTTAATTTTCCAACCGCGTTAACAAACTTAAATATTGCCCCCCCCTGCCAAAAAGAGACACACACGAAAAAAAAAGAGAGAGAATTATTTCTAGCAGAGGTGGGGAAGTCCGGGTGGGAGCTCTGGAAATGTGGATTATTGCACATTTGGAAAATTAAAAGGTGGTTGGACTTTATTATTTTATTTTATTTTATTTTATTTTGGTCTGGGAAATGCTGGTGGCTGCGCTGCGGTTTTTAAGCTGCAAAATAACTGAGCGGTTGATGGCAATGTGAATTTTGGAGAGCCCCTTTTATAAAGTTTTTTTTTTTTTTGAATAACAAAAAAGTGAAGTTGTAAGAGGCGAAGAGTAACGATGAAAGGTAAAAATTGAAAACAATGAAGGACGTGCTAAAATGTGGGTCTGCCCTGCGAGTTAAGAGCAAACCTCAAAGAATTTCTATTTTTCACATATGACGATAGGAATATGATTTCTTTCAAACTTTGTCAAAACGCTGATAATTTAACAGGCGTCTTTGAAGCGGCAACGCCGGTCTGCTGAGAGCTTCAAAATAAACATTATTGTTTCAATTACTGTTTTAACAGAATATGGAGAGCACCGCGAGGACGGGCGATTAACACTCACGTTTCTCCTTGAAAAATTATAAAAAAAAAAAAAAAAACCAAAAAAAAACCCCACGAAAAACCACCGGGGAAAAAAATTACCGGAATAAATACAATTTTCACACCTACAGCATGGAAATAAACTGGAGGAAATAAGCATGACCTTTTTGTTTTGCTAGATTTGCTGAAATTTGAGGGTCTCCACCTTCCAAACACAGACACCGCCGCAGAGATGGAGAGGACGGAGAAACATATGTGCAGAGAGAGAAATTTATTTTAAAAAACCCCCAAACACTGTAATTCTCTTTTTTTTTATTATTTTGTAGTATTTTTTTCCATACCTGCAGCCCTTCTCCTGAGAGATAACCTCGAGTATCTCCTGCTCTCTTAATCTCACCCTCTTCTCAAACCCCAAAGAGTTTCAGCTATTTTAACCGCCGTTTGTGCACTCACATACGGTTTATATCAAGCACATCTTTACAGCAGAGGACTGCAGATTTTCTTGAGCGTGTATCACTTAATTCAAAGAGAGGAATTAGGCCGCTTTTTAACAATTAAACCGAACGAATTTACTTTGCTACTTGTAGCACATAAACAATTGTAATGTTTACATTAAGTCTTCCCCCCTTCTTCTTTTTTTTTTTTTTTTTCCCCTCTCCTTTCCAAAATGAATAAAGTTTTTTATGGGCTCCATCAGCAATATGTTCCAGCCTAATTCCTCAACTCCAGATAAAAAAAAAAAAGAAATTAAAAAAAAAAAAGCGAGCCTTATGAGGTTGCAAACCACATTCTCGTGGTTTCATGTTGTAATTTAGAAGTTATCAAAAGCAGAGAAACGTGCTTCCATCCAACATGTGCTGTGCATCCCCTGCATCCCCCAACTTTATGAAAGGCGGATAAGCCAGGCCTTAATGAGCCGCCATTTTGGGGCAAAAATAAGATAACTCATATTTTTAAGATAAATCCCGGAGAGCGGAGGGGCAACGCAGCCCTCAGCTCCCCCCTCCGCCGCCTTTCCCTTTTTTTTTGGGGGGGGGAGGGTGTGTGTATATGGTTTTTTTTAGGGGGTTATTTATTGGAGCGGGGCTATTTATGTATGGGAGGCTTTTGTATTTGGGG
>NW_009648158.1:122422-124097 GCF_000708025.1 Charadrius vociferus | reverse complement strand
CCCCCCCCCATGCCCCGGCAGAGCGGTGCTTCAGGAGAACAAATTTAATCGCCTTTCTCCAAGGTTATGGGCCACCAGGGTCCCTGGGAGGGGGCTCCAGGACTTGGGGACCTCAGGCTGTGCCCAGCGCTGCCTCTCCCTCGGGAACAGCTATTGCTCCTATAAAAGTTCCTGGTACACAAATAAATGAATTCACCCCAGGATCCACAGGCGAGGATTAGCTCAATTGATGGTCGATTCGAGTCCACTTGCCAAAAACCACTGGCTTTCTTCTTTCTTTTTTTTTTTTTTTTTATTTTTTTTTGCGAAAATCCCAGTTCTGGCCAAGTTGCAAACCAACGTCAAGCCCGTGAGGAAAAGTGGAAATGGTCAAAAGGACGGATTTTCCCCTCGTGGCTATTGTGTGCCGCTCTCGCTGAGTTGGTTCAGCTGAAGTTGGGGGTTTATTTACGCGCCACCAAAGGAGGTTTCGCCATATCGCACAGTCAAGTTGACGCGCTGCTGGCCTGGCGCCTTCGGGATGGGGTGGGATGGGTGCAGGTGGGTGCGTGGGGGTGCGCAGCCCCGGCCGACACCACCAGAACCTCGGGACACTTTAATCCAGCATTTGCAGCTCTTACAGACCCCACCCTCCCCAACCAGGCTTCTTTTTCTTCGTTCTTTTTTAAAATTTTTACCTCCCTCCCGCCTTTATTTTCTTTTTCCATTTCTTTTCCCTTTTTCTTTTCTTTTTCCTTTCTTTTTTCTTCCTTTCTTTTTCCTTTCTTTCTTTTTTCTTCCTTTTCTTTTTTCTTTTCTTTTTGCTTTGTTTTCCTTTTTTCCTTTTTCCTTTATTTTTTCTTTCTTTTCTTTTCTTTTTCCCTTCTTTTTTCTTTCTTTTCTTTTTTCTTTCTTTTCTTTTTCCTTTCTTTTTTCCTTTCTTTATTCCTTTCTTTTTTCCTTTCTTTCCCCCCTTCCTTTTCTTTTTCCTTTTATTTTTTTCTTTCAAAAAAAAAAAAGGAATTAATTTGCTTTGTATAGAAGCCAACATAAGTGAACATTATTATCCCGCAAGAAGCCAATTAGAAGCCGGCCCCCTCGCCTCCTTCCCTCTCTGCAATATTTCACAACAAAGTCACCCAGAGCTGCTTCCAATATGTTGTGTATGAAATCCAGGGAGCAATAGGAAACAGGTTGGGTTGGTGTGTTTGTACGTCACATGGAAAGGGCCTTCGTAATTAGTCTGGGTGTCATTAACGTAGAGCACAGAGAGAGCTCCCCAGCCTATGAGGGAGGCTTTATTGTGATGGACATCCGAGGTAGGAATAAAGTTGATGGAAAAGCCTAAATGCGTGCTGGGAATTAAAAAAAAAAAAAAAAAAAAAAAAAAGGAAGGGGGGAAGAAAAAAAAAGAGGAAAAACTTGTAAAACTTTTACGCCAAACAAAGTTATAAAAACTTTTCATGCGTTAAGATATCAAAAGGTTTATAACAATAATAAAGAGTGTGTGCCGTGTGTGTTAAACCTGCTTCGAAATGCATTAAATGCTGCGCGGCTGAGTTAAATATTAAGCATCATAAACGCCACGCGGGGTTCAAAATCAGAGTTTGGGGTTGGGGTCGGTTTGTGGTTGTGGTTTTTTTTTTTTTTTTTTCTTTTCCGGGGGAAAAATGTGGGTGTCCTGTCCCCCCCCACC
>NW_009648158.1:115671-121775 GCF_000708025.1 Charadrius vociferus | reverse complement strand
AAAAATTCTGCTGTTTAGTGCTGCAGTCTTTATTACAATGTCTAGACTAGCCGCTTTTGTCCGGACAGCCGCTGCTGTTACGGAGCATTAACTGCCGCTTCTGACCTCCCGATATTCACCTTATTGCACCTCTCTTTAGTTTTCCTAACCTTGGGAAGGTTTGGCAAACACTCATTAAAGAAAGGTGCTTTTTTTTTTTTTTTTTCTCCCTTCCCTTTTTTTTTTTTTTTTTTTTTTTTTTTTTTTTCGGTGGAAGATAACCCCCCTTCCTCGGGCTGGTCCCGGCGTGCAGCTCCATCTGCCAGGAAGATGGCTCCTATCTTCATCTCTTCTATTTTACTTTGCAGCCCGCAAAACAAACAAAAAAAATTAAAAAATAAATAAATAAAAAAATTAAACCCCCCTCCTTTACGCCCAATTTATTGAATGTGACGCTTAGGCGAGATTTTAGGCCGGGGACAAGCGGCCTTTCAGCTCGCGGGCTTTGCAAAAATAAATATAAGGGGATAAAGAAGCGTTCTGCCATCCACCGAGCCCCTTTTTCTTCCCTTTCCCACTCTTTTAATGAGAAACATGCCTCTGAACATCCTTTCAAGATCATCTCGTGGTGTAAGCAGGACGGGGCTATCACGAAAGCTTGAAGTGGGTTTGCGTTTAATTGCTCGGGGGGGGGGGGCGAGTAGGGGTGTTTGGATGGGTGCAAACGAAGAGCATTTTTGTGGGTTTATCATTTTTTTTCCCCTACCGTTGTCAAATAAAATCAGAAGACACCATCAAAGGGGTTTTCATTCAACAGGGTTGTATTTAAAAGCAAGTATGAGAATTTTACAAGAACACGCTCAATGGATGGGAATATAATGTGCTGTTTCTTGGCTGTTGGGGGTTTTATTCGACCCCCCTTCTTTGTGTGTCACACACACACCCCCCGCCACCCTCCTCCGTATGCACAATCCCATCGCTCCACATCAGAAAGCAGGAGAGCATCCAGATTGGAAACCTTAAAAATACACACTCCCCCCCCCCCTGCCGAAAAACAACAAAAAAAAACCCCAACCCCAACCTTCCGAATTGTTGTATTTACACAAAATACATGCACCACATCACCAACGGCATCTTCGGGATTTCTTTGTCCTCGAAAACGTTGTGTTGCTTTCAGACACTGCGAGAAAAAAAAAGTCGTTGTGCAAAGAGGGGGGTAAAAAAAAAAAAATCACTTTTATGCCCCTGTGCCTGGGAGTTGAACTTGTTTTCCTTAAGCAGGAATTTAAGGACTTGACTTTGCATTTGTGCTTTGTAGGTATAAGGTATCCTTGACTTATGGAAATGCAGCTCGTTGCTCGGTGTAATTAGAGTTTAATTCTTTTTTATTTATTTATTTTTTTATTATTTTTTAAGAAGACTAATATATTGTTCTCAGGAAAATGCAAAAAGATTAACTACAACCGGAAAACAGCGAAAGACATCTGGAGCCAAATTCAGAGTAGGATTACTGGGCCAAGAAAAATCCTATAAATTTCAGTTCGCTGATGAATACAATGAACTCCACACCAAACGTGCACTCCAAGGTGGAGGGTTCATATTAATACCAGTCCTATTAGAGCAGATTGCAGCGAGTCCCATGAATATGGATGATGATATTTCTGATATGCATTCAGGTATTTAAACTCCTACAGAAGAAACCCACACCACAATGACCGCAAAGAGGCTTTTAAGAGGGGAAATTCTAATAAAATGGTCAAATAAAATCATAATGTAGAACAGCTTGCAATGTCTTTATTTGCCACAGAATTTCACAGAGTATCCCGGGGACTCACTTTACATACACAAAGATTTTATTTTTTTTAATTATTATTTTTTCAGGATTTTTTTCCCTCTTGTTATTCTTCGTCTCCCATTTCCAGGGGAAAACAAAAACAAAAACAAAAACAAAAGCCAAACACTACGAAGTTTATTTACAAACCATCTCAGAGACAGTTATTGCAAATGTATTTTCGCCTGGATTTCCCCCCTTCCCGACTCCAAGCGTGAAAATGATACTGTAGAGAATATATATATGGATATATACGCACACACTCCCATATATATGCGCATATATATATTTTTAGATGGAAAGGAGGTGGAAATAATGATCTTCCTTAGAACACAGATGAGCGGGGTGGGTGTGAGTGTGCACACACACATACAAGGACACACATGTTTGTGTGTGCATTCACACACACACACTCTCTCACACACACACTCACCCCAGATGAAGTGATTTGATCCTACAGGGAGACTTTGGCCGCTCTTGTGATAACACAGCTGCATACTGAAATCACCGTGGTAGTAACACACAGTACTGCGATTTATTCAACTGGACAGGGTGCCTAAATAATAATAACAATAAAAATAATAATAATAATAATAATAATAATAAAAAAGGGAATCCCAACCTGTTCAGGAAAAAAAAAAAAAAAGAAAAAAAAAGTTAAATAAAATGTTCATGGAATCCAAGTCCTTGAAGTGGGAACTGGAAGAAAATCTCACTCCTTTTGTTACTCAGCACTGTCCCAGACATAGAAATATAAGTAACGAAAAGGCTTAAACTTTGAGGTTGCTTTGTCGACTCAAAGGGCAAACCCATGCTCGCAACTGTTCCTCCTCAATACACATACACTTCACCAGCAGAGGGGATTTCAAAAGATGTTCACAACAAGGGATTTCCAGAGAAATACTGCAGGCGGTCTCTGCTTAATTTTTTTTCTTTCATTCTTCTGTTCTGAAACCAAATTTTAACCTGTCGGTCGGTAAGATTTAACATCCTAGACAACTGGAGCCTTTTTTCTTTGTTTATATAGACATTGAAGAAAAATTCTCTCTCTAGCTCTCTGATCTGGAATTTCGAATAGGGGCATCTCTTCTTCCTCGTTCTGGGAGCACCTTAAAAGAACCAGAAGGCAGCGTAAATATCCTACGGAAACACAAGACACAGACTCATCTTCACAGCTGACCAGATAGGTAGATAGGAGCAGCTTAATAACTCCAGTTATTAATGCAGGGGGAGATATCTTCCAGCAGTTCGCCTATTGTTAGGGGTAGCAGAGGTGAGGTTACACGGTCTTAAGGACCGTGGTGTAATTATTTTCCCACTGCATGGGGCTTAACGCAGACATCACCGTTTTTTAGAGGTTGTTATTTTTGGGGGTTTTTTTTTGGTTTTTTTTTGTTTTTTTTTTTTTAAATAAAGACCAGTCTGGGACTGGAGGCAGCAGGCTGCTGGAGCAGGGTTTAGACAGGCTGGAAAGGCAAAAGAAAAAACCCACCCCACCCCACGCTCAGCTGCAAATCTGTTATCTGTATAGAAACAGCATGAGCAAGGTTGGAATTAGAGGAACTAGATATTATGTTCCGCATAAGTTTTTGATTAACTCCAGTCCTCGCCACACACGCAAAAAGGAATCAAAGTAAAAGAGAACTTAGCATCTGAGCTGCAAAAGGGGACTTGCATCACGAAAGCAAATAGGGAAACAAAACAACCCTCCCCTCTTCCCAAAAGAGCCCCACGCTGAACGCTAACTTGCAAAGTTGCCTGGATTCAGCCTTTAAAAAAGCTCCTCTAAGACTGCCTAGAAAATGTGAGTGCATGCAAAAAAAAAAACAACCCCAAAACAACCCCAAAACAACCAAACCCAGAAGACCCAAGCAAACAACCACGTAAGTAAAAGCCCTTCCTGACAAAAGCTGGACGCTCCACCAGGCTTGGAGGAGAATAAATGCTACTTTAAACAGGAAAAAAAAAAAAAAAGTCGAAGAAAGTGCTAAGCTTTGCCTGCAAATTCGGCAGATTTCCCCCATAGCGCTGCACCCCCACCAAGAGAAAAGACTCAGCATACAGTTTTAATTAAAAAAAAAAAAACAACCCCAAAACAACCCCAAAACAACCCCAAAACAACCCCAAAACAACCCCAAAACAACCCCAAAACAACCCCAAAACAACCCCAAAACAACCCCAAAACAACCCCAAAACAACCCCAAAACAACCCCAAAACAACCCCAAAACAACCCCAAAACAACCCCAAAACAACCCCAAAACAACCCCAAAACAACCCCAAAACAACCCCAAAACAACCCCAAAACAACCCCAAAACAACCCCAAAACAACCCCAAAACAACCCCAAAACAACCCCAAAACAACCCCAAAACAACCCCAAAACAACCCCAAAACAACCCCAAAACAACCCCAAAACAACCCCAAAACAACCCCAAAACAACCCCAAAACAACCCCAAAACAACCCCAAAACAACCCCAAAACAACCCCAAAACAACCCCAAAACAACCCCAAAACAACCCCAAAACAACCCCAAAACAACCCCAAAACAACCCCAAAACAACCCCAAAACAACCCCAAAACAACCCCAAAACAACCCCAAAACAACCCCAAAACAACCCCAAAACAACCCCAAAACAACCCCAAAACAACCCCAAAACAACCCCAAAACAACCCCAAAACAACCCCAAAACAACCCCAAAACAACCCCAAAACAACCCCAAAACAACCCCAAAACAACCCCAAAACAACCCCAAAACAACCCCAAAACAACCCCAAAACAACCCCAAAACAACCCCAAAACAACCCCAAAACAACCCCAAAACAACCCCAAAACAACCCCAAAACAACCCCAAAACAACCCCAAAACAACCCCAAAACAACCCCAAAACAACCCCAAAACAACCCCAAAACAACCCCAAAACAACCCCAAAACAACCCCAAAACAACCCCAAAACAACCCCAAAACAACCCCAAAACAACCCCAAAACAACCCCAAAACAACCCCAAAACAACCCCAAAACAACCCCAAAACAACCCCAAAACAACCCCAAAACAACCCCAAAACAACCCCAAAACAACCCCAAAACAACCCCAAAACAACCCCAAAACAACCCCAAAACAACCCCAAAACAACCCCAAAACAACCCCAAAACAACCCCAAAACAACCCCAAAACAACCCCAAAACAACCCCAAAACAACCCCAAAACAACCCCAAAACAACCCCAAAACAACCCCAAAACAACCCCAAAACAACCCCAAAACAACCCCAAAACAACCCCAAAACAACCCCAAAACAACCCCAAAACAACCCCAAAACAACCCCAAAACAACCCCAAAACAACCCCAAAACAACCCCAAAACAACCCCAAAACAACCCCAAAACAACCCCAAAACAACCCCAAAACAACCCCAAAACAACCCCAAAACAACCCCAAAACAACCCCAAAACAACCCCAAAACAACCCCAAAACAACCCCAAAACAACCCCAAAACAACCCCAAAACAACCCCAAAACAACCCCAAAACAACCCCAAAACAACCCCAAAACAACCCCAAAACAACCCCAAAACAACCCCAAAACAACCCCAAAACAACCCCAAAACAACCCCAAAACAACCCCAAAACAACCCCAAAACAACCCCAAAACAACCCCAAAACAACCCCAAAACAACCCCAAAACAACCCCAAAACAACCCCAAAACAACCCCAAAACAACCCCAAAACAACCCCAAAACAACCCCAAAACAACCCCAAAACAACCCCAAAACAACCCCAAAACAACCCCAAAACAACCCCAAAACAACCCCAAAACAACCCCAAAACAACCCCAAAACAACCCCAAAACAACCCCAAAACAACCCCAAAACAACCCCAAAACAACCCCAAAACAACCCCAAAACAACCCCAAAACAACCCCAAAACAACCCCAAAACAACCCCAAAACAACCCCAAAACAACCCCAAAACAACCCCAAAACAACCCCAAAACAACCCCAAAACAACCCCAAAACAACCCCAAAACAACCCCAAAACAACCCCAAAACAACCCCAAAACAACCCCAAAACAACCCCAAAACAACCCCAAAACAACCCCAAAACAACCCCAAAACAACCCCAAAACAACCCCAAAACAACCCCAAAACAACCCCAAAACAACCCCAAAACAACCCCAAAACAACCCCAAAACAACCCCAAAACAACCCCAAAACAACCCCAAAACAACCCCAAAACAACCCCAAAACAACCCCAAAACAACCCCAAAACAACCCCAAAACAACCCCAAAACAACCCCAA
>NW_009648158.1:108171-110671 GCF_000708025.1 Charadrius vociferus | reverse complement strand
AGCTGAATTAAAAAAGATATTCTTATTAAAGTCATTCGTCTTCCATCGCGTGCCCCGGGAGCCTCCTCTTTCTCTGTCCTTCTGCATTTTCATACGAAAAAAACAGGGAAACCGAAGTGCTGCCAGATATTTTCCGAGTTTTTCAAAGAATTATTAAAAATTATCTAGGGGACAAAAAAAAAAAAATCTCTTCTGCAAACCCTCTGGAAAGGTGCACCTGAAAGACGCGTAACTTCCGCGGTACCAGGCTCCGAGGGGTTATCCCGCCGCCTTTAAGTAGTCTTGAAGGAACAAAATTGCCTGCAACAATTGGGCGCTAATCGGGTTTTCACCTGGATTAGGAATCATCTGCCTGAGGTGGAAAATATTCCTCTGCCGAGCAGAAGTGGCTGATTTCATCTATATATGAAAATATTGCAGCGCGTCCCCCCGTTTTTTGTTATCCTTTTCTTTACAAGATGCCACTTAGGCATTTTTCTCCCCTTGAATTATCCCTTTTAAAACGCCCAGTAAAAGGAAGAATAAATAAAAATATTGAATTGTCCACACATAAACCCGAACTAAACTCCATCAGGGGATCTATTTGGTGGTGGGCTGAATGCTCCGGCCAAAACTAACGCACCAGGAGAGGGTGAGACGCTTTTATACAGAGGATCTTGTCAAATCGAGTTGCAGTAAATTCAAGCAGCAAGAAGGAAAAAAGGCAAATCTCAGCCTTCGAGCACTGAGCCTTTAGGAGCAGAAAAAGCCTCGACGGCTGCCGTGTTTTCGCTTTGCTCCCCGAAAAAAAAAAAAAAAAAATAAAAAAAAAAAAATTGCATAAACACCCGAAAATAACCAATTCACCGAGAAGGAGCATGAGAGGGTCCCAGCCCAGCTCGGGGGTGTCCCCCTTGGTGCTGAGCATCCTTGGGCAGCTCCTTTTGCGTTTCGCTCTTCTCTATTTAATTTTATTTCATTTGCTAGCCCCCAACCTGCTGTTGGCGTTTTAACCAAGGGGGTTGCTTCGTTCCTAGGCGAGTTGTAGAGAAATAGGGAGGAAAACGCACCTCGAGCAAGCGGACGGAGGGTGCAGTTTCTGCTAAAAAATCTAAATCTCCTGGAATTCTGCAGCAATGCAAGGAAGGAAAAAAAAAAGGGGGGGGGGAAGTTGATTTTCATGGAAGAAAACAGCCTCGCAAGTCCGTACCTTGCAGCCGAGCAGAGAGCGAAGGCTTTCAAGCTGCCTGAGCAAAAAAAAAAAAAGAAATAAAAAAAATTACAGTAGGTATTTCAGTAGAGCTTTCCAAACTATAGTGTTTATCAGGCGGTGTGCCCGGATTTTTATGTATTTATTAGGAAATCTTGAAGGGAAACATGGCGGCTTCACATGCTAAGGTTGTGTGCTCTTCCTCACTTTGAGCCTTCTTCATCCCCTTAATGCAATAACGCCCTCATCATCATTTATTCTCATTAATTTCTGTATTCCCCCTCCACCCCCCTTCTCTAGCTTTGTATTTTCTATTTAAAAAGCCGTTCTCATAAACCCCTTTTTATAAGGGATCCGGGCGTGTGAGTCTCTCTCAATGCGTGTGTGGAGATAGAGATATATCCACATATAAATATGCCTGTAATTCCAAAATGAGCTGTGTTTTCCTCTCTAATGCACCGTTTGGCTGATGAATCTACACACACACACATATATAGGGGCAAGAACTCTGGCTGCAGAGATGGATTTCTTCAGGTTTGTAATCTGCCCTATTTTATGACTTGGACGTCGTTTTGGGCAAAACTTTTAATTAAAGTGTCAGCGATCTTTTAACTTGGCTTTTTATAGACCAATATTAATACTAACTACAAACTAATAATGTTAAGCTATTGTTTATGAGTGTAATTATTTTTTTTCCCAATTCCCTCCTGTTTGCAACCTGCGTGGAGCATCTTCTCCCTCGGTTTAAAAGGGGAAAGGCTCTAAAATACACATTTTTTTTTGCTGTATTTATTCCAATCCAGATTCCATAGGAAGGCTGTAGGCATGAAGCTTTGCATCCAGGGGATGAATTAGAGCGTGGTGTTGAAAAAAACCCAACATCCAAGCAGCTTCTTAAACCCAAAACAAAGCACATATCCCCCCCCCCCCCCCCCCCAAAAAAAAAGCCCCACCATAACACCACAGCAAACAACAAAAATCCGTGTGGCGTAAAATCCGCCGTCTCTCTTCTAGGTGCGTGAATAATTTATTGCTCGGCGTAGGTAAATACATCTAAACCAAGCCCTGGTGTCGTTTTGGTTTTTAAACCCAGTTTAAAGGACGGGATTTGCCTGCTTCCTGCAAGGAAGGAGAGAAGAGGCAGCTGTGGAGTCACAGCACTTGAATTTGACCACCAAAGTGACCACCATAAAACGGAATGAGGGGCTGGCGGCTCGCATTCCTTTTGGTTGCCCTTAAAAAAAAAAAAAAAAAAAAAAAAAAAAAAAAAAAAAAAAAAAAAAAAAAAAAATTTAAGCAAACACCTAAAAA
>NW_009648158.1:107415-108104 GCF_000708025.1 Charadrius vociferus | reverse complement strand
GGGGGGGGAGGAATATCTAGGGGAACTTGAGAAGGGGGGAGGAAGGTCTGATTTTGTTGATTTTGATATGACTGTGTGTATAAGATGAAACTGCCCGTCTAGAAGGGTTTTTTCCCCCCCTTTATTTAGTTATTTCTCAGCCAAAGGGAAGGAGGAGGCGGCAGCACCGAGCTCATTGCTCCTTGTGCCTCTTCTGCACTTAAATATATATAAAGACAGTTTTATCCTGGCTTCTCAACGGGAGACTTCTCTCTACCCAAATTGTCCCAGTGGAAAAAGCAAAGTGCAAGGGGAAAAAAATTCCAATCCCCCCCCCCCAGTCCAATCCCCCCCTACTTGCTCCGGAGTCCGCACTCATTTGCCTGATATAATGCAAACACTTAACACATTTAACAGCGTTTTCAGCAGGCAAATAGGCTCAAGGCTTGTAAGATGTGTTTTGCGTTACTAACATGAATTCTAAGGGGATGTTAGAGGCATTTCGTGACCAAAAAACATTGTAGCAATTGTACCAAAATCAAAAACTTGGAGTTGTGAAAGTTGGCTTTGGCTGATCTGTGTAAACATCTGAAGTTATATTTTGATTTAGGTTAATCCTGTACTTGAACTCTTTTCAATAAATCATTCCCCCCCTCCTTTTTTTTTTTTTTTTTTTTCTCTTGGGGGAGTGAATTAATTTTTTTTTTCTT
>NW_009648158.1:102942-107203 GCF_000708025.1 Charadrius vociferus | reverse complement strand
TCCCTATTTCAGCCAGTTGCCCAGAATTTCCTCTGCCTCCTGCTTTTTGGGGGGAAAATAAAGGAGTTTTTCCAACCTGCGCTGCTAACCTGTGCTCACCAGTGCATTGCGAGGGGGTGCAAAGAGCACTTCTTTAGCAGCTGCATCTCTCAGCAGCTGCAGAGATGTGCTTGGCTTTTGCTAAATAGGCTCCAACTTCTGATGTCTAATGACTTTGGCCTATCAGATGTTCTCAAAGTGATTTTTCCCTCCCTTCCACGACGGTACTACAATTACTTCCTCAGATGGACCTAAAAAAAAAAAACCAAAACCCAACCAAGAGAAAGAGAGGAAATTCAGGCCAGTAAACAGATTACTAGACACCGCGTATGTGTACAGGAAATCTGAAGGGAGAGACAATAGCTACAAGTGGGAAGCGCTTGGAAAATATTATTATCCCCAAATGGCAAAGATAAATTTAATTGGATGGACGCCAGGCTGCGAAAGAAAACTATATAAGCTGTGAACAATTCAAAGGGGAAAAAAATGACTTAGATCTCTCTAGACCTGAGCTGCAAGTTCAAAATCATGTGGACTTAATCAAGATAAAAGCGGATTGAACTATGCTTCCCAACCGCAGGCAAGGCTGGGACTGTCTGGGATAAAAATGTGCGGCGGGTGTCGGATTCAAATAGAAGTGATGCCGAAGAGGCGTTAAGAGGAGTTGGGCTTAATAATAACCAATATAACTCACGCTTTGCCAATCGGCCTTCCCACTTATTTTCATTTTCTCATCAGTCCTTCCCCACCTTCTGCACTGGGAGAGAGGAGGTCGGGGGTCGGGGGAGGAATAGCGATGTCTGTGCGTTTCCGTCTATTTATTTACTTTCTTTGCCTCTGCACAGCTCAGTTGCAGGGAGCTGCTGAAGCATGTGAAAAGGCGAAGTTTGGGGAATTCAAGTAAAACTTCACAGCGTGCTAAACTCCCTCCTAGAGCCGCTGCGAAATTCAGCCCAGAGGAGACAGGAAACCCAGAGGAGCTCGTTAAGCAACACCTATTTCTATTCCACAACCTCCCTCTCTCCCCCGCCCCCCCCACCCCCCCCAACCCCGGCTCCAAACCTCTAAAAACACTTATTTAAACACAAAGGAAGACATATAAAACACACCCAAACCTTTCTTAAAAAAAAAAAAAAAAAAAAGTCCTTTATTCGCCAGACATTCCCTCTTGATAACTTTAGCAGCGCCACTAAAATGTGCAAAAGTGTGTAAAAAGTCGGAAATTGTGGCAGGGAAAATGTGTTTTCTGTTGGGTAACCCATTTATTAGGAAAAAGAGCCCCGAAACGCAAAGTTCAGAATAGAAGGTGGGCGGCTAATCCTCCCCAGCCTTATTAAAACCGCACACACGTTTGCATGCGTGGTATTTAATCCTTAAATACTCAGGAAATCATTTCCAAGTATTGCACTTTAATACTTTGGCTCCTGCAGGCAGCCTTTTTTTTACTTTTTTTTTTTTATATATATTTTTCTCCCAACAGCTAGCACCTAGATGTATTTCCCTCCGATAACCATTGATCAAAGGCGAATCTCAACAGTTTATGGGGATAAACTTCAATAATTCGCAATTGAGGGCGCGACGGCGCTGGGCTCTCTCTTCCATCCCCGCATTAATCAGAATAAAATGAAACAAAATCCTTCAGCTGCTTCACGGGGTGACATTTTCCAAATGTATATCCAGCTTTGAGAAGATAAATGCTGCCGGCGGAGGAGGAGAAGGTGGAAAATGCCTGTGTCCACCCCTCTCCATCTACCTATGGAGCTAATGTATATATACCTGCCTTTCCATACGTGCTCACGGCCCTTCGCCTATAAAATATGCCCCCGCGGGCAAAAGCGCATCTATCTCCCATTGCCAGTGGGAGAAACAGAGGGAGGGAGGGCACAAAAATATCTTTTCAAGAAGTTGCTTTACTCTTTGCCCTCCGCGAGCAGCGCGGCTCCTTCATTCTCCTGCAGCATAAAAAAAAATAAATATATATATATATAATATATTTGCATCATTTTCTTCATCGGGGATGAGGGTTGAGTGCTTTGGTGGTGTCGTATTCAGTTGAAATGAATATATATGTAAATTAATGTAGCCGGAGTTCTCCTTTAATAAGGTACTGGCTTTAAAATACCTCCTGTATTGAGAGCAGATAAATTATGAATTAAAAACCTGTCCAATAATCAGACTCTTATCTAATCCCTCCTGGTCCCTCCAGTGTATTGTTCTCTCTCTTTCTTCCTTTCTCTTTCTTTCTTCCTTTCTCTTTCTTCCTTTCTTCCTTTCTTCCTCTCTTACTCTCTTACTCTCTTTCTCTCTTTTCTTACTCTCTTTCTTTCTCTCTCTTTCTTTATTTTCTTTCTCTTTCTTTCTCTCTCTCTTTCCTTCTTTTCTTTAATTTCTTTCCTAGAAAATTGTGAGTCTACAGCACGGGCAACCCTATGCAACAATACGAAGTTATTTACTCTTACACCATAAACACGCAGAGATCTTTATTCGTTGCTGTATTACACCCATGTATGCATTCTGGTTGAATATTTCTATGGATTTCTAACCCGTAGAGCACAGATTTGCCTAAATAACCATATAATTATCTCTTCATATTAAATGAAAGCAAGCATATGCAAAATTGGCTTCTGCATTACACTATTCTTCCATCCTTTCCAGCTCTGGAAATTCAACACAGTATTTCTTTCACCCTTTGAGGGGACTCTAAAGCAGAGGCCGAGAAACAGGAGGAATATTTTTATTTTTTTTTTTCCTCGCGGAAGCAGAAAATAAAGCAAAGTGGAGCCCTTTTTTATTATTATTTTTCCCCCTTCTCTCGGTGTTTTGGGGGTGGCAGGGCGCTGGGCGGTCCGAGGAATCCGGGCTGCAGCATGAGGCGATGCTCAGTCCCCTCGCAGAGTTACGGGGCTGTTCAGACGGTCATTGTCACATCTATGTCACATCTCTGTGACCGGAGCGAGGGGGACCCCATCGCCCCCCACTAAAGATCTGCCTGAAGAAGAGAAAGAGCGAGCAAAAAAAACCAAAAAACCCAAAAACCAAACTCAAAAAGGGAAACATTCACATTTTCACGGGGGTCGTCCCCACCGCGGGCTCGGCTCGGGGCAGGCAGCCCCCGCCGCTCGCAGCGGGGGTGGGAGAGGGGTCGGGAGATGTGAGGTTCAGGGTGGGGAGACAGTTGGGTGCAAAGACACAAAACAAAAAGTGGCAAAAGTCCCCCCCCGGTCAAGCTTTTTCCTCTTTCTGGCGTTTTCCCACGGCCCAAGCGCGGGGGCTTTGGGTGATTTCGCCGTTTCGGGTGCGTTGGGTGGGCTTCTCCTCCTCTTAAATTTTTTTTAGACTCCCCCTTCCCCTTCTTGCCGATTTTTTTTTTGGGGGGGGGGGGTTTTTTTTTTTTTTTTTTTTTTTTCCTGGAATACGAAGTTTCAGGGTGAAATCAGCTCCCGGTGGGGTGAGGAGAAAGGGAGAAAGGGGAAGGGCACAGCACCACTTACCGCAAAACAAGAGGTAAAGGGTTTTATCCACCCCCCACTTGCAGCAGGCCCCCCCTTTTCACCCCTTTCCCTGCTTATTACTTATTTATTATTAACCCCTTCCCCCCTCCCGGCCCAGCCCCTGCTCAGGCCTTTTCCATGAGCCAAATGCCAGCAGAAACCAGCTTTGCCCACGTATTAAAATCCACATTATTTCACTCAATTTATCCCCATCGCCGAGCGCAGACAGAAGACAAGCTTGGCTCAACCCCAAATATCTCCTATACCCACCTAATCCCTCCCCTCCCCCTATTTATTTAATGATTACCCCTCTGTGCCCAATTTTTCCCCCCTTTGAGACAAAAAAAATCTGCCCCTCTCCCTCCCTCCCCCCCCTTTTTTTTTTCTTTCTTTCTGCCTCTCTCCTTACCGAGCGAACTTCATTGTTTTCTGGAGGAAATGGTAATGTTCAGACATTAAACCTTAATTGGGCTTTTCTTTATGATGTTTAATTTCCTCCACGGCAGACGGGTTTGCATCTTGCTGGGAAAAGAGGAGGGGGAAAAAAAAAAGAAAAAGAAAAAGAAAGAAAAAAAAAAGAAAAAGGAGAAAGGGAAAAAGACCTTGTTTGAAGTCTGCAGTCCAGCTTGGTGGGGGGAGAAAGGATGAAAAAAATCAGGATTTGGAGAAAAAGGCTCCATAAAACCGACACCCCCCCCTCCCTTTGCTATTTCAGCACTTGGCTCATCTCT
>NW_009648158.1:102418-102655 GCF_000708025.1 Charadrius vociferus | reverse complement strand
AAAATAAAAGCAAGCAAAATAAAATAAGGGATTGAAAGGGAGGGTAAGGGGTTGCGTGCGCGGCAGCTCCTGCACCGGAGCCCCCCAAAGATCCAAATATGCACAATTTTGGAGGGTCGGGGAGTGGGGGGGAAAGGATAAAGCCAAGTTTTATCCGCTGCCTAAAAGAAAATCTCGATTAAACCCGAGCAGACCCTCCCGCCTCCTTCCATCCTCCCCGAGAAATCCCTTTTCACC
>NW_009648158.1:96679-102223 GCF_000708025.1 Charadrius vociferus | reverse complement strand
GGGGCAAAAAAAAGGTAAAAATGGAGTGCTTGTGCAGATGTGTAACTTTGTCGGTGTTCACCCGCCTTTGTGTCTGTCTGGGGGGAGAGACAGATGCTTTATTTCACAGTCTCTCTATAAAGAGATAATTATATATCTAGTTATCCACCGGAGCAATAAATACTCTTCATCCACAATTACAGATGAAGATGGTTGGTTTAAATACCCATAAAGTCAGTGTTTGGGCTCTGGTTGGAAGTTGGAAATGTGGGATTTTGGTTTTATTCCTTTTTTTTTTTTTTTTTTTTTTTTTTCGGGGGTGTTGGGGAGGAGGGATGAGGAGTATAGAGCCACAGCGGGGGAAACTCCAAAGGAAAAGCCCTGTGGTCCCCAAAATGAACCCAACTGGCTTAAAAAAAAAAAAAAAAAAAAATCAATATTGCTTTATCTGCCCCCTCGTCCCTCCTCGGGGTGCCCGTGGGTGAGATGAGTTGGTCCGTCCTTGGCTGGGTGGGAGGGAGAGAGGGTGAGCTGGGCTCTACTCGGACCTTTCCCCCCCGTTTTACACACCGGAGATTTCCACTCCACGGGGTGTTCACACACACACACACCCCCCACACACACGCATTTACCCCCGCAGATCCCCGCAAAACCCCACGGGGTTCATTTTTCAGCAAAGAAAAATGCGTGGCCCGCACCATCTACGAAAATACAATATTTTAGATTAGTTCTACCTTCAAATATTTTCATTTGAGGTATGTACGGCCTTTTTACGTTTCCCTTCTCCTTTCCACCCCCCACCCCCCGCCCTCATTTTACTGGACCTGAAGTCTGCCCGACATTCCTCATTGCTACCTTGGGTCTCACACTGTACTTTTCCATACCTAATTTTTTAAATGCTTTCTCCTTTAGCAGCGTCTCGTCTCACCTCATAATAGTTTACTGGTTAATCATAAAAATAAAATGAATTTCCACACTCTCTGTAATTATCGACACTTCTCCGCCCGACGTGTAGGTTTTGGGAGGCACAGGAGTGTAGTGGCTGCAAAAATGAATATTAATACGCTTTCCCTTTGAAATAAATTAATTTTGGCAAACGTTTTTATAATGAGATATCCTGATGGTTTATATGTTCTCTGTGGCAGTGTTTGCCTAACCCAAGCCGAAAATTAAAACACAAACTCTCTTAAAAAATTACAGGTAGATTTTTAACGCGGATTTGAGGCACATGCTCTCATATTCCAGCTAGACCAAAACACGGGCTAAATGTGATTTATTCTGACTGGGGGAGATATAAGATTTCTGCACTTTTCTGGTACCAGAATAGCATAGGGAAAAAAATTATTTAAATTTCCGCACTGACAAAAGTAGGCCAAATACTTTCTTTTCAAAAATAGTCATTTTTTTATCTGAAATAGGGAGAAGAGAGAGCCCCCCCTCCCCCTGAGCCGCAGAGAAGGATAGTTAATACGAGATTTATTGGGGGGCGAGGGGCGAGTATCTTTATTTCCTATTTGAGCAACACGAAAATCAAGTCACTTAATGAAGTCTGACGCTAAAAAAAAAATAAAAATGAGAGTTTGTAGAGAGTCAACAAGACGCAGCCATTAGAAAATCCGCGCAATTTAGTCGCAGTAAGGAGTACAAGCCGACTGATCTTTTTATCTTTCTTATCCTTTTCATCTTTATTATCACTCTTGTTAACAACACCAATGAGACTGGATACATATATCTCCTTTAAATGCAGTCATCCATGGAGCCATTGTAGTTGCTAGCTACAGATATATTAATTAATTTATTCTCTCAACAGTAAAATATTGCTGTGTCTACTTGCTACCTACCAAGCAATAAAAAAGAGGCTTTTTTTTCTTTCCCCTCTGCACTTCATTAGGCTTTACCTATAAGTTTCCATTCGAAATGATTTGCTTAAAACTAATTACTTGCAATGTACTTCATTTTCCTCTCACAGGGTCTGGAAGGTTTCAAAGTGGGGTGGGTGGCCATACGCTGATAAATGCTGCTAATTATTCCCACTCTGTGTTTATTTTATATTTATGAACCCCCACTCGGAACCAAACCGAGACATTCTTCGGCAATAACGCACTGGCATATTAATGATAAAGGGGGGGACATGTGCCTGAAAACAGTCCCTATAATAGCACGGGGGAGGAAAGCAAACAGTTAATATATCACGGAATTAGCCAAAGTACGGAGCCTGAGCCACACACAGACCGGGAGAAGGAAATCCAGTCATTCTTCTCACTTTAATGGGAATTATTATATTTATTGTTAATTGCTGTAATACTTTAAGCTGCAGCCCCGTAAAATGCAGCTGCGAGGAGGTGCTTGGCTTTTGTCTGGTTTTGGGGCACTTGAAGGGGTGGGCTGAGGCAAGAATGCGAAATATTTCCACGCATGGACACGGGCATCTCTAAGACGCTGGACCGAAGCCCAAATCCTTATTTTCCCCTGCGTGGTATTCCCACGTTGCCCGCGTGTAACACCACCAGGCAGCTGGAGCCCACACAAAGCCCACGCGAACCCCACGGACAACATATATGAGCCCACAGCCTATAGCACTCCATGCTGTATAGGCTACGCCTTTATCTTTCACTTTGGGGAGCGTATAGGAGGGGGGGAAAAAAGTTTCCAGGTCCCTCCCCTCCAGGCAAAGGCACCAACCTGGGTGTCAGCAGCGTGGCCGGGTTTATTTTCTCCTGCACTTTTAATTCTTCCTATTTTGCCTTCTGCTAAACCACGTCTGGAACCGCCTGGATTGGGGTGTAAAAAAAAAACCAACCACCCCAATTTGGCTCCAAAAAAGAGGGTTGTGAGGAAATGAGGAGCGGGAGAAAAGAATTTCGACTTTCTGCCTTGATTTTCGGCGTTGCTCGCGAATTTTCTGACTAAACTTTGCTTAAAGCGGCTCTTAATGGCTTTGAAACGAGCTGAGCGCTAAGTCGGGCCGGGTTTTGCAGAGGGAGTTCAAAGAAATCAGACATTTCTCCAGCACAAAGGTGTCAAGAACATATCTCCTGACTCAGGGGAAAAAAAATAGCCTTTTTGTATTCCTGCTCTCCACATTCTATTGCCCATATTGAGTGTACGCTGGAAGTACCGAAAGAGGAATAAATCCCTAAAATTGACCCTCACACATTAATATTTTCTGCGATTTTTGCAGGAGCTGGGAAATAGCACCTCGGTCTTTGTCATTAACGGTAGAAATATTCCTCGCAATTAAAGAGACGAGGGTTTTCTCCCCTCGCTAACGAATTCATTTGAAAGCCGGAGCAATGAAATACGCTTCTGAATAAAAGAAACCAGCCCAGAAATAATACAGATTTTATGGCGAAGCAACAATTTGTTCTGTCCGCTCTCTGGTAATAAATAAGTTTTATCTATTTTCGTGAGTGTTTGAATGTCTTTGAAATCCAACTATTCCTGTTCAAGGTGAACCGACTTACAATATATACAATTTATGTTACCCTATAGCACTCAGACCTGTTAGGCATAATTCCTCCTCCTGCCCATTTTCCTGCCAGATTGGTGCAGGGACATGGAAAGAAGGAAATAAAAGTGGATAAAAGTCTAACTTGAGTTTGCTTGTGTAATATATGTGTACCTATATTCTGCTGGAGCAGGAGAAACAGAGGGGAAGTGTGTACACCCGTGTTAAAAAAAAACCCAACAAAACCAAAACCACAAACAGTTTAAAAAGTAACTTTTGCAGGAAAAACGTGATTTTTCACTCTGTAGGAACGCCAAGCTCTGCAGATTTCCCCAACTACTGCTTTTCTGTATCCCAAAAGTTAAATCTCTCTGGAGGGGTGGTTGGGATTTGCTGTAGGAAGAAGCAGAAGTGGGGCCCATTCCTATAGAAATATTTGCTTTTCTCCTTCCTCCTCTCCTGGCCAAATCAAGCAGCTCCTGAAAAAAAAAAAAAAAAGGTGAAACTGCTCAGGACTGGATAAATCCTCTTATGATTTTGGAAGACCCCAAGTGCACCCATCCTTTGCTGGGGAATCCTGACTGAGGAAGTGGGGAAATGTATATTAATTTATCCTAATCGTGTCCTTTTAGCAGAAAAACTCATCTTAACTCCATTAGGCTGAGGCTCAGGTCAGTGGCTCTCCGTGTGCCCAGACTGGAGGGTGGGCTGAACTGGGGGTTACTGGGCTCGGGGCTGGATCCAGCCAGGACTGGGAGAAGGGTCAGTTAATTCACCATAGACCCCACCGGGGTTTCCTTTGGCATTTCTTTAATAAAAATCCCTTACCGATCTTCTAAAAGCTTTTTTTTCCGGCCTCTGGGCAGAGTATGGCATCGGCACCGAAAGAAAAAAGCAGAAAGAATCCATTATATATAAATATCCTCTTGGAGAGGGATTGAGGAAATCATAAACTAATTTATTTAAATTGGCCTGACGGGGTTATTTTTTTTCTCTTGTTAAATGAATTTGCTGCGAATTTACGCCGAAGCAACGCAATAACGCTGATCCTAATAACCATAACCATAACAATAAGCATCAACATGCCCGAATCTAAACCCAGACTAATATATTTCCAATTTAAGAGCTGCTCTTTCACGTCTCATTCCCATCTTAAAGCCATACCCAGGATTTCTTTGACGTTCCTCTGGTTCCAGTATCAATAAGGAAACCCATCCATATACCATTCCCATATGTATGCAGGGACGGTGGGAGACCCCTGGGTGGGGGGAGCTTCTTCCAGGAGAGGTATAGTCCCCCTATACCCTCCACCAGAGACAAAAGAATCCAAATTAGCCCATATTCAAGCTTCTTCACCCCAAAATATAGCATCTCGGTTGAGTTTTCCTTCCCATTAATGCTCCGCGCAGGAGTATAACTCTCATTAAACCGGCAATTTGGAGATTAACTTATGCTTCTTGTTTCCCCAGGATTTTTCTAATTATATTTAGAGCGACGCAGCAAGCGATATTTCTCTCCTTTTACAACGCATTTTACGCATTCATTTAATTACTTTTTTTAACCAAAAGATGATCTACAAGCCACAGAAGGCAAGGCTGGCCAATATATTTTTTTGTTAGTCTTTTATTAACCTGGCAAGTTAATACTAATTTTAAATAGTAAACAGTAAATCACCAAGTAGACGTTTGGGCAATTTTTATTTATTATCAAGAAATCACATAATAATACATTATTCTTTATTAATATTATTATTATTATTATTGCGAAGCAACTTTTTACATGACTATATAAAGCCGAAACGTGCTATAACAGACATTTGCATAGACCCTACATAGAATAGCTTGAGGTAAGAAACATTACATATGAACTATATGCTGCGAAGGATGCATATTAACAACCGCAAGAACCTAGACTAAAGTGTACAAGCAGAAAAAACGATACCACGTACACGGAGAACAAACACAGAACAAACAGAAATCCCACCGAGCCGCCTTTTTAAAGCAATCTGGAAGAGAATATTGCATATATTTTCATTTTCTTCGGCATTTTCTCTAGGGGTTGCTGCTGGTGTCTTGGCCTTTGTGTGCGGGAGGACGGTGGGCTGTTGTTTTTTTTTT
>NW_009648158.1:94482-96414 GCF_000708025.1 Charadrius vociferus | reverse complement strand
CCCAAAATCTCCCCCCCAACCTCCCCCCCCATAACCATCCCAAGACATTGCATTCCTCCACATCGCCTTCCTCTTTTAATTGCACATGGTTGAGCTGGAGCATCTCGGGATAAATCTCTCTCTATGTGTGTTTTAACACATCCTAGGCTTTATTGCACAGCATCGCGACAGGCGATACCCTCCGCGGCGGCTCTTTTGTGTAGGACGAGGGGGCAAAAGGGGACCCTCGCCCAGAAGACAGCATTGAAGGAAGAGATGGAGGGGGGGAGTTTTCTTCTTTGCAAAAACAAGTGGAAGGAAATAAAGCTGTGATATTTCCCGGGTTGGGATTTTTTTTTTTTTTTTTTGAGGGGGAAAAAATACGGAGAAGCAGCCGGGGAAGGGATGCGGATGAAGGGAGGAGGGTCTGCTGGATGCTCCCGCAGAAATAAAGCTGAAGGAAAAGGCTCCTTTCAGACCAGGGACAGATTTTTTTTTTTTTTTTTTTAAAGGAGTCGGCTCCATCCTTTGCAGCTCGTAAATAAAAGCATTCCTCGGCGCTGCTGGTCATGACCATGAACGCGGGGAAGCGGGAGCACGTGGTGAGCATCCAGACTTCCCAGAAAACGCTGCTTTGCCATAAAATTAATCCCCCCTCCGATATAAAACGAATGGAGCAAAGCGCGGCGTGGCAAAGTACCGGGCTGCGGCACCGCCGCCCCCTTCTCCCCCTTTAAAAATCCTATTTTTCTGGCCCTTTTTATCCTGAATTACAAATTCCCATGCAGGCAAAGCTCCCCAGGGCCCTAAACCTGCTGCTCCCCCTGTCCTTCCCCCTCCCCCCCACGCCCCCCCCGCCTCTCTTCCCCCCGACCTAAATGTGCCTTGAAACACAGACCTGACAGGGAATCGCGAAAATTGGTGGTTTTCTCCAGGAAATCCGAACACAAGTACAAAGAAAACGCGTCGCATCCTATCAGGCCCCTCTCTACTGCCCTGAAAGGGAAAAAGCCAGACAGGGGTTTAGGGAGCCTGTCCCCACCACCACCACCACCCCGTACCCCAAAACCCGAAGTCCCAGTAGGACTTTTTAGGGAGGTAGAGAAAACATCGCCCTTGCTAGAAACCTGCAGTTTTTGAACCTAATGGGCAGCTGGGGAAGGAGACATGGCTGAATGAGATATATTTCCTTAAAAAAAAAAGAAAAAAACACCCCACAATCTCCTTTTATAGATATATATATATATATAATAATTGAGAAAATAGCACCCAGGAGACAAAGCGCATCATCCGAGTTATCCCAGGGAAGGAGAGATGCAACTCGCTCAGACTCCAACAGGCTGTTATCACCGGAGGGTACCAGAAAGAAGGAGTTTTTCTACCTATTTTTCTACGTTGTCATCAATAAACAGAGCAAAACAGCACACATAGTCTGTCAGCAGAGTTGTTGCAAAGAAGTTTTTTTTTTTTTTTTAAGAGGGAGGATAGAATTTTGGGGTAGTGCAGAGAAACGCTGTGAATTCCGAGAGGAAAAAAAAAAAATATCTCCGAAAGGCTCAGTTTACGTGGAAGGAAATTCAGATCTTTTTTTTTTTTTCCCTGGGAGGGTTTTCTAGGGGTGTGTGTGCGTTTTCCTTCTCCTTGTGACATTCTGGCGTTGAGGACAACACCACCGCCTGCATCAAAGCTCATATCTACAGGGACAGTGTGATACACATACCTCATTTATTATATAGATATATACCATATACACCGGATATATACACAGTCTTTGTCTCTCGCCTCTTCCTAGTCATCCTGATTAAGCCTAGAGATACTGATTAGCCGCAAACCTTCAATTTCGAGTGAGAAAAACACATCTTGGGTCACACCGTGCACTGAAAAAAAGCATCTTCCATAAGGATGCGGGGCGGGTCCTTTAAGTCAATACACCGCATCCCCTTCCCTATTCCC
>NW_009648158.1:92076-94363 GCF_000708025.1 Charadrius vociferus | reverse complement strand
GTGCTGGCAAAGGAAAAGCGGCTAAAGTCGCACTCAAAACCTCCCCTTCAGCCCGCCGAGCATCTCTGGAAGCCGTCTGTCCCCCCGCGGTCCCGGTGGAGAAGATGCATTATTATTATTATCATTTGTTTTCTCGCTGTCGGGTTTCATATTTTAAGGGAAACTGGTTATTTATTAATATTCTTTCTTTATTCATTGATTTCTGGGAAGGGAGGGGTGGGGGGATTAAGGGTGATCAGGTAAAGTCCCGGGAGCTCGGGTGAACGCTAGAGAGTCTATGTGGGATTTTTTTTTTTGTTGGCTTTTTTTTTTCTTTTCCTTTTTTTGTTTTCTCGCTGTCGGGTTTCATATTTTAAGGGAAACTGGTTATTTATTAATATTCTTTCTTTATTCATTGATTTCTGGGAAGGGAGGGGTGGGGGGATTAAGGGTGATCAGGTAAAGTCCCGGGAGCTCGGGTGAACGCTAGAGAGTCTATGTGGGATTTTTTTTTTTGTTGGCTTTTTTTTTTCCTTTTCCTTTTTCTTTTCCTTTTTTTTTTTTTTTTTTTTGAAACACCCGACACGGACGCTGTTAAAACTTTAAAAGAAAGAAAGGGCTTGCTCTCTCAGGAGGAGTCTTTTCTTTTTCATACGCCGGTTCTGGAACCAGATCTTCACCTGCTGGTCGCTCAGGTTTAATCGGTCTGAGAGCTCCCTCCTTCTTTGGCGAGTAATGAATTCATTGACCATAAACTCCCCTTCCAGCTCTGCCAGCTGCAGCTTGGAATAGGGTTTTCGTTTTTTCCGGGACCGTGTGTGCATCGGGTACCAAGGAGCACCTGGCAAAGGGGGAGCGACAGTTGAGCACTTGGCAAGGAAAAGAAAAAAACACCCCAAAAAACTCTTTAAAAAAAAGGGGGCACCCCCAGCACCCTTTTCTGCACCTCCCCGCTGTCCCCAGGGTCCCTCCCTGTGGGTGCTTAGGGATGTTCCCAGCCGCCTCCCAGGGTGATGCGTAGGGCGGGCACAGGAAGAAGGGAAAGGTGGGGAGCGTTATAACCGGGGCACGGAGCAAAGGACGCGCAGGGAGCGGGCGACAAGCCTGGGACCCCCCCGGGAGAGGCTCCACCGCCGCTCCGGCCCCGTTGACAGGGAGAAACCTGCACCCCAATGCCAGCTTTGAAGGCTGTGGTTTTTTTTCTTCAGCATCCCCCCTTTTCTCCCCCCTTGCCTCGGGCAGACACACCTGTGCGATGTCCCCAAAAAGCGCCCGGTCGCTCCGCCAGCCCTCCGCGCCGCGCAGGGATGCGCAACCACCACCACCCTTTTCTGCGACTCTCTCTCTCTCTCTTTTTTTTTTTTTTTTTTATGGGATTTTTACATTTTTATAGCCTTTTCTTTTAAAAGAAGCACCACCTAATAAAACATTAGGGATTTCGGTGCTACCCCTAGTGGTCTCAGCACACATAGACGCGCCGCTGAGCCCATGAATTACACCACGAAGCAGCCCCAAGCCGGCAAGTTTCCAAGCAAACCCCCTCCTCCCCTCCTCAAAAATCCAGCCCCGAGACACCCCCCCTCCTTTTCCCGGGTCTTACCACCGGTGCCTAAAGTGCTGCCTTGATTCAGGGGGGACACCAAACCCCCCGCTTCTCCGGCCGTGCCTTTATTCCCTTCATTGAGCAAGGAAGAGCTGGAGTCTGACTCCAAGGACTGGCAGGACGGAGGGTCGTGGGGCACCGCCTCGCTGCTCGGATAGTCATATTTGCTGAAGTTGCCCCCCATGCCATTGGGGAGGCTGGATTCGAGGGGCAGCAAAGCACTGTCCCTGCCCCTCTCCTCCCTCTTGAGCCCGCCGGTTTCGGAGCAAGTTTCCCGGTAATAACATTTGCTTTCCTCCACCCGGGCGAGGTCGCAGGCTCTACCGAAGGAAGGGTTAATGGAGACGGGGCTGCTCAGGTAGGGTTGAGGGTACCCGTTGCAGGGTTCCGAGGATGCCCAGGGCAAGGAGCAGACGTTATCCCGTCGGGGGTAGGAGAGGGAAGGCAAACCGGGCAGCTGCCCTCCGGAGGCACGGAAATTAGGGAAGTAGAAGGTGTCTCCCGTGTGGATGTTCACCAGAGGTCCCACAAAGCCGGGATTAAGGAGGTTGTGCTCGCCCATTTCCGCGGGCCTGACCGAAAGCTTCTACTTTATTGCTATCTGACATTAAACATAGTTAAACCGACGGCTCGGCCCCATTGGTCTAGGGGGGTCACGTGAGCCCCAAATTGCGCTGGGAGGGAGGGGGGGGGGCCGCCCCCCCC
>NW_009648158.1:89543-92007 GCF_000708025.1 Charadrius vociferus | reverse complement strand
CCCCAGCCTTCTTCACCCCCCCCATAAAAAATCATAAAAAATCCCATAAAGCATTTTATTAAAAAAAAAAAAGGCAACGGCTCCCAGCGCTGCCTCGAGAATCGCGAAGCGCCCTAAAATGTCATATTTAGCATAAAATAATCGATAGGCGAGGGTTTTGCCCCAAAACGGCTGCGCCCCCCTCCCCCGGCAACACTTCGGGGCCCTCCACCGTCTCCAAAAGCGAGGCTGGTTCTCATTAATTAGCTCCTTTATTAACTAAAACAGTTCGAATTTACAATATCTCCCCAATAAATTACTATTAGATATTGTGTCATATAAAGTTTACGGGCTTTTTAAGGAGACGAATGATGGTGCCCGCAACAGGCTCATATTTACGCGCGGTGCGATGGGAGAGTTGGAGGCTATTTGCGACCTTTTGTACTCTTTTTTTTTTTTTTTTAATGATTATTATTATCATTTTTCCCACCCCCTCCTCTCGGACGAGGTGGCTTTGTCGCGGACTGGGGAAATGCAGCCTCTTCCCCGGCTCTTGCCACTCTCTCAAGAAGGGATGCAAGATTTTTTTTGACAATCCCCAATCGCTTTTATTAATGATCTGTGTCGAATAAAGCGGCCAGAAGAACACGACTATACATAGCCTTAATTCACCCGGTATATATTCCATATGCACCAAGGAGCGCGCACGTATAAAATAAATGTTCAAATCTAATTTTATTTTTGCTTGGTTTCTGGGAAAGAATAAAAATTATAGCTCTCCCAGCCCCATTTCTTTGGTCCCCACCCCTGGAAACAGAGGTACACACACACACACTCGGAGCTGGTTCCTCGCCACCTTATAGCAATATATTCTGCCCTCGTAACATTACAGAGCTCTTCTTCCCTCCCACCCATCGTCTTCTCCTGGTCATACTGAAAAGAGCTGCTGCAAAGGAATACTAGACATGAAAAAAAAAATAAAATCAATATTGGCTTCTTTCAGTGCAAAATAAATACGTTGGGGGAAGAAAAAAAAAAAGGACTGGAAAAGGTGCATTGTATGGAAACCGGGAACACGCAAAGACATTTGAGGGTGGTTTATTTAGATTTTTTTCTTTTCTGGAGTGTTTTTTTCCTCTCTCTCTCTCTTTTTTTTTTTTTTTTCCCTTACTCCTTCCCTCACCCTTTTATTTTTTAAGAATCCCAAATGCCCACCCCGTGTGCTGGATTTTTGCATGGCTTTGCATTCCTCCCTGCCTTAAGCAACTCCCCAGCGCTCCCCTTGCCAGGTTGACTCTGCAAAGTACCGTAAATATTCCTGTAGAGGTAAAACCGCTGCGCGGGGGCGGAGGCGCTCCGCGGAGGCTGAGCCGGGCGGGTGCTGCCGCACCTCCTCAACTGCTGCCTTCCCAGCCAGCAACCAACCTCCCTCGCCAATATTTTATATATTTCTCAAGCACAAAATCGTATTTTCTTTTAGCTCAGCTGGCAAAACACTGGGGCTTCAGCTAACCCCCCCTTCCCCGCCCTGCAAGAAAAATCAGGTGCCAAGAAAATAACTCATTTAGGTGCTCTTTCGCCTTCCATGGACAGCTCCTGAAGGTGGAAAACCTATTTTCCACATTTCCCATCCCTCTTTCTCGCTGGATCATCTATGGATATGCTACATACATACCTTGAAGAGATACGTGCATACCTTCCTACGCGCTTTGCCTGCGAAGGAAGAAATACGACTACTAGAAATATTTTGCTAGAATGAAAGTTTAGCACTTTTTTCTTTTTTTTTTTTTTTTTTAAACCTTGCCAAGGAATTTTTCTCCCTGCAGGTATGAGTGAAGAAGGCGCTTGCAATTTCTCCAAGAGTGTCTTCTCCCTGCAGAAGAAGCGCTCGCACCGCTGGGCAAGCGTGGGGAGGAATAGTTTATATAAAAAAATGAGCACGTGATCCCCGGAGGTTGCCATCTGAATTGGCTTTGTTTGCTGGGTTTTTTTTTAAAGAAAACCCTTCCTCTACCTTGCTCTTTTCTTTGCAAAATTCCCCATATGAGACGTGCCCGGGTGCCGCACGGCTTTGTTCTCCTCCGGACCTTGGGAAAGTATATTTTTGCTTCAGAGGAGTCTCCGGGTATTTGGGGCTTTTCCTCTTTATTCAATTTGGTTTTTGCCGGGTACAAAACCGAGAAAAAAAAAATAGATAAAATTTCGCGTTTACCCTCAAGGAAACACTCGGGGAGGGAGCTGCGGGGCTGAGCAAGTGAACCACAAACTCCTGCGTTGAGGGATAATGTCAGCATGGGCATCACAGCAAGGGAGAGGGAGAAAAATACCCTCGTTTCCCTTATTTATTATTTTTTTTTTTTTTTTAAGAGCTGGGAAATGCCACAGCCGTGCTTAGAAATATCTTAAGAGATACACAGCGCGGCGAGTAGCTCCCTGCTCTTGGTGGCCTTGAGTAGGGCTCCCCAGCTCAATGCTGCTGCTGCCG
>NW_009648158.1:88325-89227 GCF_000708025.1 Charadrius vociferus | reverse complement strand
CGGTGTTCCTTCCCCCCCCCAAAAAAGTTGCCCAGCCCAGCCCAAAAAAATCCCTGAGTCTTTCCCCATTTGCAAGAATCTCAGTTTTCAGGTAGAGAGAGACCTTTTCGACGCAAATATTTAGGGTTTCTTTCTTTTTTTTCTCCCCCACCGCCGCAAGTTACGCGGGCAGCTTTGGGGAAATGCTGGTGGGAAGAAGTCGGGAAAACTCCTTGCACATGGGATCCGGAAAAAAAAAAACCAACCCAGCTCCCGAAAACAAAACAAAAAAAAAAAGAGAAAAGAGGGAGAGAAAAAGACTCTGGAAAAACAAGATTGCAACGTCTCAGTTCAAGGTCACTGTCTAGTGTAGTGAATAGGATCGACATCTTATGCTAATGACTGTCTCGGATGAGCATCCCTCACTCCACGGGGAAAACAACCTCAAGTTTGGGGTTGACTTTTCCGTGCTTTATCCTTTTTTTTTTTTTTTTTCCCCCCACCCTGTTTGGGGGACTTATCCCTGTGCTCCTCCCTTCATCATCCTCCTCCCTTTTTTTTTTTTTTTTTGCGCCATCGCAGCCCCTCTCTACCAAGCGTGAGAAATAAAATTTCCCCGTCCCCTCCTCCCGCATTTCATCTTCCCCCTGCGCAGCCCGCGGGGCTGAGCTCGGCTGGCGGCTCCCACTTGAACAGGGTCTTTTTTTCCATCCCCTACCCCTTTCATTTCTCCCCGAGAAATAAAAAATAAAAATAAAATCCATTAAAATGCCCCCAGCCTAATGGCCCCAACAAAATATTTACGTTTCAGATGGGAAGGACTTAGCCCCACTTTCATTTTTCTCCCAGAAATTTAACCCTCATAGGGCAAAAAAAATTAGGCTGCAACACATATATTGCATCTTTCTGCCTGGAAAAGGGGG
>NW_009648158.1:81208-88007 GCF_000708025.1 Charadrius vociferus | reverse complement strand
GGGTGGGGGGGAAGGGGGGGCGGGGGAAAAGCAAATTAAAAGGTCTCCTTGTGCGTGTGGAGGTTGGAAAAACAGATCCCGTCATGGCTCAGCTTTTCTGCTCAACTGAATTTCACCCCAAATTGGTTGGGAGTTGTAAGGAGTTGCGGTGACTCGAACAAGAAGTTAGCTGCCAGGGTCAAAAAGGAAGTATTTAGAATAAATATATAGATACATGACACGGGGAATAAAATATAGACAGGCTTTGGAAAGCCCACAGAACTGTTATTTCGGGGTAGCTATATATCACTGAAACCTGCCCCGGCTCCTTTTTCTGATGTGGAAAATGCACGTCTATAGACACCTTATAGATCTATAAGTGTACACGACAACTTATATATATATATGTAAGAGGGCAGTAAAATGGAATACGTAGGAGCCGGGCAAGAAGACAAAAAAATATATATATATAGTAACATGGAAAAGTGGTAAATGGATGGGAATAAAAATGTCTACGACACTTCAGCTCATCCAATGTACAAATCATCTGGGGCAGCTTTCGGTTCTAACGAAGGCAGGTCCCAGCCTCGGTGCAGGGAATAGTTAAATGCCTGGAATATCATTATATTTTTCCCTAGCTTTGCCAGCAGAGGATCTTCTCCTCCTATTAGATTAATGTAAACTGATGCCTGCGTCCATTGTAAGGCAAAGGTTTAGTCCCCAACTTTAGGGAAGTTTGCTTTGTCCGCCAAGCTCTGGTTTGGGTGAGAAGTTGGCGTTTCGTACTGTAATTCCCTTGGAGGGCTGAAAACCCCCAACAACTGTAACAACAAACCAGTTAGTGGTCTAGAATTCACGACTCTCGAGCAAATCGCAATTGGAGAGCCTGAAAAGCGTGATCTCACTTATTTAATGTTCCTTGTAAAGGAAGAGAAAGTGGTGGGGAGGAAAGGGAGTTTATTAAACCCACGGCTGGTCCAACTGTGGGCTGAACCAGCTGAGCTCCCTGCCAGGCAGCAGCTTCCCCCCGAAGCAGAGGCGACAGGAGACACGACATTTCGCTGGATATAATCCTTAAATACCCATAAACACGAGGGTTTCCCCAAATGTGCTGAACCACGTAGGCAGAGCGGTTTGCAAACCGGGAACCAGCAGCGCTGGAGGAGTTTGTGGGATGTGTGGACTCACATACACACACACCCCGTGTTGGCTGTCAGTGTCTTAAGAAATAATTTCTTGGCAAAGCCTTTAGAAGACTCTTCTCTTTTGCTGCTAACCAAAAAAAAAAAAAAATTTTTTTTTTTTTTTTTTGTTAAGACCAAGCGCTTCCATAACAGATAGAAAGTTAACCAGCAAGAGTTATACTCACCTCTGCACTGAGCACAGGGCTGCGAGAGCAGAATTCCCCCTCCAGGTTTGGAAGTTATTCTTAAAAAAATAATGCATTAGAGAGAAAGAAATAGAGGAAAATGTGAGTGAGCTAAAAAAAAGGGAGGGGGGGAATAAAGAATAAAAAGAATAAAGATAAAAGAAAAAAGATAAAAGGAAAAAAAAAGAGAAGAAAATGGCAGGGGGGGGGAAGGAAGGGCAAGGGAAATCCCTTGTCCGGGATTTTACCGTAAAGGCTGAGGTTGGGAAGTTATTCAAAGTCCTCGATACAAAGGAAAGAAAAGGCTAAACTTGGGAAACTTCCTTTTCAGGGCTTTATTGTTGGCCATTAGCCCGCCTGTCTAGACTTCAAATAACACCTTGTTTATCTGTAAACAGGAGCGGGGGCTGCTTGGGGCTGCCTGGTGAGGAGAAGATCAAGGGTGAGGGTCCCCGCGCTTATTATCCCCGCAGCTCGTGATGTCAAGGTCAAACAACGCCTAGTCACGGTCAAGGGTAATACAGGAGTGACGTCACGGCCTGCTGACCTAATACCCAGCGAGCCGCGGGCGTCAATGGGTAAATAAGCAAGGAAAAGAGAAGCGAGCGATTCCCAATGCCGTTTCCTAACGGGGGACATGAAGAAATGAGTGGGGAAAAAAAAAAAACCCAACAAAAAGGTAGAAATTAATTGGATTTGTGTTCCCGGGGGGGTTCACGTCCGGGGAAGTTCGGCTTCCGCGCCCGCGGAACTTCAGCAGGGAAATAACGAGCTGTTCCTCGGGTTTTGCGTGTCCGGGAGCAATTTTTATTTTGAAATTTAAAGAAATTTTAAATTTCTTCTCCTCCGGGGCAAGTGCCTCCTCCAAAGCCCTTGGAAGAGGATGACCAAACAACTTGAGTTGTAGATCATATTTTGCCCTTCTTCTGGACAAAAAAAACCCAACCCAACCATATCTCGGATCGGCAGGAAGGATTTATCTCAAAAATATAGTGGGAGTATTATTTTTCTTCCAATAGCCCCGAAAACATGTTTTTTTTCACCCCAACCAGCGGGATTAAAGGACCGACTGTCCGTGGATACGTGCAGAGAGGAAGGGTCCAATCCTGACCTCGCTCCGCCGTTACCCCGACCCGGCTCCAAACCCGGCTACGGGGAAAGACTCAGCCCCACATTTCCGGGGGTGAAGCCCGAGGTTCTGAGCAGGTCGGGGACGGGGTCCCCTTTCCCTGAGATTTACATCCTCCCCCCTAAAATCCCAGTCGGCACCTCAGCATCGCCTGCCTGCATCCGTGCGCCTTCCCGGTTCTTGGGGGATGGTACAGCCCCCATTAGGAGGACGGACGGGTCCAGCGACACAGAAAAAAATAAGAATATTATATTTTTGATATTTAAAATATCGTGGGAAACGTGGGCAATGCCCAGCGAGCGCCTGATTTCATGGTGTCACCAGTATCTGCCAAACAAGACCAGCAAACCCCCTTGGTGCCCTGAAGTGCGATGAATGATTTTCTTGTTTCTTCTCTGGTTTTACGTTTGTTTTCTCCCCCCACAATCCCCGTTTAATTCCTCCCACGCGGTCTGAAAGAGCGACCGACGCACAAACCGACACCCACACAGCCCTCTCGCCCTCCAACAAAATTAACCCACAATCGACAAAAACTTCCAGAATTGGAAACTCCGTGAATAACTTGGGCTTAACTACCCACCTCCCTGAAGAAGAAAAAATGTATTTATCCATATCCCCTCATTCCCTCCAATAACACCCCCCACCCCCAATAACCTCAATTTCATCAACATTTCCTTTTTTTTCCCCAAAAGAACTGGCGAAATTCAGGTACAATGAAGAAGAATAGAGGCACAGGGAACAACACGCTCGCTGTCGGGATATCGGATTTGGGCTTGTCTGGAGTTGCTCTCGGGCATTGCAGCGCCTGCACACACGGCAAGCTTTTTTTTTTTTTTTAAGGGGAAGGGGTTTTTTTGGCCTTTTTTTTTTTTTTTTTCCACCCAAACCACACATTCTCGTGGCTGTCGTGCGGCAGGGCGGGTTTTACCAAGGATTTCATCCCGCTATCGCAGCGGCGATGGGTTCCTCGAGGTGTTGTGGTATTTCCTAGCTGAGCCTCTGTTAAGAATAATTAAAAGAAGAATTAAAGCTCTGCCGGTGCTTCCAAAACACAGAAGCTCACCAAAAGTGTTGCAAGAAACACCGTCGGATAAACCCCCGGGTTTCTGCGCTCATCAGCTGCGCACTGGGAGAAATCAGGGAATGGGGGGAAAAAATCAGGGACCCCTTTTTTTTTCCGCCCCCATCCCCTCGAAAGGGATGAGGAGCCGTGGCAGAGGATCCAGTCCGTCCCCCCCCTCCGGGTCACCCCATCCCCGGTATTAGCCAAAGCCGCATCCCACCTTTTCGGAGATTTGGGATCAGTCTGGGAAGCATCCAAGTCCATATAGGTTTTTGCCGGTATTTCTGGCGGTGGTATGGGCTCCATAGGGCACACGCTGCCACCGCACCGAACCCGCGGAGAGACGCTGTCCATACGCACACCCTATGTATCCATCTTTTAGGCGCATTTATAAAGCTATAGGTAAACGCATAAGTACACACGTGCCGTATTAAACACACCGGTACCGACCGTAACTGAGATCTACACTCCGCTTCGTGTGAGAATATAGAGGGTTGCACTTGCATGAATATATATAAATTTATATATAGCATAGAGACGTTGTTATATGCTGTATAGGTGACAGACCTTTATACAGAAATACACAGATCGCCTTAATACCCAGACTTATATAAATTACACGCACACCGTCAAGCCCCGCACACATACATGTAGCGCATATATATATAATATATATAATATATATGCACCGACGCCCAGATCATAAAAAGAAACGGACATACACGGTTATATGGACATGCCATTGCATACTCTTCTACAAATGTGTATATATATTCTGTATATACGCACTTAAACATATCAGCTTGAACACATAATGTATCTACGCACGCTTTGCTGTGGACACAAACGCTAATCTTTTTTTAATATAGCTTGTGCCTGCTCTATCTGCCCCTCACATGAATATATGCGCACACTCAATGCAAATTTAACCCGCAATAATATTGTTTTAGGTTACATCCCTTTAAAAGTCCTCCCCCCCCCCCCTTCCCCTCCCCTTTTGATCATTTAACGAGGTGATTAAATCTAGCAGATATTAAGGTAGATTGTAATCCGCCTATGGAAACAATTTCCTCTCTCGTATTTCTTCCCGAGCTACGCGGCCGGCTCGGAGCCGCGGAAGTTCCGCGGGCGCGGAGCCGGCAGGGCCGCGGAGCTGCTCGGCGGGGCGAGGGCAGGTTGGGGAGATTTTTATCTGGGGCCGGAGCTGGAGTCAAACAGGTTTAGCGAAACGCGTCCTTTGGGAGGGAGATTGAAAGAGATTAGAAGCGTCTCCAGAAAGTCAGCGCGTTTTCACCCGGGGTAATTGCGGGAGAGAAGAAAAATAAGGACAAAAAAAAAAAAAAAGGGGGGGGTAAAAATTAAATACAAAAGCACCCATCTGACTCTATTTTCTCCGCTTTTTACTCCCCCTTGGGAACAATCCTCCTTGGGGACGCGCATCTGCCCCTCGCATCTTCCAGAGAGCACCTTATTAAGCGGTTTCTGCCCAAATTTGCCAAATTTCCCCCCCCCCCTTTTTTTTTCTTTTTTTTTGTCATTCTTTCCCTGCGGAGGTTCCTGCCCGGGCTGTATTTGCGGTGGTTGGGGAGAGGAGGCGGCTGGAGGGAGGGATGGGAGAGGCACAGAGCTACAAAGAGGTGCACAAAGAGCCTCTCCTCAAGGCAAAACAACAACAAAAAAAAGGTATTTATTTTTAAGAAATGTCATCTGCAGTCGGTACATTATCATCTGGACACCACAATATTATATACATATACAAGACATTAAAAAAAAAAAAAAAGATGCTTTTACATATCCAAAGAACACTGTCGATAATTAGCCGGTTTAAAGAGGGAAAGAAACAAACCCCAAAGACAATATTGTGCATTTTTCCATCTTGTCAGCGGAGAACAGACATTCCAGTTTTATGGCAGAGATCTAGAAACCCTCATGAGAACATACCCAAAATAGTCTCGTACAGCAACTTGCTTCCACGTGGGACCTAAATCGGAGGTCGGGATATTTAAGCGATACCGAGCAATGGTTTTCTTCCCACAATAGCAGCCTTATTTCTTATTTTCGGTCCCTAGCGCCGAAAAAATACGAAGCTGATGCGACTTTGCCATAGTTTCTCCATACATTTATACATCGGTGGGTGAAATGGCCCGAGATATGGAAGGCTGGCGAGGGGGGGTCGGACTATACAGCGTTACGGGGCAACATTCAGAGTTCATCTCTCCTTTAACGTGACTACACTCTTAGCTTATTATTATTTTCTTTTCAAAATATACACAGTTTAACCTTATCGACGGATTTCTCCGAGCAAAACGGGGGTTTTCACAGTCAGAGCGGGGCAGAGGGGCAAATCAAAGATGCGGTTGGTGGGGTTTTTTTTAGGGGGGGGATGCGCGTGTGCCTTTGTGATGTCGATTTTTAATTTTTTTTTTTTTTTTAAATAATGACTTGGAATCAGCAGAGTCCCGATGATGTTATCATACAAACTACCAGATAAATATTTACGCTTCTTGCTTCCTTTTCCTTGCCCTTTCTCCTCCAAAGTCATCCTCTGTCAGGTGGCGTGGAGATGCGCTGTCTTGGATTTGCTCACCACCTTCTTCTCCTTGACTCTCCGGTTCTGGAACCAGATAGTCACTTGGCGCTCGGACAGGTTGGTGGTGGCCGAAATCCTCCTCCTCTTCTCTTTGGTGATGAATTTGCTGGCCGCGTACTCCTTTTCCAACTCCTTCAGCTGGATTTTGGTGTAAGGGACCCTTTTTTTCCGTCCCCTCCGATAGCTGCTCACTTCGGGTTGTAAGGGGACCACGTCTGGATTGAAGAAAAAAGAAAAACACAAAAAAATATAAGGAAGAGGGGAAAATGGGGGGATTACTGCACCCCAGGGCGTGGATTGGGGATTTCTGCACGTCGGGGAGAGAAATAAAGAGGGAGAAAAGGAGGATAAAGAGTGGAGGAATGCGAGCGAAGAGAAAGGGGGAGAAAAAGAGAGGGGGAAAAAAGACAAGGCGGGCGGAAAATGCATCCAGCGAGGGGAATACTACTATAATAATAGTAACAACAACCTAATATTCACAATTAACGTAGTGAAAGCCTGTTTTTCTTGGCGACGCTGTCCACGCTGATAAACGAGGAGCATCAAGTCAACACGCAGACTGATGTGCGCGGATAATCAAAGGGACCTTCCAAACGGAGAGATTTAGGACAATATCTGGGGCTTCTCCCCTATTTTTTTCTTCCTTTTCCTATCCTCTTCCCCCCCCCC
>NW_009648158.1:80438-80686 GCF_000708025.1 Charadrius vociferus | reverse complement strand
GGGGGGTGGGGGGGGGAGGAAGAAAAGGGCCCCCACCCCAAGCTTTCGGGCACCCCCAGCCTCTTCCCAGCCCCCTGCCAGGGTTGTGTGTGTGAGAGGTGACCTGGGCGACAAAGCTTCTCGCCGCAAAGGTGTGACCCAGCTGGCTGGAACAGGAAGATGGAGGCGAGCTCTCCTCGGCAAGCAGCGCAGCCCCAATTATGGCTGACAGGAGTTAATTGGGGAGCCCCTGGGGGAGCTTTGGGGAT
>NW_009648158.1:78790-79731 GCF_000708025.1 Charadrius vociferus | reverse complement strand
GCTCCTGCATCCTTCCCCAGCCAACACTGGGACTGGGGAGAGGTACCGGGAGGCAGCACCTACCATCACCTTCCTCCCCCCGCTGCCGTCGGGGCACGGAGCCGGGCGGACCCGGTGGGAGCAGGAGGGGAAGGGAGCGAGGGATTCGCTGGGCTAAAAGATGCTCCAAGGAGGGGTTTTGCCTTGCGGGCTGTCAGTCGGGCGGGATGTCTGCCTGATCTGGAGGAGAAGCCCCGCCAGCTCCCCCCCCTCACCACCACTCTGCCTCCCCTCCTTCCCCTCCAAACAGATTCATTTGTCACTTGACACCTATTCCTATAATTGTGTGTAATTGTGATATGATTTACTCTCCCAGCCCCCGACACTCCTCATTCGACTGAACCACTAGAGAAGGGTTTTTTAATTTTTTTCCCCTGCTTTTTAAGCTTTCTGCACTTAGAGAAGCGGCAAGGGTTGGGGGAAAATGAAGAGAGAGGCACCGAGAGACGCTTTTTAGGTGAGGCAACAAGAGGGAGGAGAGAAGAAAGGGAAGAATTAAACGGCAAAGTTACTTTCCAAGCAAGCTCACGGCGTGTATTTTGATTCAGAAATGATTGCTTCACCTTCTTTCCCATACATGTTCATACACATTGCCTTGCACAGGAGGCATTCCAGAGCCATTTCTTTCCCTTTAATTACATATACAGGCATACACGTATCTATCTGTATATGTGTGTGTATATATGTATCTATCTATATCTGCACACTCATCCGCACACACGCACATCCACACCTCCGGTGGGAGCTGGCGGGTGGGAAGAGGGCGAGCACGCCGGTTCCCGGAGCAGCCTACCTGGGAAAGGTGATTTCCAGAGGTGTGCAGACTGCGATTGCTCTTTGGAGCAGTACACTTGCCCACCCCAGCCATTAGAAAGAGCCCAGTGTTGGTAACCTTCCATGGG
>NW_009648158.1:76909-77195 GCF_000708025.1 Charadrius vociferus | reverse complement strand
GGGGTGGGGGGGGGGGGCTTTCAGCCCCTGGGGGACGCCCGGAGGAGGAGTTGTTGAGAGAGGAGGCACAAATGTCTTCGGTACCCCCCAAAAAATTCGAAATAGAGGGAAAATGTTGAGACAAAAATATCTATTTTTTTGAGGAATTTAGTGCCTTAGCCATTGAGAAGGGGGGTGAGCGCTGCATTTCTCCCCCCAGTTTTCTTGGGGGGGGTGGAGGGGATGGTCGTGGGGAGAGGAGTTCTCCGAGGGGACCTCCAGATGGTCCCCACCTGTCCCTGTGCCC
>NW_009648158.1:73206-76144 GCF_000708025.1 Charadrius vociferus | reverse complement strand
AAATAAAATAAAATAAAATAAAATAAAATAAAATAAAATAAAATAAAATAAAATAAAATAAAATAAAATAAAATAAAATAAAATAAAATAAAATAAAATCCGTGCCCGCATCCTTGGAATTCCACAGACTGCTGTGAGTCCACCCAGAGCCAACATCCCTCCCCATCCCAAGAACCACATGGCTCGGAGAGGAGATGGAAGAAGCCGAGCAAGAAATGATACGTAAATTAAAGCCGGGTGTCCGCCACGTCGGGGGGAAGAGACGGGGGGAGCCGAACAGAAAAATAACCCTTCCCTCCCCCAGCAGCCTTCACTCTATTTTTTTTGCGCCTTTAATTTTTATGAAGTAGTTAACATTTTGTAGCATATGTCCTATCCGCAAGGCGTGGGAAGGGGATTAAATGTTAAAAATGTAAAGATTTATGGTAAAGGGTAATAGAGGCGGAGCGGGGGGATGCGCGGAGCGGAGCGGGCAGCGGGCGAGGGGCTCGGTGTTGATGGTCGAAGCCCTGAGGAAGGCAGACACCAAGATAAATAATAATAATAAACCCCCAAAATAACAGCAAATTGGGCCGGCAGGTTTGGGGAAGGGCATTTCCACTTCGCTTCCCTGGGAAATACGGTCTTCGTGAAACGCTGAATTTTGGAATTCGGTGGGTTAGGGCGGGTTGCGTGACGAAAATTAGGGGAGGGGGTGAAAAAGAGAAGAAAACAAGCAAAAAAGACCAAGATAAATAATAATAATAAACCCCCAAAATAACAGCAAATTGGGCCGGCAGGTTTGGGGAAGGGCATTTCCACTTCGCTTCCCTGGGAAATACGGTCTTCGTGAAACGCTGAATTTTGGAATTCGGTGGGTTAGGGCGGGTTGCGTGACGAAAATTAGGGGAGGGGGTGAAAAAGAGAAGAAAACAAGCAAAAAAGGGGGAAGAAAAAGAGAGAAAAAAAAAAAGAAGAGAGAAAAAGAGAGAAAAAACCCCAAGAAAAATACAAAAGGGGGGGGGGGAGAAAAAAAGGAATGGGGGGGGGGGGGAGAAAAAGAGGAAAAACCCCAAACCAAGAGAAAAAGAGAAGAAAACAAGAGAAAAAGGTCGTCTTCTAGAGGTAACAGCGGAGAAAAATCACATTTAAACCTGTGGTTTCCTTGGGGAAGGGTCCGTGGCGGGCATGGAGGAGGAGGGTGGATGTGCAAACCAACTCTCAGCTCCCAAATGGAGGATTTAATTTCCAAAAAAATGCTCTTTTTTATTGTTTTTTTTAATCATTTCTTTTAATTTCTCAGCTTATGAGGGCGGCTTTCCCCGCTATGGCGAGTGGGTTAATGAACCCAAACCAGCTCAGGGATGTTTACACTCACCAAAATGTGGAACCGCTTAGAGAGTGGTACCCATAAATAAAAAATAGGAAGAGGGGAAGGAGCAATTAGAAATAAGAGCAGATGTGAGACCCGGTCGTTAGGTTGTTTGGTTTTGTTTTTTTTTTTTTTAATAGCATTTTTTCCGCCTCAAGCTCTTTTAAAAATATAATATTCCTCTGTTTGTGCATTTATAGAAAAAAAAGCTGGAAGAGTCCGCATTGCTCGCACACCATCCCCGCAGCACCACGTTTTCAGGATTATTTCTTAAAGTTGGGAAATAAGAGGGAAAATTGACCGCAATCAAATAATACTGACTTAAATATTCCTCTTCCTCATCTTCCTGCCGGCTCTAGGCTTGCAGATTGCTCCGGAAAAAAAAAAAAAAAAATTATATGGATATTTTTGCAGGGAGCGGTTCCCTCTCCGTCTACCAGCGGGCTCCGAGAAGAAAGAAGCCGAATTTTCTCCTTCTGAAGACAAGGATAGGTTTGCCGGGTTCCCCTTCCCTTTCTCTGCCGCCTTGAAGGCACACCCTGGGAGAAATTTAGTATTTCTTTCTTTCTTTCTTTTCTTTTCTTTTGTTTTTTTTTTTTTTTTTTTTTTTTTTTTTTTTTTTTTTTTTTTTTTTTTTTTTTTTTTTTTGTATTCCAGTTCTGGAAAGGAAGAGAGAATTAGATTAATCTCTGAGTCCATGGAGGGGGAAAAAAAATATAATTATATATCTCCTTGCGGTGTCCAGCTCTGTTCTGTTTTGCAAAACTGCAAGTTGTTTCTCATTACCTTATCTCCAACATTTTTGCTGTTGGTTTTTACGGCAGTTTTCTACCCTCTCCACTTTAAATCAGCCATTTTCTTTATTGCCACTCTCCCCTTAAAAAAAAAAAAAAAGCCACAAAACCCACGGAAATTTAGGGCTGAACACAGTTTTGCAGGTGAACGTGTGTTTGCAGCCGGAGATGTTGAGGTCGTCGCTGTATTGTCTTTGTTAAAAAGCTAATTTGACTCCCAGATATTCGAGGCAAACTCTCAAAAAGAAGGATTTCTGCCCCTAAACGTGTGAAGGTAAACGTTGCCTTGAAAATACTGATGTGTCTGTGGCTAAACACCTCCAGAGCACATCCAACGGGGCGCAAAGTCAAACGCTGCTTCTCCAGGCCGGGGAAATCTCACCCAAAATACAGCGAATCCACTGCGGAATTTTATGATAAAACCCCTTTTTATTACCCATCTATCCTAGAGGCGCGCAAAAAAATAGGGGGGGGGGGGGCTGGATGAGAATAAAGAAAAAAGGCAAATCCTTTATTTCAATTAGGGGAGAGAGAATTCACCGCAAATCTGCGACACGTGGGTATTTTCCTTTTCCTTTTTTTTTTTTAAATACCCTTTTTTTTTTAATCTTATCCCCCATCCCCTTGTTGTCTGGAAGATTTAGAAATCCCCCCTCGGCACATCATTTTCTGGAGGAAAACCCGTATTTATGGTTCTTCCCACCTCCAGACATCTCACATACAAAGGAAAATGGCCAAGGTAGGAGTTTTATTGAAGGAAAATCGGCTCCAGCCGCTGTCAGTGACTCAAAAC
>NW_009648158.1:72348-73138 GCF_000708025.1 Charadrius vociferus | reverse complement strand
GGGAACAAAAAGGGGAATTTTAGCTTTGGAGCCCTGAGGGAAATTAGAGCCCGTGGTATGAGAAAATCTGAGATCAACATACACTTTTCCCACTGGAGTACCAATTTAGTGAAGAATAAATAAATAAATATATAAAACAACAACTATTCCACTAAATCTCATATTCTTGCGGAGGAATCCAAGGAAAGCTTTCCCAGGCTTTGTTCAAAATGTGCTTTGGATAAATAAAAGCCAAAGCCGACTTCTTTTCCCAAACATTGCGTGCCGTTTTGGTTTTTTTTTTTTAATTTTTGGGGTTTTTTTTTCGAGAGAAAAATAAATCCCAACATCTCTGGTCCAGCTCATTTGCTGAATTAATACAACCAGGGAGGCTGGAGGCTGTGGCCAAACCTTAGCGGCATTCTCGCAAAAGCAATGCCTGAAATAGAGCAGGAAAAGAAGATTAAATACAGTCTTCTCTGCCTTGACGCATTGCACCCAAAAAAGGATCAAAAAACCCCCACCAACCAACCTCAAAAAGGGGCAACATCTCTGGTCCAGCTCATTTGCTGAATTAATACAACCAGGGAGGCTGGAGGCTGTGGCCAAACCTTAGCGGCATTCTCGCAAAAGCAATGCCTGAAATAGAGCAGGAAAAGAAGATTAAATACAGTCTTCTCTGCCTTGACGCATTGCACCCAAAAAAGGATCAAAAAACCCCCACCAACCAACCTCAAAAAGGGGCAAAAAAAAGGTTTTACATCAGACTTACATTTGTCCCAACCGCTGGGTTTATCCCCAATTCTCCACC
>NW_009648158.1:69190-71541 GCF_000708025.1 Charadrius vociferus | reverse complement strand
AACACTTATTTGTCGCCCGCCTAAAACTTTCCCCCCCAAAATAGGCCCCTGTTTTAGTAGTTTTTTTAATCCCTTTTTTTTTTTTTTTTTTTTACAGGCACTGGGGAAAGTCCCAGCTCTTGGCAATTCCCCCCCGTTAATTATTGTTATTATTTCCACGCTGGCCCGGTGCAGTAGGTACTTCTTGACTCGGGGATTCAGAGACAGACAAATAAAATATCTGCCTCAATTTAGGGCCCCTGTCTGGTCGGAAGTCCAAGTTCAATTCCAAGTTAAAACAGGAGGTCGCCTGAAGCATTGACAAAAGCAAAGGGGGCCATTTGGTCCGGCTGGTGTCAACAAAGTGGTATCTGGAGAGCGTAATTATCGCTTCTCATCATTTTTTGCCTTCATATTCTCGGGGAGAGGAAGAGAGAGAGGAGCCGGGGACACTCAGGTGCTTTATAGCGCTTTGGATGAGGCTTTATTCACCCCCTCCCCACCAAATGTAATTTAATTTCTTTATTTGTGAGTGCTCTAAAATACAGAGCCTTTTTCTTTGTATTTTCTTTTCCTTTATTTTTTGTTTGTTTGGCGTTTTTTGTTTTTTTTTTTTTTTGGGGGGGGGGGGGGGGGTTTTTTTTGTTTTTTTTTTTTTTGGACGTGGGATTACACCCATCCGGGTTTATTTTCTCCCCCCATCTCCTGGTGCCGAATGAACTCACGATACGTTTGGAAGGACGGAGACTGACACCAGGCCAATGTAAGAAACCTCCTTTCTTTTTTGCCAAATATATATATATTTTTTTTTTTTCAGACCCAGTTATACGAGAGCTGTGTGTTCGAGGCTGTTTCCCCCCCCTTCTCCCACCCAAACTATTTACTTCTTGGTCCACTTGATGGCCAAATATTTCATTCCTCGGAGCTGCTCGGAGGGATCGAGAGGGAAGAGTGGGAGCTCTTTGCCAAGTTTATTCACATTTTCAAAAGCAAAACACTGAAGAGTTTCATTTCCAGAGGTAGAAGCTGAACTTAAATGAACTGTGTTTGCCAAACTGGGGGTTTATGTTAAACAGAGGAATATAAGTGATGAATAGGCACGACAATGCCCACACGTTCACACTGAGCGTAGAGGAGCGATGCAATCTCCCTTTCCAAGCAAGAGAGTGATGGGAGAAGTGGAACTCTCCATGGAAAACCTGGGATTTATTAGGCATTAGCTAGGGAAAATATGTATACAATACGCAAAGAAGCAAGAAAATAGAAAAAAAAAAGAAAAAAAAAAAAAAAGCCCGATGTTTCTCTTCGAAAAACATTTTTGGTTTTGGCAAATGGAGAGATCCTGTTCCAAAAAAATATTATTTGCTGGGCTGCATTTTAAAGGAGAAGAGATGTTTGGGGAAATAAAGTGATGCATGGCTCCACCTTGGCAGAGAGAGGCTGAAATCTCTGTTTTTTTCCTGAAACCTGTGCGGGTGGTGTGTGGGATGGGCCGTTTTGCTTTTTCAGGATCTTTATCCGCCTGGATGGGAATAACCTGGATTTTCACCCGGGAGTGGGACTGTGCCTCCACCTCAGGTATGGCTATTTATCCTCCATGGCATTTAGTAACACTGATTTCATTTTAATACTCAGAGTCTGTCCTAAATGCCGAGGACCTGATGCAATTCCTCTTTCACATTCCCAAATACAGATTTCTGAGGTTAAAGATGGGCTCAAAAAGCGCTGCTGCCTTTCCACCCCTCTCCCTCAGCTGCTCCGAGCGGATCCAAAGCACCAGCAAAATACATTTTAATTCCGCACTCCGTTAAAAAAAAGGGTGAAAAAAAGGGTTTTGCTCCATTATTGGGGGAAATTAAAAAAAAAAAAAAAAAAGAAAGAAAAAAAAGGGGTTTCCCCCCCTCTCCTCCAAGGCTCTGGTATGCCACGAGTGACCCGCACAGCTCCTATGTGCTTTTCCTCTCCTCAAACACGTGGAGAAAAAAACCCTCGTGGTGTTTTTTTTTTTTCTTTTTCCTTTAAAAAAAAAGGTGAAAAAAAGGGTTTTTCTCCATTATTGGGGGAAAATAAAAAAAAAAAAAAAAAAGAAAGAAAGAAAAGGTGTTTCCCCCCCTCTCCTCCAAGGCTCTGGTATGCCACGAGTGACCCGCACAGCTCCTATGTGCTTTTCCTCTCCTCAAACACGTGGAGAAAAAAACCCTCGTGGTGTTTTTTTTTTTTCTTTTTCCTCCCTGAGCATGTGCCTTTGCAAGCCGAAAAAAAAAAAAAATTAAAAAATCAGGTTTTCGGCATTAAATGACAAGTTCGTAAAGCGGAGTCTTCCTCGGGGACAGCTACAGCTGAGCGGGGGGGCAGGCGCGGGGGTTGGGGAG
>NW_009648158.1:67508-69005 GCF_000708025.1 Charadrius vociferus | reverse complement strand
GGTAAAGGGAAAAAAAACATGTTTGTTTTTTTCTCTTTTATATTCATTTTTGGTGTTGTAAGGGGTTTGGCGTTTAGGTATGAGCCCCTTTTGCCCGATTCAGTCAGATTTCGGCAAAGGGTGGTGTCGGGGTGATGCTGGTCGGAGCCGACAGCCCCCAAAAGGGCCCCCCCATGCCCCCCCCCGCAACCACACTCGCCTTGGGGATCTCCGGGGAGCGGGTGGGAGGAGGGAAGGATGCTGCCCCCCCCAAACCCCTCGGGATACCCCTCCTTTCCCCGCACCCCCTCTCCCCACCGCACCAAACTGCAGCGCACTTGGAAGGCAGGGGGGAGGAGAGGCGAACCGCGGCCAGGGGCGCCGTTGGTTTCTCCCCAAATTAGCCGAAAGTCCGTATAAAAATCAGAATTCATTTGTTTCGAGGGTTTGGCTGCAGTGCGTTGAGTGACTCAAACTGAGAGTCAAGAATAATCTGAGCGACACATCCCTCCCTCCATCCCTCCATCCCTCCTTCCATCCCTCCATCCCTCCTTCCATCCCTCCATCCCTCTATCCCTCCATCCCTCCTTCCATCCCTCCTTCCATCCCTCCATCCCTGTATGTATCTCTCTATGCATTCACCTACCTATGCAATTATTGTATATCCTATACCCATTATATACCACATATATGGTGTAAGACACTCCCTTTACAGCCTTTTTCTCCAGTACATCTTCCCCACTGGGGTTATGGCTGTTCCTATGTGTCCATCCCGAAAAGAAAATCCAGTTCCCAGCGCTGCCTGGGGAGGGATGCTGAAGCCCTGGGAGATACTTTGCGTTTTATTTACTTTCCAATTAATTCAATGTTACTCCTTACGCTCAAAAACAAAAGCCAAAACCAACACAAACAAACAAAACAAACCCTTCCAAAGGAGTCACTTATTAAATCTTTCTGCCAAATAATTGCAGACATCCCTGTCCTGCTTTGTATTCCTCCTTCCCCGCAGCTCGCTTTGAAGGTCCGATGGCAGGTTGTGTCTTTCCGATGATGAATATATAATTAAGTCCTTTAAATAATGCCTGGTGACTCATCCGGGGACATTTGGGCTCCTCAACTCTTTAGGACGGTGTTTATCCCCTTTTCTTCCTTGCAGATCAGGTGGAGAGCCAAAGCATTCACATTCCGCTATCAAGGATTTAATTCTGGAGCTAAATAGCTTCCAAAAAAAAAAATAAAAAAATTCACCAGGGGAGAAATTAAGGGAAGAGAAATGAGAAATTTAATTGCTATTTCAGCACGACTACCGGGAACGGGAGGTGGGAACTTCGGGCAGCTCTTGGGAGTGTGTTGGCGATGGGAAAGAAAGTGGTTGAGTGGCTCCTGCAGCGATTACCCCATGTGATAATAACCTTACGTAATATCATGTTATTATATAGAAATGCTTCTTGTGAGTTGGAGACCTCCTAAAGCTATTTACGGGGAAAAAAAAAACCACCAAAACCCCAACGTGGAATT
>NW_009648158.1:60962-67494 GCF_000708025.1 Charadrius vociferus | reverse complement strand
GACCAGTCTCCTCCGATTTCTTCTTTCCATCCATCTTCGCACGAGTTGTGGTAACTACACCTGAAGATCTGAGGGTACAAGCATCGACCTCTGGAAAAATCCCGGCTGTAAAAGACGTTTTATCTCTGCAGATCAATCGATTCACTATCTAAAAAAAATAAAATGGAGAACCTATTATTGAGTGTTCAAATAAAAATATGCGCATAAGTTTCGTGGAAGAAAGCGATTTCCCCTGGGCGTCATCCCCGCTATTGTTTTGGCATCTTCCCTAAGACATTCCTCTCTCTCTTTCCTTTCGCCCCTAGAGCAGCTGTAGGTAAATAACGGGTAAAATATATTTTTCCTATATATATATTGGAATATATATATTTTTTTAAATAATGGGCAAGAAACATTTCCCTTGGTAGTCCGCAGAGCTCTTCAAAGCCGACTCCTTTCCCGACTCTCAGGCAAAACCGGGGCGTGGAGGGCAAATTCTCAGCACCCTTCTGCACGTCGGGTGTATTTTATTTTATTTTATTTTTTTCACGAAATTGGACATTTTTCGAGCTGCTCGTGGGCCACCGAGATTTATTCCCCACCGAGCTGCTCTTGCAGCAGCCCCGCTCGCATTTCTGCCTGCCAAATACATAAATACCAGTTACCGGCCTATATCAGTCTTCTCGGCTCCAAATATTTACCAGTAAAATTGTCTTTTTTTTTTTTTTTTCTTTTTTTTCCCCTCCAAAATCCCACCTAAACATTTCTGCTTTAATTTTCCAGCCGTGCTTTGAGGTTATGGCACACTCTTGCGTTTGCTCCTTCTTGCAAAGAGTTTTGGGGTTTTTTTTTGCTCATGCCACGCTGCAAAGGCTCCAGGGATGTGCCAAGCACCTGGGAAAAGCACTGGGATTTGGGGAGGATTCGAGGTTTTCCATGAAAAAAAAAAAAAAAATCAGAGGTTTTGGGAACTGGGCGATATGAATGCAAACTGGGTGGTTAATAATAATATCGGAAAAAAACCCAAACCCAACACAAAACCCGAAGTGAGATTAAACCCCCCGTTTTATGTCACAACTGCAGATTTTGGAGGCTAAATACACAAATTCGTTTTTCACCCGAATTTCTTTTTACAGCCGGACAGGATTAAGGTAAGAAAATTGCGGGCTAAAAGTCTTTTGTTTCGACAAACCCGCATTTCTCCCTGGCAGGAGCTTCCCATGGGCTGGAGCGGTCCCGAATCCAACCGCGATATAAAAATTTGGGTGGGTTTTTTTTTTTTGCCCCTGCCTCTCCTTTGCTGGCCCGCAGTCACCCCACGGTGGCCACTAGCTACCGTGATAGCTTTGCACCCATCCTTCACCCCACGGCAAAGGGGAATTCCTGACGCTGAGGAGTTCCAATGTGCAAATTTGCCAGTTCTTCCCGGGAAAAGAAATTAAAAAAAAAAAATTAAGAAGATGGCCCAAGCCTCGGGTTTTAACCCCCCTCAGAACCCCGTGGAGGGGTGGAGGATGCTCTTAGCTCAAGCCCAGGATGCTTCTGCCTCCTCCAGCCCTGAGCTGGGCAGAGAGCACAGCCACCGGCTCAGGAGAGGTTATTTAACCCCTCCAAATACCCCTTGTCACACCAACACCCCCCCCAAAAATGACCCAAATCCTGTCTCTCCCAAGCACTGGATGGTGACCAACCCACCAAATCACCCTGATTGCTCTTCGTTCTGGGGCTGGATTAATTTTCATGAAGGGGAAGTTAAGCAATTTGAAGATGATTTGTTCCTCTTTTCCTCCTCCTGTACCCACAGCCAGAGATGTACGGATAAAAGGATCTATGCCTACACAGATGCATATATATATATTTATGGCTGTGCCTGTGGTTATGTATATAGACATGCGTATTTGCATGCAGATATGAATAAGTGGCTGGGGGAATTTAATTAAGAGTTATCAAGCTCGTTTAATTGGCTGCTCTGGATTAGCTGGAGCAAAGATGCGACTTTGGGGGGTACTCGCCTTGGCTTTTTAGGCGAATTTGGGAATTCTGAGGCAGCTTTTGGGGCAGGCAGAGTCCGCCGAAGATGGTTATTTCCTTGTAAATTCTGTGGTGCACTGCGGCCTCTTTGGAGAAGAAAAGGAAAGAAGAGAGAGAGAGAAAGGGAGAAATGGGAGAAAGAGGGAGAAAAGAAAAGAAAAGAAAAGAAAAGAAAAGAAAAGAAAAGAAAAGAAAAGAAAAGAAAAGAAAAGAAAAGAAAAGAAAAGAAAAGAAAAGAAAAGAAAAGAAAAGAAAAGAAAAGAAAAGAAAAGAAAAGAAAAGAAAAGAAAAGAAAAGAAAAGAAAAGAAAAGAAAAGAAAAGAAAAGAAAAGAAAAGAAAAGAAAAGAAAAGAAAAGAAAAGAAAAGAAAAGAAAAGAAAAGAAAAGAAAAGAAAAGAAAAGAAAAGAAAAGAAAAGAAAAGAAAAGAAAAGAAAAGAAAAGAAAAGAAAAGAAAAGAAAAAGAAAAAAGAAAGAAAGAAAAAAGAACGAAAAGAAAAGAGAAAAAACCCTCTGATTTTAATCTCTTTTTTTTAAAGGCATTTGAGATCAAGCGAAGCCAAGAGAAACAAGAGGAAAAATTTTACTGGCAAAACTCCAGCGTCAGATAATTGCAACTCTTCGTCTCTTCCCAATGGCGGCTGCTTTTGGCGTTCCTTGTTCTTCGCTTCTTAGCGACACATTTTACCATTTGCCCATATTGAGCCAAATTTGCTCCGGGGATCTACAGACCAGCAAGTCCTGGGGCTGCGGAAGGTTCATTCCGGAGCCAAGGGGAAGGTTTCACCCCAGGGTGGCAGTGGGGTGCTTGGTGCACCCCACGCATTGAGCCCCAGAGCCACGAACCCCAGCCCCCGCCCTGGGCACCATGTGCCTCCATGAAATGTGTCCTGCTCCTGCAAACCTCCTCCAGCTCCCACATTTTTGGTCTTCTCTGTCTGGATGGGGATGAGTATGAACTGCAGCCCCGAGGTCCCCGGTTGCTGCAGCCCCCCCTGCTCTGTCCCCTCTGTCTGGGTTTCTCCCCTTCCTGCCCCCCAGGCCTGGGCTGTAGGCTTCAGAGTTAACAGTCCTCAAGAGAGAGCTCTTCTCTCGCTTTTCCCTTCCTGCCCCAACCCCAAATCTGGGACAGATGGTCCTCTTTGTCCATTTTAGCCCAAAATTTGCTCAAGTCTCGGCACTCCACCCACTCCCCCTGGGACCATGAAGCTGTCCCCACCGTCCCCCATGAGGGACAACAGGGAGTTGCTCATGGTCCCCAGACAATGGAGAAGTGCCAGCAGCCACCCCCGGGTCAGAGCAACCAATGTTCCCTCCTGCCCCCCTGGAGAACAATGGGGACATCTCCACCCTCCCAAAAACAATAGGAGAAGCCAGTAGCCAGGGCCCGGCCACATCTGGCCTCTTCTGTGCCAGGGACACACGTCCTCTGTCTTCCCCTTGGCCTTGTGGTATTTGGGGTACGGGTCCATGACAGCTGATCCAGGACTGCCGAGATGCAGGGTTCTTCCCAAACCCCTCTTTTTTTATTGCCCCCTTGGCCACCTCCTCGTGCCAGCCTTGAGTGGCATCTTCCGTCTGTGTCATCTTGACTGGCCCATTTTCCCTGGGAAAAAATGGAGAGATCACCCCAAGAAAGCTACTCCAGCCCATCCAGCTGCATCTACCTGCGCGTTTCCCATGAAAAATGCATTTCTCCTCTCCCTGTCTGTCTCACCCTGGATGAAATCCCAGCTGACACCAGGAGAAGAAAGGTGTCACTTCCGGGGACAGCAGACCTTTGTCTCTTGTCCAAGGGGACAGTCTGGGATGGAGCAATGTCCAAGACACACACTCCCATTCCCTCCTGGTCCAGGACCATGACGTAGAGCTGCACAGTGGCAACCTCCACTCCCAGCCCAGACACAGCCTGAACCCAAACCTGCATTTTTTTTGGTCACCCTATAGGGACATCTATGTCTGTGTCCATCCCTCCATCCATCCATCCCTCCATCCATCCACCTATCCATCCATCTATCCATCCATCCATCCATCTGTCCATCTATCCATCCATCCATCTATCCACCCATCCATCCCTCCCTTCATCCATCCGTCTATCTATCCACCCATCCATCCATCCATCCATCCATCCATCCATCTATCCATCCATCCATCTGTCCATCTATCCATCCCTCCATCCATCCATCCACCCACCCACCCACAGCCCTACACTTGCTCGTACACCTCTGCAAGCACGTCCACATGAAAACATATGCCCACAGATCTGCATGCGTGTGAATTCGCACATGCAAACACACATGTGCATAAACACACATGGTCCGTATAGATGCGTGACGGGATAATGGCCCAGATGTGTCTGCAATGGGATGGGTCAGACTGGGGCAATGAGAAGTGGCGTTTCTTCTAGGAGGCTTTTTTTGGTGCACCTTGGTGCACCTCTGGGCCGCATCCTGCCCTTCCTGGTGACTCAGCACCACCCAGTTTCCCCATGGAGGGGTCTGGCCGACTTGTGGCTTCTCCCTGCCTCGGGCTTTGAGGGGGGCAGCAAGCTCAGAGGTGTGGGGGGGGGGAACCCCGGGATTTGGGGGAGTCGGCAGGAGCCTAGGGAGGTGAAGTGGATCCTCCCGGTTGTAATTAAGTGCGATGAACATGTTAATTGATCATTAACAGGTGCTAATGGACTTGGGGTACGGGGAGTGGGGAGTGGGGGAGCTATGCTGTTGGATGTCTGGCATAGATTTTTGCACTTTAATTAATGGGAAAGATGCTCTGGGCGATGCTTTTAAACCGACTCTGAAACTCAGACACTCCGAAATGCCCAAAGAAATAAAAGCAGCGACTGTCAGAGAATAATTACACTGGGCCGGGCATTCCCCGGTGACTTGAGCAACAATTCTCCCTGTTCCCCCTCTCCCCATCCCGTCTCTCCCCACAAAAAAAACCCACCAACAAACAAACCAAAAAAAGGAAAACATAAAAAAGCTGAAATAATTATGTGTCTGGGCTTAAACCCGGCAAAATCCACCTCCCACCCGACCGGAGGTGATGAGTTACGGGGAGGCAATGCGATGCACTTTCCCCACTTCATTTTATCCCTGTTTTTCCCGCTTTGGTTATATATATATATATATTTTTTTTTGCCCAGCAAAGGCCTATTTTTACCTATGTTTCCTGCGCTTTTGGGCTCCCCCAAATCCCCCCCTCCACCCTATTTCTCCTCATCTTCGCTCACAGCATCCCCCAAAGTCGGGGACCCCGGTGGGACCCTCCGGGCGCTCACGCCTCACCCCCCTCCCGGGGTTTTTCCTTCCAATTTTTAAACTGAGTTGTTAATTTAGCGTTTTGTTCCCCCCCTCCCCCTCTTATTTTATAAATATATTAATCCAAATCGGTTGTTTTCCGAGGTGCAAGAAAAAATGAAGAACATCGCGGGGAATTGGTGCTCCGAAAAAATACCCGCCCTGGGACCAGCGTTTAACGCTACTTTGGGCTCAGGAATTGCACGAAAATCGGTGAAAATGGGCAAAATGGGAAGCCGTCACCCTCCGATGTCTGACCACGCAGTGTCCCAGAGGCTTTTTTTTCACCTGGTGCTCTGTGCGGGTTCATGTTAAAAAAAAAAATAATCATAAACCAGTTAAATAACTTTCTCGGAGATAAGAGTAAAAAAGCGAACAAGCCCTAAAATATGCGATTTTTATCATATTTCTCCCTTTTCCCTTCCAAAAAGCTGCCTTTTAAACTTATGGATAAGACACCTGATGGACAAAAATTACAAAGACGGAAGGGAAAAAGTAACGAAAATAAGAAACTCTTTTAAAAAGGGCAAAAATAGGTTCTTGAAAAGGTCCTCGAGGCTTCAAGTTGCGGTTTGCCGTAAGGACACAAAACGCACCAACTCTTAAATAAAAATGGTTATTTTGTTTTCGGGGTATATCTATATATGTTCTTCCTTCGGGAATTTCAATTTAGTATCCAACTTGGGAAATATCTGCTCCTGGATGAACACACACATCTCCCTACTCAGTCCATTTTTTTTTTTATTTTATTATTCTTTCCTAATTTAAATACCTATTAATTTAGGAAAGCAAAGCACTGATAGGGAAAAAAAATTAAATTAATTCGATCATTATCAGTCGCCAAACCGCAGCGCCAGTCTGTGAACTGGTAATAATTTATTTAAGGAAGGAAATCGTTTCTTCGGGCTTTATTTTCTTTTCCCTTTAAGTGCTCAGGTCTTTCCTTTCACTCCCCCCCCCCCGGGCTGGCGGCTGCTTTTAAAACCCATCGATGGGCTATTTTCGGGGCGGGGGGGAATGATGGATCTACTTGGGGCTTTCCTAGGAAAAATAAAATAAAATAAAATAAAGATAATAATCCTAAAAAGCCGGGAAAGCAGCCCTGCGCTGGTGGTGCGGTGCCAGCTCGCTCCCGTGGGAATGGGGAGAGATTTCCATGATGATTTGTGCATGTCTTAACTCGGAGCCTTCCCGGTGACCTATGACTAATGCGATGAGCGCTTCC
>NW_009648158.1:31537-60877 GCF_000708025.1 Charadrius vociferus | reverse complement strand
CCTCCTTCTGCCCCTCCCCCCTCCTGTGTCCCTCTCCCTTCCCTCTCTCCTCTCCCCTCTCTCTCTCCCTCTCCCCTCCCTCCATCCTCTCTCTTCCTTCTGTCCCTCCCCCTCCTTTGTCCCTCTCCCTTCCCTCTGTCCTCTCCCTTGTGTCTCTCTCCTTTCCCTCTCTCAGTTCTTCTATTCTTACTTTTTTTTTTTTTTTTTTTCCTATTTTTTCCTCTCTCTGCCTTGGCTTTTGGGCATTTTTTATAAGATCAAAATTTGGTTACAGGTGTTTTAACTCAGCTGCGACTCTGCCCTGGAGGGGTTGGTGCCCATCTGGGCTCAGGCTGGTGGGAAGCCAAGTTGAGTTTGTCGCCTCTGCAACGTGAAGTCGTCTCTGGAACTCTCCAGGGAATTTTCTGGGGGGATGTAGAGATGATGTCCAGGTACACCCCCTCTTCAGATCAAGGCACAGACGGTTGCGCTGTCCCTTGGAGATGGATGTGTCCCACCCACTGCCCATCTCTTCGTGCTCCCGTTGCGTTTCTGGCCTTTCTCCTCTTCTCCTGATGTCCCCATCGCCCTATTCAAATGCATTGTCTGCACCAACCTGGAGCTCTCCCAGTGAAAAATGAGACTTTATTTCCCTTCCCATGTAGCAAGACTCCAGTTGAGTCTCCAAATCCAGAGACCATTGTCACATGCCTCAAATGCTGCGTTTGAGGAAAGGACCCAGAGGAGGACAATGTATAGAAGGGGGGACAAAATGGATTCAAGATGAGGAGGTCTGTTATACAAATATATCCAACACAAGAATGACTTCAAAGGTGCTGGGGAATTTTGTTCTCTTTGGGAAACCCCCGTTTTCCTTCTCGACGCACAGGTGTGCTGGAAGCAGGAGCTGGGAAGGAGGCACAGGGTGGAGAGCCACAGGGTGTAGGGCTGCCTTTCCCACAGTGGGACATGTGGGGCAAGAGATACCGCATCTTCTGAAGCCCTGGTCCTCTCTGCAGCTTCATAGGTGGCCACCCGCAGCTTCATAAGTGGCCACCTTCATAGGCCTGTTGTTCCCAGGGTCACCACAAAGGTCACTGAGAGAGAGGAGAAGGTGGGAGGCAGGACCATAGGGCTGATTTTGCAGCCCCCATAACGCTGAAGCCCTGGTGACGGTGTCCCCCAACTCCCTGGGTTGTAGGAACCAGCGTTGAGGCGATATTCAACATGGGCACAAATGCATGTACCTATTCCCATCCCAATGTGCTGGGCTATTGCACACAGAGGTTTCATCCCCAGATGATATTTTTGGCATAAATGTTCATTTTTATTGAAAATATTCAGTTCCTCTTCAATGCAAAGGGTTTTTATTTTGTTTGTTTGTTTTGTTTGTTTGTTTGTTTTAATATTTGGTGCTCTTTGCAGAACCAAGAGTTGACAAATAAAATTATCAATGGAAATGAAAAGAAAGGGAAGGTCCACTTAGGGATGCCTGTCCATCCGTCTGTCCATCTGTCCGTTCATCCATCCATCCATCCATCCATCCATCCGCCACCAGTGGACCTTGGCCACTCTTGACGTTCTCCATCACCTCCAACATGAGAAAGGGAACAGCAATGTCCTGGCCCTGCGATAACACCCAGTATCTATTCTCTGGAATATTTTCCCAGTGTATTTCCCGGGTTGCATATTACGTGTCCAGGATATTTTGAACTGCGGAGCCAGGCACCGCACGAGCAGAACCGAGCCTTCCTCCCACTCCCTGTGAGGTGGAGGAGGTCTGAAGACATCTGAACCCAGTCAGGACCTCCTGGACATGCAACTGGGCTTGACCTTCTTGGTTTCCTCCTGCCTCCAAGGCACCACACCAGGATTTCATTTGCTTTCCAGCGCGGTTTCTTTGTTGGTTTTCCTTACATCGTCCGGCAGCCTTTATGGACTTTTAACTATTTTTATAAGAGGCCTTTTCCTCTCGTTTTAGTTATGTATTTTGCTTTTTTTTTTCTAGCTAGAGGGGCTGGTTCAATAAATAATGGTAATGAGGCTCCTGTAATTGCTTTTGGATGTGCCTGCAGATGAAATCTTGGATAAATTATTTCTTGGTGGGAAGATTTCACTTGACTTTTTGTTGTTGTTCTTTTTCCCCTTTCTTCTTGCCCAGCTGCCAAAAAACCTGATTTCCTAAACAACGGCTAAAGCTCGGGGACAGTTGAGGGCTTTTTAAAAAACAACAACTTTACAATTTACCACCTTATAGGGTTGTTGAGGTTTTTTTCCCCCCCATGTGCTTCCCTGTGCAAAGAGAGATTTATTCTGCCTTAAACGCGTCCCTCTCACAACAGCCCTTTATGAAAAATCGCCGCCCTTACGAGATGTTCAGGCTCATTCTTTGCCTCCTAAATTTGTCAGGCGTAAATTCAACAAAATAAAACATGTCAACAGGAAGAGAAATGACTCACGCTTCTATGAAATAGTCCTCTTGGTAGGAAAATGGTACTTTTACTGGGTTTAAACAAAGTTCCCTCTTGACCTGGACTGTGGTTATGCTTAAAAATTGATGGCTGGAGACGACCCCATATTATTAACAAAATATTGCAGTCAAGAGAACTGGTTTTGGCAAAAAAAAAAAAAGAAAAAAAAAAAAAGGCTGAGGGGAGAGCTGGAAAAGCGGGGTGCCAGGGTTGGAAGCAGCAGAGAGAGGAAAGAGGGATGGAGGGATGGTTGAACGCCCTGGGAGCTGCCGGAGAGGTTCGGCCGGATGCGAACATGGGGAGTAATGGGATCGGCTGTGGTTATGTGAACTGATTAACGAAAGCTAAAAAAAAAACAACCCCAAAACCCACTCACACACACCCACGACTAAAATATGCCTTCGGTTGGCCAAGCTGAAGAAACCTTCCCACTCCGCCGTGTCTCGCATGGTTAAAAATCTGTTTTCCAGTCAAACAACGGATTTTTCCCATGACTCGCTGCCTCTGGAAATATTCCTCTCCCAGACCTTTCTCCCCTCCCCCAAATCTGCATTTTTTCCCCTTCTCTCGGACGTTTTTGTCTTATTTATTTCCATCGCTAGAGCAAAACTTTCCGAGATAGTAGGGAGAAAAATGGCAGCAAATGGCCAAGGGACTTCAAGCCCAGGGATGGCATTTCCAAAGGCTTGGAAAATCACCAGGGGAACGGTTTCAAAAGTGCCTGTTCATCTCAGGAGCTTCAAAAAATGCCCAAGCCAAGAAGAAATTAACTCTTTGGCCCCTAAATTGCTTAGACGCAAGGCAGAAAATGTCATCTCATTTGCCTCCAATCCCACTGTATTTCAGGGCATGAAATTTGGGCAGGATCCTTTGAAATTTGCTCCCTGGGGAGAACGGAGGCAGGTGGGAAATGGGAGAGATGGGTCTGGGGGCAAATCTCTCCTGCCTGCTTTGCCCTGGGATTTGCCACTAAAGCTGCCCAAAGAAGAGAGGGAAGGCTTCGTTATAGCATGCTTTTCATTGCTGCTTTGTTCTTTGGCTTTATCGCCTTTTTAAAATATTTTGAGGGATGTGTACTCCGGTCCCGTATGAGCATTTTATTTCCCTTCACACGGCCAAAGTGCAGAGCCGCTTAGTCCAAATGGGATCCGGGAAGAAACCAGCCCGAACCCTGCAGTGATGGGCAAGAGGGGAGTCACTCCATCCCATAATCTTTCCCATTTGATGGCCTTTCCCTGCTGAGTTTCGGTGGTGGTGAAACGCCTGCCTAGATAAGTCCCAACTCGTTGTAGGGGCTCTGATGTACGCGGGCTGGGACGAGCAACAATGAGAGCGGCTACAGGAATAAAAGGTAAAATTCTCTCCATAATCCCACAACTTAAACCAGTTAATTCTTCAATACACACATGGATCTTTTAGGTTAGCGCTAGAGCCAAGAGAAGGATTTCTCCTGGTTTTATTAAGCCAAGAGCCAACCCTTGTGCACACACAGACACACAAAAACGCTTGGTTTCCCCCCTGAACATCCAAACCCAAGTGGGATCTCCCTTGCGTGCACCCACAGCACAGTTTGGACCTGTAGATCCTATTCTGACTTCTGGATAACGAACGCATTGATTTCCATAAATGAAATGTTCAGCCTGCCACATGCGAGGAGCGAAGGAAGCCCAAGCCGAGCGCTGGCGTGGCTGCCAGCTCCTCCAATGCTCGCGCCCGGGACGGCGCTGGGCTGCGGAGCCAAACGAGGGCAGCTTTCATCACAGCACCTTGCTCGGGCCAGGGCGAGCTGAGCCCTGGCGTGGCTGGAAGCTCCAGCTGCCAAGAAAAAGTCTTCCTTGGGCCAAATGTGCTGGTGGTGTAAGGCAAGCCTGGCTCCTTTGAAGTGTTTGGGGCAGGGCCAATTTACGCCCAGTTGGGTTTGGTCCATGGTTAATGTTTAGCAACAATATTTTCAAAAACAAACATTGAGGAGGGAACTCATGGGTATTTTTTCCCCCAGGGCATTCAAATTACTAGCATTAAAGGAAGTATTCCTCTTCCTTTTTCCTTTCCTTTCCTTTCCCTTCCCTTCCCTTCCCTCTTCTTCTCTTCTCTTCTCTTCTCTCCTCTCCTCTCCTCTCCTCTCCTCTCCTCTCCTCTCCTCTCCTCTCCTCTCCTCTCCTCTCCTCTCCTCTCCTCTCCTCTCCTCTCCTCTCCTCTCCTCTCCTCTCCTCTCCTCTCCTCTCCTCTCCTCTCCTCTCCTCTCCTCTCCTCTCCTCTCCTCTCCTCTCCTCTCCTCTCCTCTCCTCTCCTCTCCTCTCCTCTCCTCTCCTCTCCTCTCCTCTCCTCTCCTCTCCTCTCCTCTCCTCTCCTCTCCTCTCCTCTCCTCTCCTCTCCTCTCCTCTCCTCTCCTCTCCTCTCCTCTCCTCTCCTCTCCTCTCCTCTCCTCTCCTCTCCTCTCCTCTCCTCTCCTCTCCTCTCCTCTCCTCTCCTCTCCTCTCCTCTCCTCTCCTCTCCTCTCCTCTCCTCTCCTCTCCTCTCCTCTCCTCTCCTCTCCTCTCCTCTCCTCTCCTCTCCTCTCCTCTCCTCTCCTCTCCTCTCCTCTCCTCTCCTCTCCTCTCCTCTCCTCTCCTCTCCTCTCCTCTCCTCCTTCTCCTCCTTTCACATCATCCATCCTGTGAAATGATCCTCCAGACCCAGTTCCTCATTCCCACAGGATTCCAGCGTGCAATTCCCCAAGGTTTCCCCATCTCCGTGGGAATGGGGTGCCCAGACCCTGGAGACCTCAGCAACTGGACCATGGCAGAAGTCACCGCCCACCCTCAGTCCCTGCTTGGTTGGGATTTGATGGCTTAATGCCCACTGAGTTGGAAGATCTCTCCCAAACCTAAGGTTTGGTTGGAGGGAGTAGGTTGTAAGCCCCAAAATCTTTGGGGCAGGCATGGCCTCGTGCACACTCCTGCTCCCTGAATCACAGCGCTCGGCTCTGGGGAGTGGACCTTTACTCAGCATTTGCAACCCTGTGATTCACGGCGGCTGGTGGCTGCTCGTACCCACGCGCTGCAAATCCACCTCGAAACAACCTCTGCCAGGGTGAGCCCGGCTCGCCTTGCTGTTTGCAAAGAGATTTTCTTTTGAAGTCTCTGTCTGGTGAGCTAAAAATAAGACAGAGGGATGGGGAAAAGACATGGTGAAAGCCAGCGATGGCTTTGGGTTTTAGATCTACAGGCACCGAGGCATTTGCACGCTTGGCTTCAGAATCTAAAGGGGTCAGACCTACTGTGTACCCAAAATGCCACCATCGAGGACAGCTTTATTCCCCCACGAGGTCTTAGGACCTCAGTAAAATCCACCATCACGGATGAAGCTGTCCCATTCAGGGAATCATGATTTCACCCTGGGATTTTGGAGCTTGGGTATCAAAGCGTTGCACGGTGTGTTTCCTCCCAGCAAAACGCGCATTACTTGGCGTCATCGTGATGGATTAGGGTGACTAGAGCCGGCTGAGGGGACGGCAAAGAAAACTCACCCCTTTATCCGCCTGGAGAGGCGGGAGCTGCCTGGCCGGTCACACATGAACCAGTTCTGCAGCGCTTCAAATGAGCTGCAGCATCTGATGGCACCGGCCCAACCGAGCTGAGGGTGTCTGAGATTTGGGACATCCTCGGCTTCATGATTTCTGAAGACACGGAAGAGATTTGGGCTGTTGCACGTTCTGTTGCACATTCAGCTCAGGGCAGAGAGCTGCTGGGGGATGTGAAGTTGGATATAACGAATCCCTCTTTAATGATCGGCTCCTCTTTGGTCCTGTGTCCGCACAGCGCTTTGCACAATGAGCCCCGACTGCAACCGCGGGTCCCGGATCTCTCCTACAAGGTTTGCTGCTGCAATGTTTTATGCACACTCAATGCCTTCCTCCTTCTCCGGGTTCTGGAGAAGAGCAGTAAATGGGATTTCTGGAAACTCAACACCTTTGGAAAGGCAAAGTCAGTTTAATCTGCCCCTGTCATCACACTGGGATGAAACTCAGACCAGGGAGTTTTCTGTTTGTGTGCTGATGACACCACCCTTTAACTCCGTGACTAAGCTCTGGGGATGAGCCATACCAGCTCGCACCTTGTTTCTTCCTGCCAAAGCAGTGCACCTTCTGCAGACACTAGAGATGAGGATCCTTCCAAAGTGCACTACCGTATCCATTGCATGTACATGAACCCAGAAATCAGCAATGACCCACCGACCTCAGTTTGCTCACCTCCCTCTTCGCCGATGTCCTCTGCTGTGCACTTCTGCAAAACCTGTCCCCCTGTCGTGGACAACCAGGACGCCCCCTCAGCCCCTGGATCCATCTCTTCCCACATCTGGGACAGAGTGAGCTGCATTTGCTGGGGGGCGAAAGGTGAAAGAGTGGTTTATCCATGGGATTTTTCGCTCTCCTTGCTTTGCCCTACAAATTGCAAACCCAAGGAGTGGCAAAGGTGTGTATTGAGAGGTGAGGACTGTGCCTAGTGAGCTGGACACACGTCCTGGCATTGCTCCGTCTTTGCACCCAAATCCAGGCTGATTCCCACATTGTTATTTTAGCCCATTCTCACCCCACGATGTCTTTTCTCAAGCGAACAGATTTGACGCGGTTATACCCAGCAGGATGTTTGTTCTTCGGGCTGAAAGCAGCCATGGCTTTTGGAGAGCTTTGAGTTTTCAACTCCACCTGCTCCGTCCATCTCTGGAAAGGGTTGGGAGCCCTTAACCATCTCCTTGCACCTTATCTCCTCTGTGCTTGTTCCTGGCTCTGCCATCAGCTCGCTGTTGAACTTGGCCACATCATTTCCCCTCCCTTTGCTCCAATTTCTTATTCTATAAAGGAGATAAAGGCTGTGATTTCCCTGGCAAAACACGTGGACAACTCCAGCTGAAAAGCTTTCTAACAACCAATGTGTGCAAGAGGATGGTTTTATCGCTATCTGACAGGTAGATTTGGGGTTGCTGGGAATTACATGGCACTCAAGCTTTTACTGAGCTGTTTTTAAGCTCGTAAAAGCAAACCAAACCCATGAACGAGGAGAGGACTCCTCACCTCAAGGCTCACTTCCACTGGAGCCAAGTAGTTGTTATCCTGAAGCTACGGTCGATGAGGTGGGATGGGACCAAGTGACCCACTTGGTTATCTTGGCCCGAGCAGAAAGCTTTGCCGATGGAGATTTGTCTGAGCTGCTCTTCCAGCACTTGAGATTCAATGTTCCCCGCGAGCAAGAGATTTTAACGCCTCCCTTTTTGTAGCAGCCAGGGCCGTATTTCATCCCTCATCCCCAGAGATTCTGCATTAGAAAAATTTATAAGCTTGGAGGATTGTACTTAGGGATGAGCTAATGGAGGCCAGGGGTGCCTCTTCTGGGAAATGCTTTGGTGGTCTGATAAAAGCTGGAAAATATACCTATTTTCTCCACTTAGAGCCATTATTCAAATAAAAGACACCAGCTCGCCCGGTAGATTTTGGCAGTCCCCCCCCTATCTAACTGGGCAAACAAATAGGAAGACCAGTACGGACACAAGCGGAGAGCGTTAGGCATCCTGCAGAAATTATATCTGAAATGGAAAGAACTTTCCTCCGCATCCGTAACTCTTTCCAGTAGGAAAGAAGAGGAGGAGGTGGGGGGTCTGACCTCCCAGCAGTGTGCTTTGGAGTCAACGGCGCTGGTTGCGGGCAGGTTAAATATGGCGTGAACTGCAGAAATAGGTGCCCAGCTGACCTCCACTCAGGTCTGCAGACTCCAGGAGGGATTACCAGGTCAGGAGCTGCACGGCGTGAATGTGGCTTTGCAGCTTCCCCAGGCTGGGCTGGTTCAACCGGGCTCAGCTCGCCATGGAGCCAACCTGAGCCTTGACCTGCGCCACCACTGGGGTACGGCGTGAGGGATGAGGGGAGCACAGAGCCCACGGCGTCGCCTTGTCCGAGTGATGCTGCAAAGCTTTGGGCAGCAATGATGTTGGGCATTGACGTTTCTCTCCAAAAACCTCGACCCCACTGAAGTTATTTGTATTTTGGAGGGCTCTCAGCGCTCACAGCTGCTTCAGGCATGGCCTTCAGGCAGCACCTGGAGCAAGGGTGAGACCTCGAGGGTGCAACAAGCCCTCACACAGATCCCTCGGTGAATGCGATGGGACTGGGTAAGCTCTGGCTGCTTCGCCTCCATTCATCCCATATATCCCATAATGATTCACAGTGACCTTACAGGGCCAAGAAACCAGCCCTGATCCTTCCCGGAGAGGCAAAGCTCTGGGTGCAGGAGGTGGTTTCACCATAGGCATCCTTTGGTGGTGGCCAAGCCTGATCCCACACAAGACCCATCAGAAACAAGTTCTCCCATTGATTCCAACAAGCCCCAAACTCATCCTGCAAAACTATGGATGGTTTTGGTCCTACCACAGGGTACGTAGGTGAGCCCTACGATGGGCCATGCCTTTTTTCTACTTTGGCAGATGCTTTGGATCTTCCACTCCGGCCAGCTCTGGCCAAGAGTCTCTGCCGCTCGCCTGATCGCTGTGGAAATCCTCACCTCCCTTTCGGGGAAGCAGCATGCGTTGAGGGCTCACCACCCAAGATTTAAATCCCCAGGATTCCCGGAGGCTCAGCCTGTCCTTGCGCGGCAGCTGTTGTAATTGTGCAGAAATGCTCAGAACGCCATGCAAAGAAAGTTCGAAGGAGAAACCAACAATTATTGTTCAGCAAAATAACTCAATTTGGGGAAAGCCGGGAACTGGCGCGTTCACTTTCCTCCTGTCATTCTTCCGCTGAACTTATTTATTTTAAAATAAATTACTGGCCGTCCTGTAAAACACTTTACTGGCAGCTTTTAAAAATGGCCTCTCCCTCCAGCTCCTAATGCCACGTTATCCAGCAAAAAGCGGTGTTCCGCAGACGGCAGCCATCAACCGCATTGATTTGTGTGGACTCAAAGATGAATGATAACGCCAGGCCACGGGACGGGCGGTGATTTATGAGCCGGGGGGAGAGCTGGCAGCTCGCTCCTCGCAGCCCGGGCTCCGGCACCGCTCGAGCATGAGCATCGCATCACCATCCTGCTACTGGTCCCACTGGGAGAGGATTACTGGGAAGGGAGGATGGAGGGGGTCCAGTGCTTGTATTCATGGCTGTAGGATGTCCAACAGGGTCATGGCACACCATGGCTTCCCACACCATCCTCGGAGATGGTTGCGCTCAAGGTGAGTTGAGGTTGGGTGAAAGCTCCCCAAGGATGTGATACCTCTGGTTTTCGGGTGCTGTTTGAGCCAGCAGCCGTTCACGAGTCCTGGGATGGAGGAAACACGGTTGCCAGCGGTTCATATCTCACCTTTTTGAGCAGGTTCTCACTAACTCTTAAGCACGACCTGAAAAATGGATTTTCCATTCGCCAGCAGGATCTGGGCTCCGGGTGAAGTTTCTGCTGGGCTTTGGGCAGCGTTAATGTCTCTCTCTGGCAGGGAGGCTCCAAAGGTTACGCTGGTGTGGAGCTCACCCAGACCTCCCCAAGATAGAAATACCGTCCCTCGCCTTCACCCGGTTACATCAATACTGTAGGAATTTAATTACCTTTGAGACCTTTAGCTCGGTACTGATATTAATATGGCCAACAGGTCTAAAAGACATAGAGAGGGGGGAATTTATACACCGGCTCACGCGGACACACACAGAACACGAGTGATAATTTCTTCAGGGTGGCAGCCGAGGCTCATCGATGGGTTCAGGAGGGATTTTTTGCGGGCAGATCCCGGTGAAACGGGCCTGCGCAGTTGGAGGAGAAGCCCCACATCTAGGCATGACAGCTCAGCACCACCTAAATTGAAGTTAATACTTAAATCCAGCTGGATCGCACCCTCTCCCACCGCCGTCCCCAGCGCCGGGCACTTGCGCAAGACCCCGAGGAATACAATGACGTGGCAGGATTTTCCTTATAAAAAATTTCACCCTGCTCTGCAGGATTGCAGCGGGGTTGGAAAATTCTGCTGGGCATGTGCAACTCTGGGTCGTGCTGGATGCAAATTACCTTGATTACAGGTTGGGTAATTATAGTCGCAGCGCTGGCGGTTGGAGGGCTGCGGGGGGGGAAGCCCCTTTTCTTTTCTTTTTGGGGTTTTTTTTTTTTTTGGGGGCTGCCTGTGAATTCGTCTTAAAACTTTCAACAGAGAAGGGGTGTGCGTGTTGCGGGGGGGGGGACAGACACTCTGCCGCTCCGCTCTGCTAAGAGCATAAATCACTTTTAGGGAATCGTAAATCAATCTCTTCCCGAGCTCTCCAGCCCGTGAACGCAATGAGGCGATGGCGGAGCTCATGCTTCACAGCCCGCGTGCGACTCCGGCAAGAAAAACACTCTCCAAAATATAAAGAAGTCTTGAGAGTGTAAAAGCCCTTCATTCAGAGTGGGCAGACGCAGGAGGGTGGTAAAAGGGGCCCTGGAAACTCTGGGTATTTAGAGAGGGGAGGATGAAGGGGGGTTGTTAAGGGATTAGTGCTGGAGCACCTTTCCCACTTGGATTTTGGAGGGGGAAAAAAAAAAAAAAGGTCTGAGCGCGGCCTCAGTGCGCTTTAGTCGCTTTGGAATGGGAACACCTTCGTGCCTTTACCCCCTCGGCTCCCAATACTCTGCCCACCCCGAGCCCCCGCTGCAATTCGGCCCCGGGGAGATGCTGGCCGCCGGCACACCGAAAGCCAGCGTCTTTGGTTTTATGGGGAGGTTCCGTGCCAGCGCCGAGCGCGCCGGCGATGGGGCCTCCGGGGGGGTTGCGTGCCTGTGACCCAGCTAGAGAGCATTAACTGCTCCACGCTTGAGCTGCGCGCGTCGGGGTTTGCCAGTGGGAGCCACTGATTTCTCTCTGATGAGCATTTCGAACAAGTGTATTAAACGCTCAGCGTCCTGCTGAGCCCTCTGCGCTCAGCACGGGTAATATATGTATTAACATGCCAGCGAGACGCAGCATTATTCTTATTAAAAGTAATTTACGCAGCCCCATCACTTGACATTTATGTTTTGAAGCCGGTATAAATCTGGCGTGCCCAGGCAGGGGGGGCGTTCTGCATGGATGGGCCATCCCGAATGGGATGCTCCTGCCACCAAAAGCTTCGGTGTGGGGCCGGGGAGACGAGGGGCAGCCTCAGGAGGCTTTTATATGGTGGGGGAAAGGGAAAATTTTGGGAAATAGGGCTAAGGAAGCGTGCCGGCTCTTTCTCCTGTTTTGACTCAGCTGTTAATTTGACAGTGAATGACGATGGGGTGGTTGTAAATCTGCTGCCTGCGGATGCAGCAGGCTGAAGCCGTCTGCGGCGAGTCGGGGGTGGGAAGCGCGCCGGCGAGGTCCCCCCGGGGGGGCTCGGTGCCTCCAGGTGAGGCTCAGCCCGGCGGGGTCTGGCTGCAGGGTGCCCCCATGCCGGAGTCACCCTCCCGGTGTGAGCAGGGGATGGCGGGGGGGGACGTGGGACACACACTCACACACACACGTGGAGTGACCGGCTGTGGCACGTCCCCATGTTCTCCCCCCGCCCCCCCAGTCCGCCACGCGCCAGTGGCTCCATGAGCTCATCGCTCGGGGGATCTCTGACTCAGTAAATGACCCGTTGGAAGAAATGAGGGGGAAAAATACTGGTGGTGGAAAGGGAAAAAAATAAAATAAAATAAAAAAAAATATCAAAAGATCTGGGAACCTGACTGAATAATTTGACATCATCGGGCGCTCTTTCCACCCAGGCTCTGCCCTGTGCCATGCGGCGTGATGTCCCAGAGCCCTGATGTGGATGCGTCCTCTTGCCGAGCTGTGCCTCAGTTTCCCCATCTCTAAACCAGCACACCGCTGGCTCCGAGAGTTCTCAGGGAGACCTGAAGCGAGATGCCGCAGGCAAACGGGCTTCGGTGGGAGTTATTTGCAGACGAGAGGACCCCCAAGAGCCCCGAGAGGGATGCCAGCGAGCCCTGCCTCGAGCCCGTGGCACAGTCCTGTCCCCGTGCCCTGAGATGCCCCACTGCACCCCATTTCCCACCTCCTGGCATACCTGCCAGCACATGAAAGATAAGTTTGCAGCACTTCCTATCCATACCTGGCTTTGTGCTGCGCCAACACCCAACGTGCAGCACCCGTGGGGTGTCTCGGCCACCCTCTCCAAGCCACCTATCTCAGGATGGGGCGAACCCCTCCCCCCTGCCGGAGGCACCTCTGTCTCCTTGGGGGGACTCCAAATGGTGCTGAGGACAACGGGATCAGGCCCAGGTCCCTGGTGTATGACTGCCTGGGTTGCAGCGAGGGAGCTCTGATGGGTGAGGGCTGGAGCGTGGGCACGGTACCGGGTGATGGAGGAGACTGGGGGTGACAGTAGGGGACAGACACCGCGTCCCTCCGCGTCGCTGGCAGTCGGTCAGGGACCGCGTCCAGCGTCTGCAGCTCATGGGAAAGACGCAGACAGGTACCGCCAAAACCCCTCCCCTAAAATGGAGGTATCCAGCAGGTCCCGGAGCGATTGCTGTCGTGAAAAGTATGGGGTGACCTACTTGCTGCTGAGTTTAACTCGGTGCTAAGATGAAAATAAATGCCTTTAAGTAAATCTGCTCCGCTTTCTGTGGCCTATATACCAACCCGCCTCTTTAGCAGCGGCAAAGTCTCCTCTGCCAAGAAACGCCGCAGCAATGACCTGTTTCTGGCGCTGCCGATGCCTCCAACCCATCAGGATGGCACGAGGAACCGGAGGAGCCTATACGCCCGAGGATGATGCATAAAGGGTCTCCTCCAACCTCCACCTTCCCCGTTCCTTAATATGGGATTTAATCAGTTTTTTTTCCCTTCCCGGCGATAACCAAGCAACATTTTCCCCAGGTTTTGCAGGTCCAAGGACAAGGGGTTTTTTTTGGGGAATCACCTTGTCCCCATAACCCAAGGCTGGTTTGACCCAGTGGTACATCACCCGGTAGGTCCAACCTCCCTTCCTCGGGAGAGGCACCGTGAAGTGTCGTGGGATGGTGGTGGAAAGGGGGATTGGATCGCTTGGCTCTGCAGAAATGCCTTTAATTCCTTAATATCCCCTTTTTTAGGGTACAATTATAGATTGGCTGCACCTCGCTGCCGTAAATCAGCATCAAAGGCTCCCTCGCGTCAATAGGAGAACACATGTACTTACAAGACTATGGGTGTTTGATGCTAATAAAAAAAAGATTAAACGAGAGGTCGTAATCACCCGCCGAGCCTGCGAGTGCCAAGGCAGCGTGCGGAGCCTGGCCCCTCCGTTCCCCCCACCCCTTCCCCACCTCCCACACCCCACGCTGGATTTCGGGAACATTAATCACCCTCCCTAAACTGACAGTCCGGCTTTCTGTACCTGTAGCGATTATCCAAGCGTTTTAATGACACCTTGGACCCAAGGTATCAATTAGACGTGTCAGGATAAGAAGTGCCTTGAGCTGATTCAGCCCATCACGACCACAAGGCAGGGACCTGTTCCAGGTTCTCCCCGGGATGCCTTCAAGCCTCTGGGGTTGGGATGGCTCCGAAATGCCCAGGGGGGAGGACCAGACAAGGACTTTGTACCTTTTATTTAGTGCCTCGCGTGCTGCTAACCCCTCGGCTTGCGCAACAGCTCCTGCAGAGAGAGGCAAGGACGCGTCGGGATTTATACGTGGTGTGGGATAGCGTGGGGCGCAGGGGCTATAGTGAAATTTGGGTTGGCTCATGGGACTATTTGGGTCGGATGGCGGTCTCAGGAGGTCCCTAGTCCAAGCTCCCGCTGGAAGTAGGATCAGCTATGGGGTCAGACAAGGTTGCTCAGAGATTCATCACCCATCTGCCTATCCACTCATCCTTTTCCTTCACCATTCTCCCTCCATTTCCCATATTATTTGATCCCAGCCTGGTGCATCACCCACCTGTAACGGCTTTTAATGTCCAAAATCTTCTCCTGCTGCCTACACACATCTCTACATTATTTTCTCCCTGATACACCCCCGCTTTGCAAATGTGATACCTCCAGACGCCGCGGCTCCCGCTGTTGATGATTTTATTTTCTTTTGCAGTCAAATGAGAGCTAAGCAGGAGCTTTCTAAGCGTAGTTTCAGGGATGGGGAGGGGAAGTGCTCAGGGCAGACCCAAATCAGCAGGTCGCAGCAGTTTAGGTTTGAGCTTCATCTCATGCCTTCCTGGATTGTGAGCAGCATCCGGATGAGTGTTGGGATGCAGAAGGAAAACCCCGCGTGGGAGGCAGGAAAAGCTCCTGGAGCAAAATCGCATCTCGACGGCTTAGGAGGAGCTGCTGAGACACAGGGAGAAGGCTCTTCATTGACAGTTGCTCTTCCAAGGAGTTTTCCAACCACTCATCAGCACAATCACTGAAGGACACAGACTGGTTGGAACTGGGCCAGAGGAGGCCCCGGAGATGCTGGGAGGGCTGGAGCCCCTCTGCTGGGAGGACAGGCTGGGAGAGTTGGGGGGGGTCCGCCTGGAGAAGAGAAGGCGAAAAAGGGGAGCCCTCAGAGCCCCTTCCAGTGCCTAAAGGGGCTCCAGGAGAGCTGGGGAGGGACTTCTTACAAGGTCATGGAGTGATAGGGCAATTGAGAATGGCTTTAAACTGGAAGAGGGGAGATTTAGATGAGATATTAGGAGGAAATTTTTCACTGTGAGGGTGGTGAGCCCCTGGGGCAGGTTGCCCCGAGAAGCTGTGGCTGCCCCATCCCTGGAGGTGTTCAAGGCCAGGGTGGACGGGGCTTGGAGCAACCTGGGCTCGTGGGAGGGGTTCCTGCCCAGGGCAGGGGGGGGCACTGGATGATTTTCAAGGTCCCTTCCAACCCAAACCATTCTGTGATTCTATGATCTGTGGGGCAGACAGGTTTGTGGGGCAGGAGTCCCCAAAGCAGCCCCAGGTGGAAGAGCTGTGCTGCAGGAGGGAGTTCACCTGCTATTGTCCCAAAATCTCCCCTCCAGGCAGGTGTCTTGGATCTCCTGGATCCTGTTGGGACTCTCCACTCACGGTGTCCCATGGAAATGCAGTGCCATCAGGATTTGGGGCACACACAGGCCTGGAACAGCAGTGGGAAGGAGCCGAGAGTCACAAATTGGGATGTTGAACATTGCAAGGGTGCATTTAAATAACCATTTTTCTGTCCCTTTGCTGGTGGTGGCTCAAGGCCCAAACAACCCCTACGGTGGCCACGTCGTGGGCAACCCATGCAGCTGTGGGATGGGACACACGGTATGTGAAGCACATCCTGGTCCCAGATGCTCCAACACACAGTAGATGGGCTTGTAGGTCTCCAGATGGCTCCAACAGATGTGACTGCTCTTGGAAGATGCACTGTCCAGGTGGGTATTTCTCTTCCTTTGGGTCACCCAAGATGCATGGACTCTAGGAGACCTCTGTCTCCCAACAAAGCCCAAATTTCTCCATAGCCTTCCCCTGACACCAGGTGGTCAAATCAAGGATTTCCGTTGAGGGAGACCAAAACACGACAGAAAACCACCCTACCAGTGCAAGAAGCTCAGGGCTTGGGCGGCAGCTCGGCCCGCGGTTGCTTACCATGGCCAATGACTCAATGTGGTTGTGGGCTCAGGTTTTCCACATTCCTCTCTGCACGCAGGGAGTATTTCCACCCACAAACTGGAGTGTACCCACAGCTCGGCACCCTTCCTCCCGAGAAAAGCCTCCAAGAAGACAAGAGAGTCTCAAAGCTGTCATCAACATGTGGGCAAGCCGATGAGCACTTTGCGGTGACAGAGGGCCTGTCTTCGTGAGCTGGCCTGCCAAAAATGTGTCTCTCAAAATGCCGGCAATGACATATTTTTGGGAGCTGGCTGCCTCTTACTTCTCTGGAGTGAGAAAGGCTCTAAAGCCAACGATCTGTCAAAGCCTAAGGGCTATAAACATGTGGTTTTGCCACCCAAGGTCTTTCTCCTTGGCTTTTGCCTCTGCCATTCTGGGATTGGGTGTTTTCTTTTTTCTTTTTTTTGAAGAGTCTGTGGGAGAGGGCAAATTTAATACAGCCTATGGTTCCCTGCGCCGCTTGGGCCTGCAGCTATACCGCTTTTGGGCCAAGAACAAGGCAAGAGTTGGGAGGCTCAGCCATGAAGCCACAGGCTTGGGATGCAGGACATCTCGGCTCCTCTCCACCGCAACGTTTGCCAAACTCTGCCCATAATTCAGCTGTTTCTGAATCCCTGGGGGGAAAAGGGTCAGGGTTTTTCAGGTGGACCTTGTCTATACTAAACTAGGAGGGCACAGAGAATCCATTTTATGTGGTGCACGTTCTACAACGCCAAGCACAATTGAGATTGGGTCATTCCCAAGAGGGGTTCAACTAAAAGTGACTGTAATACCCCAGGTTTTTTAGAGAGGGAGAAGAACAAGCGTTCTTGGTTATCAGACCTCCAATGCCTTCCTTTGCGTAGCCGAGCTCTAAACCACCTCAGCTGACATACTCCTTATAGGGAGGTTGGTGTTAGGCTTTGGTTAATATTTAATGTTGGCGTAGACTCTTAAAGTAGTGCAATCATAGGAAAACCCATCAACCCCTTTTTTTTTTTTCTTTTTTTTTTGCCCAGCTGCTGACTGAGACTCTGAGTTTTCCCTTCCTCCTCCAGTTTTGGCTCTTCAAGGCACAAAAGCGGCTCCATGGTGTGATAGCCCGGATTAGACTCGGCTTGCTACACGTTACTCAAGCTTTTGGCTTCATCCCTCATCCCCAGCAGACAGAGGGATTAATTTACTCTTCCTTTTTCAGCAAACTTTGACACAAAGCAGCTACTGCTGCTCCCTTTGCTTCCTCTTCTCTAGAGCCCTCACAAAGATTGCACAAGAAGGGCTGTGGTTTATTAGGCTTCTGATCATTCGCAGTATTTTTCCTGATTTATCCTTCAGATCGGTCTTGAACGAGGTGCTCAAAAGCAGGCGCACAGGTAGGACCTGTCTACGGTAAAGGCTGAGTTATCAAAGACTCCCGTTATAATCAAACGTGAGGATGAGACACCTGCAGAGGGTGAATCACTGGAGATCGGTACCCAAGATAGCGCAGAGGAATCGTCCTCTGCGTGTGCGTACTCCTCCCCACTGCCTATGTCAGGAACCAGGCAGAACCTGCTTAAATTTAGATGTCGCAGGATTTCAATTGGACACGGGATGGCATGGGCTGAGGTGCCATTTTGCCCCCTGCCTTGCATCCCCGTAGGAAGCTGGTGTGAACACATGCAAGTCTGGCAGTGCCTGGATGCAGTGCCAGGAAGCGAACAGGATTTGCCTCCCTTTTTTCATAATTTTTAATTCCTTTCTTTTTCTTTTTCTTTTTCTTTTTCTTTTTCTTTTTCTTTTTCTTTTTCTTTTTCTTTTTCTTTTTCTTTTTCTTTTTCTTTTTCTTTTTCTTTTTCTTTTTTTCCTTTTCCTTTTCCTTTTCCTTTTCCTTTTCCTTTTCCTTTTCCTTTTCCTTTTCCTTTTCCTTTTCCTTTTCCTTTTCCTTTTCCTTTTCCTTTTCCTTTTCCTTTTCCTTTTCCTTTTCCTTTTCCTTTTCCTTTTCCTTTTCCTTTTCCTTTTCCTTTTCCTTTTCCTTTTCCTTTTCCTTTTCCTTTTCCTTTTCCTTTTCCTTTTCCTTTTCCTTTTCCTTTTCCTTTTCCTTTTCCTTTTCCTTTTCCTTTTCCTTTTCCTTTTCCTTTTCCTTTTCCTTTTCCTTTTCCTTTTCCTTTTCCTTTTCCTTTTCCTTTTCCTTTTTTTCTTTTCTTCCCCACCCCCCACCCCCCCCAAAGCATTGGTTTGATTCCAGGACATTTTTGAAATAGCTTTCAGAATTAGCAGGAGGTGGGGCAGGGAAGAGATGCACTCTGGAGCTAAGCTGGGGATATACAGGCTTAATTCGCCACTCCAAGGGGAGCTTGGTGATGCAAACAGGCGGCAAAGGCACTGAGCTGAGCGGCTGCAATCCCGTCTTCTCCGGGGCACGCGGGAACGTCGGGGTGACTCAGAAAGCTGCTGTAGCTGCTGCTGGGAGAGGAGCTAGTCTGAGCCCGTCGCTGCACGTGAGAGTGGGCAAGGGAGGGCAGGCAGGGTTAGGATCGACGTGGCAGAGGCAGGGAAGAAAGCCGCAGCTTCTCAGGGCGAGAAATTAGCTTTGGAAACAGCGGCGTTGCTCACCGCGGCCCAGCAGCACAAAAGGAGGGGAGGAGGAGGATGGGTGGGGACCATCCATTGCCATCCTCATTCTCCAAGCGTAGAGTCCAGTCTCATCTGGGCAGGGGCCAAGGCTGGGGTGGGGATGGGTCTGGCCCATGCATGGCTGGGTGGATGTCCGGCTTGTTGAGTTGGGTTCCCACCATGTCATGGCCCATGGGCCAACCCAGCCTGCCCTGAATGGCACAAGTTGGGGTGATCTACACAAGACCTGTCCTGTGAGGTGTCTCAGATACCCTGGGGCATCTGAAACAACTCCAGACATCTATGTGTGGCCAACCCACGTAGTTCTTTTGAGCCCAGTTGAGTCCTTGAACGCTTATGTAATCTTAGAAGTCTACAGGGAAGATGTCTCCATGTGAGCTGTATCAGCCATGCAGAGGAACATGTGCTCCCCAGCCATCACCAGGGCACGTTGGTCTCCATCTCAACAACGTCGAGACACAGACAGGCAGATTCCTTACGGGATTTAAACAAAACATGGCATTCATAGAGGTGGTGCATGGAGTAGGTGCCCCAATGACCACCCCTTCAAGTCCCAAAGCCACTGAGCGCCACCCAAGTCTCTGCGTCTGGTGGCCTGGGAGCAAACACAAAGTGCTTGTGAGCTGCACCTTCCCCATTGCCCCAAGCCTCAAACAGCGCCTCAAAGCATCACAACATGGCAAGGAGAAGGAAGAACACAACCAATGGGCCATAAAGGTGGGAAGACCTTAGCTATGGGCACCTGAGAGCAGCTTTCAAGAGCAACATGAGGCTCAGGGCTGCTCTGATGGGAGCAGTGATACTGGGGTCCCCGTGGACGGGTTTGGGCAGCTTCAGGTCTTGCAGAGCTCGTTCCCCGTGTGGAGGTTTCCTACCATGAGGGCTTAGCAGTGAGCTGGGCTGGGAGGAGGATCTGGAATAACCAAGAGAGTCCTGTCAAATCTCTCCTTGTCCTCTTGGGTAAGACTTTATCTTGTCTATCAATGGCCACGAAAACCTTTTTACTCAACAGAGAGACTGGTACTTCCAAAAAACCTCCTCCCATCCTGATTTTGCTATCATAGACGGGCCAGGTGGCCCTTACGAGGTGCCCATTTCTCTCCAATGGCTCCAAAAGAAAACTGGACAAATTCACGCTGCACTGCTGGGGTGAAACATCTCCTGGCCTACACTTCTCCGTACCAGGGCCAACACATTGCCCTCTCCCCTCGAGCAGGGCAGACGTAAAGTTAGGAGGTGCCCTGGAGAGGTGGAGGATGGGGTGGAAAAGGCCACCCTTGGCACCAAGAAAGCCCAGTATTGCCTGCCTTCCCTCTGCAGCTCTTGCCGTGCGGAGACGTGCACCTGAAGAGGTCACGAGTTGAGAGGAGACGTCTTGGCGGTTCGGTTGGCAGAGGAAGCAGGGAGGAGGCAAGGGGGTGGGTTTGTTCTAGGCAAGGAGACAACCAGGCAAAAGAGTCATGAGTTCTTGGCTATGGAGGGGCCCATTCCTTGGAGAGAAAATTACTGGCAAATGGCTGAAACATTGAATGTTTCTCCTCAGCCCTTCCCTTGCTGAGAGCAATATGAAGGCAATTATTAGAGCTACTTCTGAAAGGAAAAGGGGAGGGAGAGGAGGGGAAAGGGAAAAAAAAAAAAGAAAAAAAAAAAAGAAAAGGAACAACCTGGAGAGCTGAAAGCTGCTGCCTGGATGTGGGCTTTCAACAAGACTGCTTGGCACATCTGTTTGCCTAACCCAATGCATCACACAGGCTCCGAAAGCTATAATCAGGCAATTTCAGGGTGTGGAGCTGGGCACTAAATAAGTACTGAGATAAGTGCACGCATTGTTCACACGCCAAGAGTCAAAGAAGTGCAGACGGAGAGACCTGCGTTGGCCCAAGCCATGAAATCACGAGAGCCTTGGGGGCTTGAGGATGGTGAGGATGGTCCTGGGACCGGGTGCCGGTTGTCTCGCGGCGAAGCGCCTGCGGGGAAAAGGATGAGCATGAAAAGATTAAAAAAAAAAAACCAAAACAACAAAACAAATTGGGAAAAAAGGAGGAGAAAGCAGCCTGGCTTCTGCCTCTCCGCACCTCCCCACGCCAAAAAAACCCTCGGTGTAAGTGTCAATGGCGTCATCGCGAAAAGGTGGTGCTTGTCACAAATAAATCACCCCTTGCCTTTTAGCTGTGATGATAATTATATGGTGTCTTAAGTATCTGTACAAACTGTCAGGGGAAATATATGGTGAGTAAAGAAACTTGGAGCTTGCTAGCAGGGAAATGTTAAGGTGTCTCAGCTTAGCTGCTACAAAGGAACCTTGTCTGGATTTATTTGGGGGTGGGAATGATGAAAGGTTGGATTCGTGTCCTTTCTTGTCCGTCAGGAGCCATTTAATGCGGTTGTATAACCCTAATGGTTTTTTTAAAAGGAAAATTAGAGAATCGGAGGTTTGGGAACACAGGCGGTCCAGGGGGAGGGAGGGCAGAGGCCGGATGCTGGGCATTTTCCCTCGTGGCGGAGGTGGCCCTCATGGCCAGGACAGTGGGGTGGCAGCACCCCAAGCGTTGCTGCTCGGCAAATGCAAGCCCAGAGAGGGCGGATGGAGCGAGGAGCGACGCTAATTCAGGATCAAACCCCACGGGGCAAACGCATGAGTGAGCGGCCGTGCAGGACTTTCACCCGCAGGTGCAGATATCATCTGGGGTTTAGGAAATCCCCAGACTGTGGGTGCTCGGAGGTGACTTGGTCCGCCGCCTGTCTGTCATCGGAGCCCATAACCGCGAGCAGGCAGCAGCCCAGCTCGGAAAATACCGCCAACAAGGACTGACCCCAGCACTGCGAACAGCCCCGGCCTCACCTCAGGGCCAGCTCAGGCCATGCTGGGCGGCCACGGCAGCGTACGGCCCTGGTGAGGTGGTTCTCCTGCATTTGGTTGAGCTTTTCCAAGGGCGCCCACCACCGTGGCCTCTGGGCGCCCAGTAGCCCGGCTGAGCCTATTGCATCCATGGCCATCACAGCACTAAGAGAAGCTGCAGAAACACCAAAAAGGGGGTTATGCTTTGACTTTTCTCCACCCAAACACAGTCAATAACTCTGTGTGTGAATCAAGTTTGCCCCCAAAAGGCTCCGTTTTACCAAAAAATCATCCTGTTCCACCTGCAATACTTTTATTTTCCTTTTTCTGTTCTTCTCCTCTTGGGGCTCCCGGTTTTGGTGAATCCAAGACCTGCCCTGCACACAGGTTGGGTTCAGGCAGAGATATTTTGGTTCTAGGTGTGGCTGCTTACACAAACTATAATTACACCAACAAAACCCCTATGGGGGACACAGTTACAACGGCACCGAGGTGCCAAAGATGGGTATGGAGATTAACGAGTCCTCAACTGGACCACATCTTCTCCAGCACCTTCAGAAGAAGGCGTCAGCGCTGCCGTCCTGGCTTTACAGACAGGGAAACTGAGGCACGGGGCCATGACTTGCTCAAGGCCAGCCAGTGTCAGCCCTGGCCTCACCCCTCGCTGCCGCCGCCGCCGCATTTCACATTCCTCCCTCTCCTCGGCAGCCCACGGCTGGGAGCTTCTCGCACGATATCCTACGTGAGGGCTCCTGGGTTATTAAGCGGAGCCAGGGCTCGGTGTCGGGAGGGATGCTGCAAGCTCGCACACGCTGGAGCTGGGTTAATCCCCGCCGGTGCGGCTGCAGCCAGGCAGGGTGGCTCCGCGCGCTGCAGTGGGGTCCAAAATGTGGGGGTTTGGGGCATCCCAAAGATGGGGGGGGAACTGGGGATTTGCTGGAGTGTTCTCCCGTGTTGTCCTGATACGATGGGTGTGTGGGTCAGCGGATATTTTTGTGCGGAATGGGGATGTGGCAGCCCTGTGGCTGTCCCTGTCCCCACTCCAGCGGCTCTGGGGGGTGGGGAGGAGGGGGGTCACTCGTCCAGGCATGGGGGGCATTTGCAAACTTGGATGGTGAAGAGCATCTCCCCTCGTAGTGTTGCTCTGGAAGGGACAGATCCTGCTCCAGGGGCTGCATCCCACCCCGGCCCCCACCTTTCCCACCAAGCATCCCCTCTGCAGCATCATCCATGGGGCTGTATCCTGCCCAGGTCCAGGTCCCGGTCCTGGTCCCGGTCCCGGTCCCGGTCCCGGTCCCGGTCCCCATCCCTGTCCCCGTCCCCTCAGCCAATCTCCTCAGCCAATCCCCCTCGGCCATTTGTATTCCTGACCAATCACCTGTTGCCACCTGGCTCTGCTTCCAGCCAATCCCTTGCTGCCACCTGCCTCTGCTTCCAGCCAATCCCGTGCCACCACTCGTGTTCCCAGCCAATCCTGTGCTGCCCCCTCCAGGACTATATAAACCCCCAGAGGACCTCTACAAGCCCTGTTTTGGGGGGAAAAATGTGGGGTTTGGGTTAGTGGGGCCACCCCAGAGCCCCCCAAACCACCCCCCATGTGGGGTAAAGGGGCTCCCCGCACCCCCCAAGCCTTCCTCTCTGCCCCGTGCCACCTGAGCTCGTTAGGGCCCGGTGCTAATTGCCTTTCAGAACCAATATGGGCAGGGGGGCTCTCATTAACCCCTGCCCACTGCTCTGCCCATGTTCCTCGTGAAGCCGCTGTTAAAACAAAGCTCATTTGCATGCCGAGCTCCAGGTAACGAGCTCTTCAGGAGCAAGCCAGCATCCAATTTTTTTTTTTTTTTAATTTTTTATTTTATATTCCAACTGCCTCCCGATTTCTCCCCGCCTCTCCCCAGTTCCTTTGCCTGTTTATTTATTGGCCTTTTATTGCGACGGCTATTTGCATGGAAACTGTTTCCTGCTGTTCCCTTCCTGCTCCGAGCCATCATCCTCGGGTTGTGATGTTATAGTTTCCATGGCAACGCGTTGAGATGCCACAGAGGACCGCGCTGCCTTCAGGTGGGGAGTCGGGCAGATGGAGCTGATGAGAAACAAAGAGGGGAGGAAAGAAAACACCCTTTTTTTTTTCTTTCTTTTTTTTTTTTTTTTTTTTGATGGCTGTGGTGGTCCAGGGCTGTGCTGCAAAGCCAGGGTGTGATAGCGGGTGATGCTGAGTTTGGGGGTTTGTTGTGTGAGGATAAACTGTGGGGCTGAAGGTGTCCGAAAATCCCTCAGCTCTGTTTAACAAAAGGGTGATGGGGAGGGGGGTTGCTCAAGGGCAAAAGGTATGAGGTGATGTTTCTAGCTCCATCCCAGAGCGCTCCATATCACCCAGGGATGCCCAAGACGGGGATGGGTTCATCCATCTTCAAGAAAAACCTTTGGCATCTCCATTGGAGGACACTGGGAAGTGCAACACCACCTCTCCATGTGCAGCTCTCTTGGTCCCTCCCCCCGCCGCCCTCCCAAGCCCCTAAAACCCTCTTCTCCTCCAGATCTGCCCGATTTCCAGCCGAGGCCGCTGGCTGGTGGTGTGCCTTCCCCTCCTCGGCTGCAGACGGGGATGTCTGGAAATCGTTAATCCCAAGAATGCCGCCGGGTTTCTGGCGCGATGGGAAGGGGACGGGGTCGGTCTATAAAACCTGAGCAGCCTGAGAGCGGGCGCTTTGCGAGCTCGCTCCTCCTCGCCTTGGCCTCTTCGGCAGAGGTCGGGCTCTCGGCTTTCCTGAATCCATCCCAACGGCTGCTGCGTCTCCAGATGTTTGTCATCCTGGTGGGGCTCCTTGGTTTGGTGCGTGCTCCACCGCGGCCCTGTCTTCCTACAGAGACACGGTTCTTGGTGTGACCCCCACGAGGTCCAAATTCTCTCTCCGATGTGGGAGAGGAAGAGATGGGACGTGTCTCAGCAGAGCTCTGCTTGCTTGGCTTCCCTTGACACCTAAAGGTGACCCCCTCTTGGATCCAAAAACCTCGATGTGCTGATTTCGACGAGATGCCGTGAAGTTCACGGTTCACCTTGCAGTAGGAAAATCGCCCGTGTAAAGGGTGGGATGGGTTGCGTTGGGTAGAAACATCAAAAGTGCTCATTTCTCACAAGTTTCGTGCACTTGGGCAGCTGGGGAGAGCAGAGGGTACCCTGGCATCTCACCCCCTGGCATCGCACCCCCACGCGTAACTGTTCCATGTGCCCGTAGACCTCAGTGAATCCACGTGGCTGACATGGAGGTGGCACCTCCAGGAGAAAGGACACCATAGGACATCTCCAGTCATCAGATGGTTTAGTGAAGGAGAAATCCAAACCATGTCCAAGTAACCTCTTCCTCCAGACCGTCTCAAAATGGATGCTGAAGCCTTTGGGTAGCTGCTGGCATCTTCCCTGCTCCACGCGCCCGCGGGCTGGTGGGCTCTCACCTCATTTTTGGATCACATTTTGAGCAAAACTTCATCTCTCCCTTTCCCAGGACCAGCCTTTGGGTCCCTCTGTGCCTCCTTTTGTTGTATTTTTATTTTTATTTCTTTCCCAGTCTATAAAATGGCAGTAATAGGTGCTGCAAATCAAGGGTGTCTGGATGCTAAACACGCTGCCGCTCGCCGATGGGCTCTTTGTGACCCCGGCACAGCCATGCTGATTTCTTTTTTTTTTTTTTTCTGCACAGAAAAGAGCTTTGAAAAGATAATTTCTCTGCAGAACTAAACCATGACTTCCTGCAACAAAGGAGGGAGCTATTACTGAAAAAAAAAAAACCCCTAAAAAACCCAACAACCCCAAAACCACCCTGCTGACTGCAACCAGGACACATCTTCGCAGTATATTACTGCTTATTGGAATATTCCCCGCATCTACTTTACCATATGTTTGCCCTCCCTCATTTTGGGTTGTGCTGCTTTGCTAAATTACATCTTTAAAGCCAACCAAAGGAGGAGAGGGGAAGGCTGGAAAGGCACCCGGGGGGGGGCTTTTCCTTTCGTGAAAAACCAGGCACGGCGCTACGCCCGCAGCCGGAGCCACCCCGAATTTCCTCGTCGGTTCGGTCCGGAAAGGGGGGGAAAAAAACCCGAGCGCCATGGCTGTGTCTTCCATTTTTTGCTTCCCCTCAGAAGTCGCGGTGGAACAATCGGCCGCTCTGTTCGTGCTACTCTCTATTCATACGGTAATTAGAAAGCTCGGAATGACAGGCCGTTTAATGACGGCTGTAATATGTACCTGCATCTCGCACAACAGCTGGTGCGCTGGAGAAAATGCAGCCATGTTTCTTTGAGATGGGCTAATAGGAAAATCTTGAGCTAACAAGGAAATAAATCTCCCCAAGGCTAAACTTCGCAGAAAATGGTTTCGTGTGCAGAGAAAGGAATTTTAAACAAGTCGGGCCAAATTCAGCCTGGCTGGAGCTGAACCGGCGCTGCTGCGGGTGCCTTCAGCCCGCTGCCGGCGTAACGGAGCTCAGTACCTGTGCCTCGGTGGGGTTTTTTGGTTGTTTTTTTTTTTTTTGGCTGTTTATGCCGGTATAAATCAGGGCTGACACGTCCTGAGCCGCTGGGTTTACACCGGGCTGTAAAAGCCATGGCGGGGCGGATGCGAGAGGACGCGGCGGTCGGGGCTGGGAGCAGCTCCCCGGGGCCGGTGTGCGGCGTTTGCTGCCCCTTCTTGGCACGAGATGGCAATGGTGGCCAGGGCAAGGCTGCGACAGAGGGCCCCGAGTCAGGGGAGTGCAGTGAAACCCCCTTGGGCGTTGCAGGGGATGAAGAGTATTAGGAGGGCTCAAGCGCCTCCGCTGGAGGTGCTGATGCCATGTGCATCTCGCGCATCTGAGCTCAAGTTCCCTTTTTTTTTCGGGCTCCAAGAGGCAAAAGACCCAAGGATGGGGCTGAAGGGTCAAAAAGAGATTTTGGCTTGGCCCCAAGCGACACCGTGAACCGTTTGGAGAAGGATCTGCAGGCGAAGCGGGGCTTTAGGTAGATGGTTCTGCTCTCCGTCCCCATGGGACGGGCGGATATGTGCGTCTCTGCATCAGACTGTGGGGTCACCTCTCACCCTTGGAGACCCCATCTGAGTTTGAAAGGGGTTGTGATTTCCTCGGGGTGTTTTCCTAACGAGCAGTCACTTCCCCCAGTGTCTCTTTTCCCCTCCACGTCCCTCCAGTGTCAACTACAGGTCTTCTGCTCCACTCCACAAGATCCACCAGCACTGGTTGCCCTCGTGTTGTCTTTGTGTCTCCTCGGGCGATGGCAGCCGGGAAGAAAGAAAAGAAAGCGACGAGATCTCCCAGCACCCAGTGATGGCCCCAAACCCACTCTCCCCCAATTCAGCCACGAGACCGGGGCTGGTTTCAGTGCACACAAAGACATCGTTTTGCACAACGTCCCGTCCAAGGTGGACCACCCCAAGTGGTGCCCATCAGCCAGACCTTTAGGTGCCCAACGGGAGCAAGCTGAGGTCGCGGCTCCTCCATCCCAAGGGCCGGAGCCAGGAAAGGGAGCGGGATGGGACCAGGACCTCCGCTCGGCCATGAATTACATGAATTACATGAATTACATTGCCGAGCCCCAGCCCAGTGAGGACCTGCCGGTGAATTCTCGGCGCGGCGATGATTTGCAGCTCGGCCCAGCCCAGCGTGCTGCGTGCCTTCTCCAAATGGATCCGTCTGAACCAGCTCAAGTTCTCCCCAGCACTAATTGATTTCTGCTTGCAGCCGGCTCCCTTTCAGCCCCCTGCTAGCCCCCAGCCCTCAGGATCCCGGAGATAAAGCCCCAGGGTCTCAGTTTCCTGTAGTCAACCTCCAAACATCTGATCAAGTGTCTTAAGTTGTGTGGATTTCTCTTTTTTTTTTTCCCCCTTTTTTTTTTCCTTCCCCTTTCTCAGGCATCCCCAGGGAAGTTCCCAGAACCATTCCTCATTTCTTCCAGCCATCTGCTCCGACCCACGGCGAGAAAAGTCTCCCTTCCTCCCAAACTCCCCTTAAAAAACCGCATTAATCCAACCCGGTTGGGTCGCACATGGGTTTTGCAAGGGACGTGGGAAACGGCTCCTCGGCAGGAGAGGACCTCAAAGGAAACGCGGAGCAAGCGGAAAGCTTTCGGGGAGCGGCGGATGGGGGAGAGGGCGAGCTCGGTAGCATTCACGGTGCCGTGAAGCGGGGCGTCTCGGGGGGCCGTCCCCGACCGTTGTCAGCCCATAAAAAGGAATCCTGCAAACAACTTCTCGGTGTCCTTCCAAGGGAGCTGCTGCTCCGCGTCGTCCCTCCTCGGGCTGTAATTTAAGGGCTCGGAGGGGGTGTGCGTCCCTTCCTGGAACCGCTGGCGCTCCGCATGCTGTGAATAATATTCCGCTTTTTCCATCTGTGACTAGATTTACGACCCGGCAGCTCCGTTCAGATCTAGGTCTGATTTCGACGGTCGATGCTGGAATGTGATATTTTCCTAAATGTCCCTGTAGTGCCATGAAATCCAGTTATAAAGAAAACAAGGACATGTTTTAACAATAAAACCAATGTGCATGATCTAATTAAATGGCATAATAAAATTAGGAAATAAATGCACAAAGCATGAAAACCTGTTCCTTGAAAAGTGAATCAAATTGGCTACTAAAATGAGCATTCATTCCTTGTGAAGGAAGCTGGAAGATCCTCTCCTCCTTCTCCGGGAAGGGATCTCCACGCTGGTTCCAGGTTTTGGGAAGGTTTAGCCGTTGAGGGTTGTTTTTCTTCCGAGAGCTGGACGGAGCCGGAGGAGCCAGAGGCAGCCAGGAGGGGGAAAAGGAAAGAAATATTTGCTTAGTGGATGTGTTTACCTGCTGGAAAACCCATCCCGTGCACAAGGTTAATAAATACATCACAAAGGAGCCCAAGATGCCAAAGCCGGGGCGGGGGAGAAGGGGTTTGGTGCTGGGGTTAACCCCAGTAAGACCCAGAAATGTAGTTGGGACATGATATTGGCAAAAAAAAAAAAAAAAAGAAAAAAGGAAAAAAAAGAGCAAATTTGGTTGCCCAACTCTTAAGCTCATCTAAAGTGGGAATAATATTAATTTCTCCTTCTCCGTAAGCTTCCTCCTGCCCTCCAACAGTGGGGTTGTGAGCTGGAACAGGGGAAACTGAGGCACGGGCATTTAAACCAGAGGCGCAGGGGATGTTCCCAGCCCGTGGCGGTGAGCGATGCCGGCTCCGTACGTGCCAGGAGGAGGAGGAGGAGGAGGAGGTGGGCAGTGTGCCTCACCGGCTTAGAGCCTCGGATGCCGCCGCGTTGGCGAGGGAAGAGGGAGCGAGGCCAAAGTCGGAGCCCCGGTGTTGCAGCCAGCACCGGGCAAAGCGAAGAGCCTGGTTCCGGCCGGGGGGGGATCTCACGCTAAAACCTGACACCCCCCCACCCCCCGGGGATGCTCGGGCTGTGCCGGAGGCTCCTGGGGTTGAATTTGCAGGGTCATTTGTGGCTTTGTTTTTTTTTTTTTTTTTATTATTTTTTTTTTCCCCTTCGTTTTTCAATTCTGCAAAACTCGAAAATGGAAATTGAGCCTGGAGTTTGCAAACAACGTTTCGAGGTGGAGAGCGCCAACACCTGCGATTACCCCGGCGATTGCGTGGGGTCCGTGTTGGGCTGCTGCAAACAGCCCAAAGCTTCTGGAGGAGGGGGTTGAGACCCACCTGGGGGTGCCCAAATCTTCCATCCCGCTCTCCTGGCGGCGCCTCGTGATGCGGGGAGAAAATACCCTTTTCCTTTTCTGCTTGGCACCGCCATCCATCCTTCATCGAGCCCATCCATCAATTCGCTTCTTGGCGCGCTCTGCCTCGCAACTGTCTGTGTCATCTCGCGTGCCCCCGTGGTGTTAAATAATTAAACCGTAACACGTTGTAAAAGAAGGGGGGGGGTGGGGGGGGGGG
>NW_009648158.1:27268-31483 GCF_000708025.1 Charadrius vociferus | reverse complement strand
ATCAGATATCATTCCGGCAGGCGACGGTGCCAAAGCTGGGTGCGGGTTTGGGATGGCGGCCCGGTAGATCTGTGGGATTTCGGCTGACCCCAGTGCTGGGTTTGGCCCCCACAGCAGAAGGAAAAGCTCTCCGGCTCTGTCGCAGTGGATGGGGTTTTTCTTGATTTTTTTTTTTTCAGGGGATGGGAAAAACCTATTCGAAAATAATTATTGCCCAACATCAGGCGATATTGTGAACTCGTAACTCAGCGTGGGAACGCGGGGTGGTTGGGTTATTGCTTTAATCAGCGTTGCAGGGTGTCGATAAGGACACGGGGTCTTATTTATTGTGTAGGTGAGAGCGTGTTTCGGCTCTGTGCCGCATCCTGCAAACCTCCCGGTGGGGACAGAGCTCCACGTGCCTTCGCAGCCAGAAGCCGAGCAGCGTCCGCGAGCCCGTGGGAGATGCACGGCCGCATCCAAACACCAGTGGGGCTGGAGCAGGAAACACAAGACGGGTAAAAACCCCCAAGAGTTTGGGAATTTTTATTTTTGCTTTGCGGTTTTACCCGCTAAAGAAACTTTCTGATTGATTCTTGGTCCCCATTTTTCACGCTTAAGGGCATGACACACATTATCATTCACCACCTTCGTTTACATGTAGCAAACATAGGTCAATTTATTTCTAAATCCCCTTTTTTATAGCTCTATTGAACTATTTGCCACATTATTTATACGTTAATGCGATGAATCCCTCTGGATATCACACTGTCTAATAAATAACGCGACAAATCATTAAGCAGGGTGATAAAATCAAGCCATTTAAAAATACATCAACCTGTGTTGCTTTCGTGTAAAATAAGCTCCAGGGGCCCATCAGCGCGAGAGAGGAGGCGAGAGACACACGCGCACGTGCGCGCACACACACACACACAAAAAAAAGGCAAAACACCTGCTTTTACCAAACACCCTGGAAAATGAGGATCTGGTTAGTTGGGGATCGGTGTTTTTTCACGTCGGCGATGAGGCTGGAAGGGGAAGGATGAGATGAAAGTGGTGGTGGGGGATGATGCGGGATTACGGCAGCTGGGTGAAACTCACCCCCGAAACCACGCGAGACCCAAACGCCGCCGTCGGCGGGACGGCGCATGCGGGCACAGCCCGACTCGGCCCTCGGCATCCTCCCGAAACGGTCACGTAGGTAACGCGGGCGAAGCCGGCTTGCCGCAACACGCCGAGGTGTTCGCAGCTGCGGGCTTTGGGCGAGGAAAGGTGCCGAGCGGGAGAGGGGACCCGCAGACCCGGCACCGCGTCTGGGATTTTCCGTAGGAGCCGTGGCGGTGGGATTCCCAATCCCGAGCGGCCGAGCGCCGCGTGCAGCGGTGAGGAAAGGCGGCATCTCCCTCACCGTCTGCTCAAGCAACCGCAAGGGGGATTAGATAGTAGGTGCTTTTGCAATCGCATCCCCGATAGCATCCAAAATCCCTCCCAGGAGGAGGGAGGTGACCAAGGCCAACGGGAAGGCAGTGTCAGAGGAACGACAGCTCCCCTCATCTCGCCTTCATCGCCCACCTCTCCCCTGGCCTTCATCGCCCACCTCTCAACGTCCCTGCGATCAGATCTGCATCCCAAGAGGCTCCGTCCTCCCCGTCGAACTGATCCCGCCCGCTCCGCGTGGATCCCGAATCGGAGGTGTCTTTGCTGGGCACCATCTCACCCCAACCCAAAGGAGAAAACCCGCATAACTCGCCTGCTCGCTGCTCCAGAGCCATCGCTTGCCTCTGGCACTTACAAATGATGTAATCCACTTTATTTGTGTGACAACAAAACGGTTATTATAGTAATAAGTATAATTAGCACAAGACAATTACCATAATAATACATTTCCCTTGTTCCAGAGGTACTCTTAAAAAACAGGTTTATTTAAGATTTTGAAGAAATAAATAAAAATTGCTTAGCGAAGCGCAGCAATAAAGTATTTCGTTGTGCTGATGCGTGGGGAACGAAAAGTAGCTTCTGCCGGAGGCGAGCATGGACTCGGAGGTCATCGGGTTGCTCTTTGCCCGGAGCTTGGGGAAACCTTTCCCCAAAGATCTTCTCCAGGCGGGAGATGCAGCAGGGGAGAGACGGGAAATACGTGGGATAACCTGGGAAGAGCACTCCAGCGTCATCTCCCGGTGGATGCAGCCCATCAAGCAGGTGGATGCCCCTCGGATGTGCCACGTGCGGGTGATGGACCTCCAGAAGACTCCGGTTTGGTGGCCACCATGGGAGGACGTTCCCCGAAAACCTTTTCAGGGCTCGACGCTGTCGCTTTTGAAGATGCTACAGGGAAGTGGAGCTTTGAGGAACCGCTGGCTGCAACCAGGACTTATGGTGGGATAATTACATTGGTTAAAAAAAATAAAAACAAAACAAAAAAAGAGCTTTTTATTAAATTTTAAAAACACACCCTTCGCGTCCGTCTGCAGAGCAGGGAAGCTTTTCCAGGGAGCTTGGGTCTGGAGGTGCTTCAGGGCTGGGAGTTGAGCATCACGCCAAGGGCTTAGCTGCTCTGTCGGGGTCTTTAGGCTGGGTTTTAAACCCAGAGTGGTCAAAATATTTTGGGAGACACATTGCTGCCGTGACACCCTCGTCACCAACAGCGACAGGACGCATCCACCTCCAGTCACCTTCTCCGGACCTTCTGTCCCTCCACTGAGTTGAACGGGAGATGGAGAAGCTGTGGGAGTGGCATGGTCCCCTGCTAACCGCCCCCCCTCCCCCTCTAAATCCTCCTTTGCTCAATCCCCCATATCCCAGCGGCTCTCCCTGGTGTGGATTCTCCAGTGGCTTGTAGGGTTGTGCAGCTTTTCCCTTGGACGGAGAGGTCGTGTCTACGGAGATGGATCAGCAAAGGGGCATTTTCTCACCCAAAATGAATGGTGCAAAGGCACCCAGCCGGAGCTGTGGGCACAGCAGAGCCAGCTGCCAAGGACAATAACCAACAACCCTCTCGCTGCTGCCTCTCCTTGCCACCCCCCAGCCCCATGGGCAGCATCTCCCCAGCCGATGTGCTTAAAAACCAGTTCGAAACCAGTCCCAGGCTCAGCCTCCTTCTCTGCTTCGCCACTCCTGCCTCTTCCCTTTGGATCACCCAACATTGCGTTGGCAGGACGCCTCTCCCACAGCATCGCTCTGTGTTTTGGGGCAGGATTTGGGGATTTTGGGTGGAGGCGGCCGCGTCGGAGCCGCCTGGTGCTGACTCGCTGCTGGCCCAAGGGCTGAATCACCACCTTCTTGGTCTCCTGGCCAAAAGGTTTTCCACCCAGCCCGGCAGAAGAACCTGCTGCCACTTCAGGATGGTGTTCGACCACCCATCTGTAAAACCACCCCAAATTTCCTGAGCCATTGGCACTTTTGCATTTCCACCTCGTCCCAGGGACGGGATCTGCAGGACATCACCTCTTGCTCATCTCCTTTCCACAAACTCTCCAGGTCGAGCTCTGACCCAAAGACGTTTTCTCTTCCTGCCTTTGAAGCAGGCGGCGTCTCCTGCCCGTGCGGAAAGCCTTGAGTGTAAACACAAGCCCGGCCTTGGTATTTTTAAAAGATGCTTTGAAAAATTCACTTTAGGACTATTATTCCCGCAGCCTTATTATTTTCAGATGCAAAGAACGAGCCGTTTGGCAGCCGGCAGCCGGAGTTAATACGATGCAAATGCGGCGAATCCACCGCAGCTGAACTCCTTCCATCCCGGAGTAAGGCTGCGCCCTTGATTCCTTGACAATGGCTCTTTGGAAAGACACCAAAACATCTTCTGCAAAGGATTTTCTCCTCTCAAGTCTGGTTCAACCAAAAGTTTATTAGCGGGAAGGGGGTAATGAAAATAACGTGAGCTGGCATCGTAAACACGCACACTCAGACGGAGGAGCCGAACGCAGTTTGGAACAAGCCGTGTAAGCACCGCGGGATCGTATTCCTGCAATCCTCCCAGCTAGCCAAATGCCAATAATTAGCCATAAATAATACCTAGGCTCCTCACAGCAGGTTAATCCACTATAAACATGAACCGAGCTGGAGAAATAACCCGAGGATGGAAAACAGCCTGGTAGCCAAGTGAAAAGTTTTGCGCAGACGGAACCGTTGCCAGATTTCGAGTTGCTGGATATAAACAGTTCCTTGGCTCGGCCGGCGGCTACTTGGCCACCGAGCATCCCTGCCTCCGCGGGGGGTTCGGGCTGCTCCGTGCCGCCG
>NW_009648158.1:23741-26975 GCF_000708025.1 Charadrius vociferus | reverse complement strand
GGTGTTCACCTGCTACCGGTCCTGATTTCGGCCTGAGATGAGTCTCAGGAGACATCAAGGTGGTCATTTGATCTACAGCCCCCCCCCAAATTATCCAGCAGCGGTGAAGGGAGAGGAGAGCCAACCCAAAATACACCTTTTCTCACGGTTCCACGGGGAGCTGCTGGCATTGAAGACGATGAAGCCCGGCCACGGGTCATGGCCTTGGGTGGCCTGGAGGTGCCACCAACCTACTGAGATGGAAACCCAACCTGATCCCCTGCCCCAGACCCCCGTCCCCCACCGCCCGGGATCAGGTCACCCGGGATGCCGGCTCACGCTCCGTTCCCCATCATGCGTGTCCGTAACACTGTGCAGATGTTGAACCAAAGCAATTTAGTCATCAGTTGCTTTCATTTTCCTAATGGATTTTTTTCTTTTTTCTTTTTTTTTTCTTTTTTTCCCCCCCTTTTTTCCCCTCTTCCCTTCCCATATGCATTTTTTTTTCCCCCTCCACTTTTCTTTCCAAGCTGCAAACCCCACATGCTCTCTCCCCCCTCGCAGGGATAACCCCAGCGCTCCGGTGGGGATAACCCCCTCCAGCCCTTCCCCGGCCGGTTCCCATGAGCCAAAATCTGTCTCTAAATGTCACGGGGGTAGAAACAAGGCAGGACCCCAAACCCACAGGCTACGGGTGTGCCCAAGGACCACCACATCCCCTAAAGGTCCCTCTCAGATGTTTCTCGGACATTTCTCTCCATCCCAGTCCACCCAGTGTGGTTGAGGGACACTGGGCTGCTCCGGGTGGGGAGGCATTAAGGAGCCGTTCCCTGCCAGCAATCAACTTTAATTTTTTAAGAGAAAAAGCCTGGATCTCTCCTGCTCAGGGGCTGCTTTCCTGCTCGGATGGATTAATCTAAAGCAAAGAAAGAAATCCGTAGCAAAAAGCCACTGGGAAGGGAATAGAAGGTGGAAAAGCTCCGTCGGTGGCCCCATCTGCCAAGTGGAAACAAGTGGTTCTCCGTGGGCAGAGGAGGGATGTGGGGCTGGAGATGGGGTCTGGGGGTGGGAGCGCGGCTGCCATGAGAGGACAACATGGGACGGGACATCTGGGAGGGACGATGCTGTCCCCAAGCAAACCCATCGCCGGCAGCCGTGGGGGTGGGAAGGGGCCGGGACCGCCGCGGGAAATGCAGTCGTTCCCCTCCTAAAAAAAAAAAAATAAAAAAAAATTGGGTGTCAGCCCTGGTGCGAGCTGGGCAGGGGGCGAAGAAAGGCCATTTTCTGTCCCAGCATAATTCCTCCTTGTCACTCGCCGCGAGGAGCCGCATTCCAGCCCCACCAGCCGAGGCAAACTTTCCAAAAATATCTCTTTCACGAGGAGTTATGGTTTTCGGCTTCCTCTCTCGGGGCAAAATCATTCCCTACCCCCATCGCTCCATCACAGCATCTCTTCCAGCCAGCGGAGAAATGAAACACATGATATTTTGCCCCAGATCGCGCTGGCTGCAGCCAAGAAAAGACACGGCTCCGTCAGAGCCAAATGTGGCCCCTTTCCAGCTCTCATGAATGGGATATTTGGAAATCAGTTCCAATTTTTTTAAGGGATTCTCAAAGAGCAGAAGGAGGGGCAGGAGGGCTGCTGGGTTGGGTTTGTGTTTTCTTTTTTTTTTTTTTTTTAAGAGACATCTTCTACGTCATTTATTTTAAAATGTGGAAAGGGAAAGGGATAAAAAAATGGCCATTTGTGCAATTGTTCTCTGCATGTGAGCGTGTGTGTCACCTAATAACTTTGAACCTGGAGGCCAATACCGACTGGGTTAGGCAGTGAGGCTCAGACCTGCCAAATTTCATTCAACCGGCAAAGAAAGATCCCCAAAGGACGACCCTCAACCTTTTGTAGACATCAGAGAATCCACACGGCAGTTTGTCCTCCACAGTCAGTGACCAGGAACCCAACGCTGCCCCGTCTGCCGCTCGGGATCCTTTTCCTTCCACCCCGGATGCCTTTTTCCAGCGGTTGAATTTCAGAGAGAATTCCCTTGCCCAATCCCCTCCGGATTAGCCCCAAATCGCCGCTCTCTTGCATAAACCGCATACCTCGAAGATGACACCACCGCCAATTAGGGATCATGTGTTCACAATTAAGCGCGTTGGTATCGTTGCGAAATAAAATAAAACGAAAATATCAAGTGGAGCCCATTATATCGGCTAATTGGCTGACGGCATGGAGAGGGTGTTAAAATGGGTCTTTTAACTGTGCGTTAATCTCCCCGAAGACAAACTGTTTGTTTTCACGTTTTTACGACTCTCACTCCCACACACATTGTATATTTTGACCCAGATGATGGACAGAGTTATGGGAGAGAACTGTAAAAAAGTAATTACAAATTATGAAAAACATATATAGCCTTTTCAGCCTGGTGGATGAGGCAGTGCGGCCGGTGTCTCGCGAAGATTTAATGCTCTTGGGCTTTATTATCTCTATCTAACCATCCATCCTTATAAAGCCATTGCGGTACAGTATGCTACTGTAATAGCCCCAAACACTGCAGCCTGCGAACACGATAAGGCAGCCGGCGCCCGGCCAATACTCGAGCGTCGTTTTATCCGTTAAGTCCATGTGAAATGGCCGGTTCTCCAAGGTCAAGGCATTTGGGGCGATACCAAAGCCCCATCAATCCCCCTTTGACGTTAACGAGGTGGGAGATGCGGGCGCTCGGCCAAGCTGCTGTTTGGAGGAGGATGCTCTGCGCCGGGGGGAATCACATCACAGGGGGGAATGGCGCAACCCCTGTGGGGTCTCCCCCAGGTCACCGAATTCGTGATGGCGGCTTGCGGCCACCAAGTCAAGACCGTTGAGTTGATGCCACCATTGTGTTTGGTGCTGGGAAGTGCGTCCAGGAACACCCAAAGGTGACCGTGTGCATGGTGCAACACGTGTGTGCAATGACGCCGTCCCCCGGCATGTCTTGGTCCCACCACATGTGCACCATGTACCAAGAACTACGTATGTCCTCGGTGGTGGTAGAGGTGCTCTGGTACCATCCAGAATCCACAACTCAACCTCCAGAACCCGCTCGGACAATATTTTTGGGAAAAAACAATAAAAAATAGGGCACATGGAGGAAACCAATCAGTGGGGTGGCCCGGGCCGAGAGGTGCTCATCAGCGATCAGGATGATACCACCACCCACTCTGGCAGGTCTCTCCCACCCGACAGACGCTCATCCCGCGGTCAGCCGCTGCCGGAGA
>NW_009648158.1:18789-23641 GCF_000708025.1 Charadrius vociferus | reverse complement strand
GGGCTGACAACGAAATGAAAAACATGAGGTTGGAGACGCTCCAGCTCCTTGACAAGGCGACTACTCACAGGCGGCGATGCCAGATGAGCGCCGGCCAAGAGGCGAGGGCCAGCTCCCCGCGGGGACACCGCTCCGCGCCGGCCCCAGCCGCAGCCGCGGGTGGGAAGGGGGGTGGTGGTGTGGGTTGTAAAAACACCTCCGCGCCTGGGATTTTACGACTTGCTTCCAAAAAGATTTAGGTCCTCCAGGAGGAGGTCCGGTGGCAGGCAGCAGGACGCCGGCTCCCTGTCTGCCGCAATGTGCAGTTGGGTCAGAAAACCTCCCAAAATTGGCCGATTCAAGATCAACAGCGGGGTGTGCCCCAGCCTGGAGAGAAGAGGATGTTAACCAAGCCCAAGATGCGTTAATTGGATCTCACCTTCCTGATCTTCAGCCAAGGGCATCCTCCAACGTGTCCCATTGGAGGGGTGACATTGAAGCCAGGTCAGAGGAACCACCTGAGGTCCTCGCACTCTCCATTGAGTCTTGCCCAGCCCTATGTGCTGGTATGGGATAAGGAGGATGGCAGCCCTGGGGCAAGTGGGTGATCTCCATCCTTGACGTCTCCACCCCTGAGGTCTTCAAACCTCCGACGGTCCAAGGTTGACCACGAGTCCCTCAGGGTCTCTTCCAGCCAACGCCACTGGTCCCTGTGACCTCAGCTGAGCCCAGTCCTACTGTGACACCCCAAAGACCCTCAACTGGAGCCCAGATTTGTCTCTTAGTTGGCATGGAGGCACCAGAGGTCCCTTTCTACCTCCTGCTACCCTGCATTGGCCTTCAAACCCTGCGGCCGCTCTCCAGGCAATGCCAGAGCAGTGCAGCCACTGCGAGGTGGGACCATGCGTGCTTTCCAGCCAGACTTCTTGGCCGGGCTCAGAAACACGCAGGAAAATCTTAACTCGCCGTCTCCCCTCCAGATCGCACCTGTTTAATTCGACGTCTGATTTTGATATCGATTTACGGCACCCAGGCCCTGGATCTGGGTATTTTCAGATTGATTCGAACCTGCTTTCTATTGATTGAGCTTAAGTCGCTCGACGATCGCTTGATGTTAAGTGGCCGTAAGGTGCTTTTAAATCAACGCCCCCGGCCAATGCAGCACTGGCACTGGCAGCTTAATAGGGAGGTATTCCCGTAAAGTGCCGGTCATCTGGAAGCCGGCGTCTGCGCCGTTGCTGGGCTGGAAGCAAATGTAACGGGATTTTTATTTAAAATTCAAGACAAAGGTGGGGTTTCGGAGGCAGAGTTTGGCAGGGAGGAAGGGGTTGTGGAAGGCTTTTGAGTTTAAGGGAGTGGATCTGGGGGTCCAGCCCCTTCATTGCTACAGGATGGGTTGGGGGGACAACTGTGGTCACGCCGCTGTGGTCATCGTTGGGCTGAGGGGTCTCCCCACCGTGTCACCCCGCATATGAAGGGATGTCCCCATCGGTAAAGCAGCAACACCCAAATGCCCAGGAGGGAAACTGAGGCACAAGGACCCACAGCCCTTGTGGTCAGCCACAGTCTTCTGTAAAAGATACCACCAAACATCTCCGGGTGGTGATTTGGATGGGATAAGCCTCTGTCCGTGAGCTCTTGCTTCCTTGCACAGGCAGCTGCAGTGTCCCAGGTCCCCGAGACGCCTCCTGCGACATCCCCTTGCTCCCCTGCAGCTGGAAAACCTCACGAAAACCTCTTCATTGTGCGGGTTTTATTGTGCTATAAAAAGGTGTGGACCTTCCAGTCCAGTCTGGCAAAGGAGGCAGAAAAAGATAAATAACACATCCCCGTAAATCACGCCGAGATTAATGGAGAGAGCTGAAGATAAAGCAAATAAGGGCACGTGCAGGAGCGGCAGTGCTGCAGCAGAGCCGCCGTGTCCTTCAGGGAAGGGTGGATGAAGCTGTTGGTGATGGGATGGTGCTGGTGATGGGATGCTGTTGGTGGTGGGATGCTGTTGGTGGTGGGGTGCTGTTGGTGGTGCGGTGCTGTTGGTGGTGGGGTGCTGCTGGTGACAGGGTGCCATTGGTAATGAAATGCCATTGGTGATGGGATGCTATTGGTGATGGGATGCTGTTGGTGATGGGATGCTGTTGGTGGTGGGATGCCGTTGGTGACGGGATGCTGTTGGTGACAGGATGCCTTTGGTGATAGGATGCCTTTGGTGGTGGGATGCTGTTGGTGGTGGGATGCTGTGGTGATGGGGTGCCATTGGCGAAGGGATGCTGTTGGCGATGGGATAGTGCTGGTGATGGGATGCTGTTCGCGATGGGATGCTGTTGGTGACGGGATGCCGTCGACGATGGGATGCCTTTGGTGGTGGGATGCTGTTGGTGACGGGGTGGTGCTGGCAATGGGAGGCCATTGGCAGTGGGATGCCACCTAGCGTTGCCTGAACACTAACTGGTCCATACCTCAGTTCCCTTCCCCATCTCTATCTCCGTGGGATGCTCCTGGGGCTTTTCCTGCTTCCTCGTCCCCGGCTGTAACACACCACCCCCCCATTCCCATCCAGCCCAGTTAACAACCAAAGCCCAAATGCCCTTTGGCTCCTTCAAAGCACCAAATCCAGCTCCGAGAGCAAAAACCCGGTAACCTGGATGCTCTGACCAGTGAGCCGCGCTCCCACATGCGCTGGAAGATTTATCCCTGGGTAGTTGGCTGAGTTTCTAATGAGAGCCAAGACGGATGCTCCACTCACCAGTTAATAGGCTGGGTCTTGGATTAGTCACACTAACTGGCATCAATGCACTGATTTTCTTTTTATTGCACATTATAACTCACGCCTGGGGAGGCGAGATAGAGAGGAGTCTCGCGGCACTGGGAAGATACGGCTCCAGCCGGTTGTTCAACGCTCGCCGCCAAGGATTTGCCGCTTCCCCGCTGCCGCGGGCGGACGGCAGGGAGGGCTCAGTGTCCCAAACTGGGACCCTCATGGCCTGCGGGAAGGGGGAAACGGGGATGAGGATGGAGGAGAGGGTGTGTGGGGGATGCCGGGTTCGAGCATCCCGTCTGCGGTGCGGCTTTGCCACCCTCTTCGCCACCCAGGGAGGAAGGACACGGCACTGCATCGCCGCTGATGGAGCCCTCATTGCAGCTTCTCTCGTTGGGTTTTGGTGTTGGGGCAGATGTTTAGGGGCCACAGGGACCCTCTGTCATCTCCCACCCCCTGGGAGCAGCAGGATCCAGGTGACCACGGGGTGAAGACAAGCCCTGGACCACAACCCCCCCCATCTCAACGGACCTGGACACGCTGGGATGAAGCTCGATGGGTGCCCGTTGCATCCGTGGAGGGGTGCTGGGGGGCATCCGCAGCATCCATCCATCCATCCACCCACCCATCCGTCTCCAGCTCCTGGCTGGAAATCCCAACTCTGCGGGGCTGGAGGAGCTCCGGCAGCAGCTCCACACGCTCATGCTAAGCTGTTATCTCCCCATCTAGTGACCGCCGCACGCATAGCAAGATGCACAATGCCGCAAATTATTTGGGACGCTCCCAAATTACATAGGAAGGGGACTATCAACACCGGACAGAACAAGAGCACCCGAAAAATACCCTCCTAAAATCAAAACCTTTTGGGTGGGCAACTCGGATGTGCCACCGGTGCAACGCCACCCCATAGCCGTGCAAAAGCAGAGGCTGGGGGGGGGGTTGTCGTCGCATCTCTTGCGTGTCCCCCAAATGGGGATGCGCGGGGCACCCCGAGGCATCCCCACCCCGGGAGGCCTCGAGCAGGAGGCGGCTCCGACCGCAGCAGCCGCCACGGGGTTTTTCCGCCGCTTTCCCCACTCAGCAGCTGGCCGTGATTTACGGCTCTCGCCTAAACGCTGCCACGTGGCCGCGCTCCCCGTGGGCGCCCGCCCCGAGCCCCCGAAATCCCAGTGGAGGCCGATGGGATGCCAGGAGGGGGAATTTTTTTTTGCTGTTTTTTTTTTTATTTATTATTATTATTTTTATTAATTTTGCACTGCGCACAGTGCTTTTTTTTGGCTTTGGAAAGCACGAAAGAAGGAAAAGAAAAAGCAAAAATTGGCTTTGATGGCAAAGATCGCTTCCGGATCCGGAGGGTGCAACCGGGACGGGGATGCACCCGCCGGTGCTGGGCACCCTGGGCAACCAGGCGAACCCTGATTTTAGGCTCTTCCACCCCAATTTCTCCCCTTTAAGTTGACACAGGGATTGAAGGAGTGTTTTTCCCTCTGGATTGATTCATCCCAACCCATTTTGGCGATGCTTGGGCCGGGCTTCCCCCTCCCCCAGCCCATCACCGGGGCATCGTGGCACCTATTTTCCCCCCCAAACCCCCTCTCTCCACACGATTCCCAACCTTCCAGCCTCCCCCTTCCCTTTCTGACCTCGTGGGCCATTTCAAGCTTTACACCCCAAGACACAAAGGCTCCGGCTCTCCCCAGCTGCAACGCAGCCGCTGATGCCGATGATTCATGAATCCCCCTTTTTTTTTTTTTCCAGACATTTCCATAACTTTCCCAACCTTTCCAGAGGCAAAACGCGGCCGATAATTGTTTTCATGCAAATCAGAGCCAATTAAACCGAGATAGAGTTTACTGGAAGGCGAGACGGACTTTCCGCAGAGCGAAACCTGTTTGAATTTCATCACGGCTTTAATTACGGGTTAACGCGGAGGTGATTGCGCGGCCGCGGCTCAGGCGCGTGTTGGCCCCTTTTTCAGCGTTTTTAAGGTTTTTATTCATTTCCATGCAATAAAAAAGCAACCCACAGCACTTCTCCTGCCTGCTTGATGTAGGGGGGGGGACGGGGGACTCCATCCCGGCTGCAAACAGGAGGAGGGCAACAGGATTGGGACCCGCT
>NW_009648158.1:10869-18557 GCF_000708025.1 Charadrius vociferus | reverse complement strand
CTCATTACTTTTTTCCCTTTTTTTTTTTTCCCCCCGCCCCCTTTGGCATCCCCACGCAATTCTGGTGAAGAATGGCCCAGCGGAGCTGGTGGAGAGGTTGGTACGACATGGGGGCGCGGAGGTGAAGGGTTTGCCGGGCTCTGCGGCGGTGGATGGGTGCTGCCGCGGTGCGGGAGCAAAGCCGGGATGGGGATGACCGGTGGGGCAAGAGCGAAACCAGGGCTGGGATGTTCCCCCCAGTGTGAAAATGTAGCTGGGATGGGCACGTTCTGCTGGTGCAAGAGCAAAGCCAAGGTGGGGATGGTCTCCTGGTGCAAGAGCAAAGCTGCAATGTGGATGGTCCCGTGGCACAAGACCAAACCCAAGGCTGGGATGTTCCCCCAAGGCAAAAGGAAAGCTGAGATGGGGATGTCCGGTGGTGCAAGAGCAAAGCTACAACGTGGATGGTCCACTGATGCAAGAACAAAACCGAGATGGAGAGGTTCCCCCAAGGCAAAAGTGGAGCTGGGATGGGGATGTCCAATGGTGCGAGAGCAAAGCTGGGATGGGGATGTTCTTCTGGTGCAAGAGCAAAGCCAAGGTGGGGATGTTCTCCTGATGCAAGAGCAAAGCTGCAGTGTGGATGGTCACCTCATGCAAGACCAAAACCAGGGCTGGAATGTTCCCCCAAGGCAAAAGGAAAGCTGCAATGGGGATGGTCCACTGGTACAGCAGCAAAACCAAGATGGGGAGGTTCCTCCAAGGCAAAAGTGTAGCTGGGATGGGGATGTCCAGTCGTGCAAGGGCAAAACCAAGATGAGGAGGCTCCTGTGGTGCGAGAGCAAATCCAAGGTGGGGATGCTCCTGTGGTGCAAGAGCAAAGCTGGGACGGGGATGCTCTCCTGGTGCAAGAGCAAAGCCAAGATGAGGAGGCTCCTGTGGCACAAACGCAAAGCTGCAACGTGGATGGTCCCATGGCATGAGACCAAAACCAAGGTTGGGATGTTCCCCCAAGGCAAAAGTAAATCTGAGATGGGGATGTCCGGTGGTGCAAGAGAAAAACCGAGGTGGGGTTGCTCTCCTGGTGCAAGAGCAAAGCCAAGGTGAGGAGGCTTCTATGGTGCAAGAGCAATGCTGCAATGTGGATGGTCCCCTGGTGCAAGAGCAAAAGCAGGGCTGGAATGTTCCCCCAGTGCTGGGGGTAGCTGGGACTGGATGTCCAGTGGTGCCCGAGCAAAACCAAGATGAGGAGGCTTCTGTGGTGCAAGAGCAAAATGTGGATGGAGATGTTCTCCTGGTGCAAGAGGAAAACCAAGATGGGGAGGTTCCCTCAAGGCAAAAGTGTAGCTGGGATGGAGGTGTCCTGCAGTGCCAGAACAAAACCAAGTTGGGGATGCTCCTGTGGTGCAAGAGCAAAGCTGCAGAGTTGATGGTCCCCTGGTGCAAGAGCAGAAACAAGATGGGGACGTTCCCCTGGTGCAGAAGTGTAGCTGAGATGGGGATGTCCAGTGGTGCAAGAACAAAGCCAAGGTGGGGATGCTCCTGTGGTTGTAAAAGCAAAGCTGCAACGTGGATGGTCCCCTCATGCAAGAGCAAAACCAAGGCTGGGATGATCCCCCAGTGCAAATGGGCAACTGGGATGGGGATGTCCAGTGATGTAAGAGCAAAACCAAGATGAGGATGCTCCTGTGGTGCAAGAGCAAAGCTGGGATAGAGATGTTCTCCTGGTGTAAGAGCAAAACCAAGATGGGGAGGTTCCCCTGGTGCAAAAGTAAAGCTGAGATGGGGATGTCCAGTGGTGCAAGAGCAAAGCCGAGGTGGGGACGCTCTCCTGGTGTAAGAGCGAAGCCAAGCTGAGGAGACTTCTGTGGTGCAAAAGCAATGCTGCGACATGGATGGTCCCCTGGTACAAGAGCAACACCGCAGCAGGGATGCTCCCGCTTACAAAAGCCAACCCAGAAAGGTCCCGCACCAGCCCCGCGGCCTCTCCGCGCCCCCAACCCTGCGCAAAACCCCACCGGAGTCCGCCGCCTCCCACCCCGGCGTTCTTCACGCGGGAGGACTTTTCCCCGTGTGCCCTCACGCGTTTTCCCTCATCCCGACGGGTTTGGATGGCGTACAAAGGAGCCCAACCCGCCGCAGAGCCCGGAACGCCGGCGCGGCAACAAGCTGGGACTAGCAGAGCCCAGACAGGAGGCGGCTGCCCAGAAAACGCACCCCGGAGAGGTAAAACCCCGCGGATTATGCAAACCTTCAGCCGCCGCCTTTTCCACCGCACGCCCTTACAAACCCCGCTCCCTCCTTGCCCGCAGCGAGCCGTTTTCCTTTTGATCAGCGAATAAAATATAATTAGTCAGGTTCTTTTTTTTTCTTTCCTTTTTTTTTTTTTTTTTTCTTACCCCCACCATCAGCACGGAGACTGACGGAGGGATTTCGGCCTTCTTTAAGGTTTTTATCCCCTTTTTATCCTCCTTTTCTTCCCTTTTCTCCACCCAAACCAGCAGGGTCCTGCTTCCGCCAGCGCTAGCCCTCTGCAGACGGCGGAGGATTTGAGGGATTTGACTCTTTGGGAGAGGACCTGGAGAAGGATTTGGCCAGGCTGCAAAGCTCTGGCAGCTGGGATTGCCTCCCCAGGGCTCTCTGCCTTCTGCTGGGCTTCTCTGGTGTCTAATATGAGGCTGTGCTCCAGCCCTCTGCAGAGGATGTCGGTGCAGCATCTCCCCTTTCCCCCTGCTGCTTCATTCAGGATAATTTAAGAGTTTTTTTTCTCCCTGCTCTTAACATGGCTGAGAATTGGCCAAATTCGGTTCGATTTTTCCCCCGTATCCATGGTTTTTGCCCCATTTTATGGAGATTTGGGGGGATTTTGGTGCACCTGATTTATTTGAGGGGTGGGGGGTGTGGGGGGTGTGTTTAATCAAAGCACAAACCCATCCCCGTCTGTGCAATCCGGTGCCAATCTTGGAACGTTTGCTCAAAGCGTTAAGAAATGCTGTGAAATAAGAGCCGGGAGGGGGAGCGGGGGGAGCAGGAGCACCCCAGGGTGCCGGGTGCCGTGGGGGTACGTGGGGGTACGTCGAAGACGGGTTGGAAAACCGGGATGCGTCGGCGCCGCCGCAGAGTCAGCGCTGCGTCTTCCAGATGGGAGAAAAGGGGGTTGGAAGGGAGCGGGGGAAGGGAGAAGGGGGTGTTTCACCCCCAAAACCTCATCCTCTTCATCGCGACGTGCCGGATCCGACCCCTTGGTGAGCTCGGGGGGAAGGAAAAAAGCTGAGTTGGCAAAAAAAACCAATTGCCGTTCCAACGCCGGCGGCTTCGGCACAGCGTTTCGGGCACCCCCGAAATTTTCAGCGGTTCAACTCCACCTCGTCGCGTAGATGTTTTTCCCCCAAAGAAATAAAGCTCCCGGGGAGATGATTGACCCCGGGGAAGCGGTTTCGGATGGGGGAAAAGCGGCTGAGGGGGGATGCCAGGCTGGAAAAAGGACTTTAATTTGGCTGACGGCCCATTTTTGGGGTGCTGGGGGGGATGTAGGGCTGTTTCTCCACCAGTTTGGTGTCCCCACGTCCCTGTTTGCGCAGCCCCACATGCCGCGTTTAATTACTAATAGCTAATTTTCCCTCGGTGTAACCATTTAATCGCTTTTTTGACCCAGGCGAGCCGCCCTGCAGCGGCCAACCCCGGGGAAAAACGGGGCCGTCCCTCTGCCACTGCCCCCACGAACGGCCACGGTCCCCTTCCCCGACCGCCTCCGAGGTCCCCCAAGGGAACGGCTCTTCCCGCAGGTGACATTTTTTCACCGCCTCATCTCAAATAAGAACCCGTATTCGCCACGCCGCCGGCGCGGAGCGCCTCGTTTCCCGACTTGAATTTATTTAGCCGCAGCTCCCCGGCCTGATTGAAGAGCCCGGGTCTAACGACGTCTTTCTCCCTGCGCAGCTATTTATAGACCAGGATATTTATAAACAAGCCAGGAATGCTCCCAACCGATCGAATAACCCATAAAAATAAGGAGATTTGCAAGGTGGAGGTGGCAAGGAGCCGGGGGGAGGTGGGGAAGCCCACCGAGGTCTGCAGCATCGTGGAGCATCTCCCGGCTATGGGGTGTGGGGAGATGGGGGTTCGCTCATTTTTCCCCAGGGTCTTCAAGCTGGAAAATGATGGTTTTCCACCCAAAAATGCCCCCAAGCGGGTCTTGGGTATGGGCGTCCCTCTGTGAGGCTCCTCCCTGCTGCGCGGCTACCGAAAGCAGAGCGGTGGCCACCAAAAGGCCCTTTCTGCCACCTGCCCGTCCCCAAAAAGGGCAAATTTCACCCCAAACGATACCCAAGGATGCGGCGGCTGAGCCGGCGGTCGGAATTGCACCAAAAGGAGCGCAAAACGCAAAACGGGGCGATTCTCAGGGATTTGGGGTCACTCATGATCGGGGTGATGGGATCCGTCTGTCCCAGCGCGGACATGTGTCCGAGGTTGGCACCGGACTGGATGGACGGGGACAGGTTTGCCCTTTGATTAAAGTCCCCCCTAATTAAATCAGGTGCACCAAATCCCATAAATCTCCCTAAAATGGGGCAAAACCCATGGATATAGGGGAAAAAATCGCCCCGGGGGAGCCCTGCAGGGAGCCCGGAGCCAACCAGCCCTTGGCCACGAAGGTCAGTAGGAACCACATGAGGGTTTCAGACCAGAAAAAATAAAGAGCAAACCCTCTTTTTTTTTTTTTTTCTTTCCCCCCTTTCTTTTTAATTTTATTAACGTTTTTCTTTTTTTTTTTTTTTTTTTTTTTTTTTCCCCAAAAGCGGCAGATTTTCAAGCGGAACGCGGCCAATGCGTTTTTTCTCCGGGGGCGAATAAATAAACTGAAATGAAACCTGCAGGAAGGAGCGTCGCCTGACCTTTTCAAAGACAATTAAAATCCTGATGGAAACGGCGTTTTAAGGAGAATAATCAAAGCTTTGCATGAAAAAAAAAAATAATAAAAACCAATTTTTTTCCTTTTTTTTTTTTTTGTTTTTTCGGCCTTTTTTTTTTTTTTGTTTTTTCGGCCTTTTTTTTTTTTTTGTTTTTTCGGCCTTTTTTTTTTTTTTGTTTTTTCGGCCTTTTTTTTTTTTTTGTTTTTTCGGCCTTTTTTTTTTTTTTGTTTTTTCGGCCTTTTTTTTTTTTTTGTTTTTTCGGCCTTTTTTTTTTTTTTGTTTTTTCGGCCTTTTTTTTTTTTTTGTTTTTTCGGCCTTTTTTTTTTTTTTGTTTTTTCGGCCTTTTTTTTTTTTTTGTTTTTTCGGCCTTTTTTTTTTTTTTGTTTTTTCGGCCTTTTTTTTTTTTTTTCTTCAGTAATACCAAAAAAAAAAAAGAAGAAAAAAAAAATCCCATCCCGCAGCCCCTTTGCCTGGAGGGATCCGATATAAAATACAGAACAATTTGTCAGTTACAACAGGAAATAAAAATGATGTATTAGAGGGACAGAGCCAACCTCCACCCCGCTCCCCTCGGCAAAAGGTTTCACCTCCTCTCGTCTCGAAGAGCAGAAATGCCGGCTTAAAAAAAAAAAAAAAAAAAAAAAAAAAGCCTGGAGAAAAATACGCTTTTGGGTGAATATTTGGGATTTTTGGGGATTTTCCAAGCTGGGGAATGCAAAGCCATTTGCAATGGGGATTTTTAACCCCCCAAAACCACCCCAACAGCCGAACCCTGAGAGGCTTCAAAATCCCCCGGGGCAAAATCTGGGACCCAAAAATGTCCTTTAATTCTCTTTGCATCAATAGAAAATGTGGATTTGGGGCTGAAAACATCCCGTGGGGGTGAAGGCTGCTGTAAAAAGCCATGGACTGGTGGCCAAATTTTCCTAAGTGAAGCCGAAAATGGTCGAATTTGGGGGTTCTTCCCCCAAAATGAGTCTTTCCTACAGGAGGCGATGCTTCCGCCAAAAAGATGTACGCCCAAAAATGAGGCGGAGGGAAAAAAAAAAAAAAAAGGTTAAAAAACGGTGGGGAAAAAAATGCTATTTCGCCGTCATCCTCTTGTTTGTGGGGTTTGTGGGTTTTTGGCTTTTTTGGAAATCTTGGCATCCTGGCGCGGCTGCGGGAGGTGCTGGAGAGGAGCGAGGAAATAAGGATGGGGTTGGGGTTTTTTTGGGGGGGTGAAAACGGAGCATCCCGTGGCGGAGGAGGGAGAATCTCCTCGGAAAGTCCCATTCTTGGGGGACGGAGCACCCACGGGAGACGGAATGCCTCCGAGGAGCTGCTGCCTCCGGGTTTGGGGAAAATAGGATTAAATCCGATTCTTCGGGAGGATTTGGGGTCTCACGGCCCTCACCCCCACCTCCGTCACCCACCCCGCAGCGCCTGGCCGGGGCGCGGGGGCAACTCCAGGGGCGTTTTGGCTGAGAGACCATCCGGAAGCTCTTCTCTGGTGTATTTTGGAGTGTTTTTAACCTCCTCCTGTCCCCCTTGTCCCCACCCCCGTTTCCTCGGGAAAGCTGCGGGAAGAGGAAAACCGCTGGGGGAAGAGGAAAAACCACTGTGGGAAGAGGAAAAACACTGCGGGAAAGGGAAAACCACTGTGGGAAGAGGAAAAACGCTGCGGGAAAGGGAAAACCACTGTGGGAAGAGGAAAAACGCTGCGGGAAAGGGAAAACCACTGTGGGAAGAGGAAAAACACTACGGGAAAGGGAAAACCACTGTGGGAAAAGGAAAACCACTGCGGGAAAGGGAAAACCACTGTGGCAAAAGGAAAACCACTGCGGGAAAGGGAAAACCACTGTGGGAAAAGGAAAACCCCTGCAGGAAGAGGAAAACCCACTGTGGGAAGAGGAAAACCACTGCAGGAAAAGGAAAACTACTGCAGGAAGAGGAAAACCACGGTGGGAAAAGGAAAAATGCTGGGGGAAGAGGAAAATGACTGCAGGAAGATGAAAACCCACTGCAGGAAGAGGAAAACCATTGTGGGAAAGGGAAAACCACTGCGGGAAGAGGAAAACCACTGGAGGAAGGAGAAAAGCCACTGCAGGAAAAGGAAAACCACTGCGGGAAGAGGAAAACCACTGCAGGAAGAGGAACACCACTGTGGGAAGAGGAAACCATGGTGGGAAGAGGAAACCACTGTGGGAAGAAGAAACCAGTGTGGGAAGAAGAGAAACCACTGCAGGAAAGGGAAAACCACTGCAGGAAAGGGAAAACCACTGCGGGAAGAGGAAAACCACTGCGGGAAGAGGAAAGAAAGGTTAAAGCCTCTGGTTTCAGGAGCGCGGCGCGGACAAAGGACTGCAGCGCCCGCGTGAAACAAAGCGCTGGCGGGAGCAGATGTCTCCCGAGGAGCCGCCGTCCCGTAAATCACGGCCGTGGCCGTGCGTCTGCCCATCCCCGGGCTTGGAAGCGCAGGGGACATCTGGGGACACCCCAGCTCGGTGTCACACCCCACACACCCCACCCCAGGGTGGGGGGTCTCCGGCATCGGCCACCCCCAGGGTGGGGTTTGGTCCCCGTGTCCCGGCGTCGCTGGGGGACACTTCGTGGGACCGGGGATGGGCTGTGTCTTCCCGCCCTCCCACCAGTCCCAGTCCGGCCAGTTCAGCTCACTGAACCTGCAGGAAACTCGTCGCGGACTGGGATGGGGCAAACCCACTGGGATGAGGACTGGGGGACTGGGAGGCTCAAATGGGATAAGGATGGGGGGACTGGGAGGCTCAAATGGGATAAAGATGGGGGGACTGGGAG
>NW_009648158.1:9291-10477 GCF_000708025.1 Charadrius vociferus | reverse complement strand
AGGGGATGGATGGACGGAGAGGACAGACGGAGCGCGAGGATGGACAGACGGGAAGGTGAGGAGGACAGGAAGGATGGAGAGACGGAGAGGAAGGAGAGACGGATGGATGGGAAGGACAGAGGGATGGGCAGGAAGGACAGACAGATGGATGGGAAGGACAGAAAGATGGATAAATGGATGGAAAGGACAGACGGATGGTGGGGTAGGGTAGATGGATAGGAGAGGAGGGAGGGAGGGGAGGGACAGGGAGACAGATGGAAAGGACAGACAGACAGAAAGGATAAATAGATGGATAGAAAGGAGGGATGGATGGAGGGATGGGTGGACAGACGGATGGATGGATGGATGGATGGATGGGTGGATGGGTGGACGGATGGGTGGATGGATGGGAAGGGCAGATGGATGGGTAGGAAGGACAGATGGATAGAAAGGACAGACAGACGGATAGAAGGGACGGGTGTGGGTAGGAAGGACAGACAGAGATGGTACGGGGATGGGAAGGCTGTATGGAGATGGAGAGAAAGGAGAGAAAGATGGACAGACAGACAGACAGACAGAGAGGAAGGACACACGGGTAGGAAGGACACAGGGATAGGAAGGACAGAGGGCCGGAAGGTTTTCCGTCTCTTTGGGCGCCACCTTCCTCCCTGGAACCCCCTCCTTCGCCTTGCCCTCGGCGGCTCCCGTACCAGTCTGGCCACAGCGCCTGGAGCCCTCACACCTCCCCCCCGTCCCTGTCCCCATAACTGTCCCCATCCCTCTCCCCATCTCTGTTCCCATCCTTGTCCCCATCCTTGTCCCTATCCCCGTCCCCATCCCTGTCCCCATCCTGTCCAAATCTGTACCCATCTCTCCCCACCCCTGTCCCCAACCCAGCCTTGTCCTCACCTTCACTCCCATCCCCATCCCTGTCCTCATCCCTGTCCCCATCCATGTCCCTGTCCCTGTCCCTGTCCTCATCCCTGTCCTCATCCGTGTTCCCATCCATGTCCCCGTCCCTGTGCCCCCATCCCTCTCCCTGTCCCCATCCCTGTCCCCATCCTTGTCACCATGCCTGTCCTCGTCACTGTCCCCATCCCTCTCTGATCCCCCATCCCTGTCCCTGTCCCCACCCCTGTCCCATCCCTGTGCCCCCATCCCTGTCCCCATCCCCATCCCCATCCTCATCCCCATCCCTGCCCCCATC
>NW_009648158.1:7571-8387 GCF_000708025.1 Charadrius vociferus | reverse complement strand
CTCTCCCTCTGTCCCCCTCCCTTTCCCCGCCCCCATCCCTGTCCCTGCCTGCAGTCTGTGTGTCCCCATCCCTGTCCTTGTCCCCATCCCCATCCCCATCCGTGTCCTCCTCGCCGGGGACGGCACTAAATAACAGCGGGGCCGCGCCGCTCTCCCACCTCCCGCATAATCACCCGCCAGCCACGCTCCTGCCTTCGCCTTTTTGATTTTCTGCTTGAATTTCAAAGGCGCCGCGCGCCCGCCTGCATACAAATGACCGCCTTTACCCCCGAACGCAGAAATGTAGATTTTCTTTTTATTATTTTATTTTTTTTTCTCCCACCCGTTGCCATGGAAACCTTCCCTCGACTGCTCTTCAACTTCCCGAGCATCCCTGGCCAACGGGGCGGCCGTTCAACTGGAAAGCGGTCCCTGGCGGTACCCCGCGAGGACTCCTGGGGACGGACGAGGACGTGTCACGCGTTGGGTGACCCGAGGGCAGCCCCGGCCACCGGCGTCCCCCCACACAGCCGTGACCTTGAGCGTCCCCCCACCCCCGGGGATGAGGGCTCAGGGTGCAGCAGACCCCCCCCAGCATCCCCGGAGGATAAACCCCTCGGGGCAGCTTTCCCCCAGGGAATGGTGAGACGATGGTGTGGGCACCGCTCCTTATATTGTCCCTTTTTTCCCCCAAAACGGGTCACCCCCACCATTTTGCAGCTCTGCTCGTGTCGGCTTTACGACCTGTCCGTATTACCCGAACTCCCGACGTTCGGCACCGCGGAGCCACTCTTCCCGGGGGAGCTCCGGCTTTATCGGCTTTTGGGGTTCGGAGGC
>NW_009648158.1:5526-5903 GCF_000708025.1 Charadrius vociferus | reverse complement strand
TCCCATTCCTGTCCTCCTCTCTCACCCACCCCATCCCCCGCCTCGCCATCCCTCCCGTCCCATCACCCATTTTCCCACCCCGTGGTCCATCCTCCCATCCCATGACCCACCAGCCCATCCCATGTCCCATCACTCCATCCCATGTCCCACCACCCCATCCCATGACCTACCACCCCATGCCACAACCCACCACCCCATCCCATGTCCTACTACCCCATCCCATGTCCCACCACCCCACCCTGTGTCCCACCATCCCATCCCATGACCCACCAGCTCATCCCATGTCCTACTACCCCATCCTATGTCCCACCACTCCATCCCATGACCCACGAGCCCATCCCATGACCAACCACACCTTCCCATGTCACACACCTCTT
>NW_009648158.1:0-4436 GCF_000708025.1 Charadrius vociferus | reverse complement strand
TTTAATTTTTATTATTATTCTATTTTTTTTCCATCTTTTTTTATGTCCTCCCGCCCGCCGCTGCGGGGACATCATCCGCCGGAGCGCTGTGGCGCAGTGCAGAGAGCGGATGAGGAAGAAAGAAATGTGTGTGAGTGTGTGAGTGTGTGAGTGTGTGTGCGTGTGTGGGTGTGTGTGTGTCCCGACCCCCCCCAACGCTCCGCGGAGCAGCACCGGAAAAAGGAGACCCCCAAAACCCCCTTTTTTCACCCCCCCCAAAAAATAAAGGGAGAATTTGGGGGAAAATCCCGGGGTTTTGGCACGGCTGTGGGAGGAGAAGGGGGTGGATATTGTGAGGACAGGTGTGATCGCAGCAGCGTGGGTGCGCACACGCGTGTGCAGGCATACACCCCCCATCCAACCTGGGCACACCCGTGTATGCACACTCGCCCCCCGATGCACACGTGTCAGTACATGCACACACAGACGCGCTCGCACACACACCTGCCTGCACACGCATGTACATACGTGCACACACACATCTGCCTGTGTAACACGTGCAGCCGTGCCTGCGTGCACACAGCCAGCGCACACCCTCGCGTGCAACGCATGCACATGCGCCTGCCTGTGCACACACGCACACACACACAGATGTACACACACATAGATGCACACACACGCACACATATGCACACACATAGATGCACACACACATAGATGCACACACATGCACACACATACACACACATAGATGCGCACACACACAGATGCGCACACATACACACACAGATACACACATAGATGCACACACACATATAGATGCACACGCATGCACACATACACACACACATAGATGCACACACACACACATGCACACACATAGATGCACGCACACACAGATGCACGTGCATGCACACACGTACACACACAGAGATGCACACGCACACACACACACATACACGCACATAGATACACACACATATAGATGCACACACACACATGTAGATGCATGTGCATGCACACATATACACACACATAGGTGCACACACAGAGATACACATAGATGCACACACACACACAGATGCACACACACACACACGTAGATGCACATAGATGCCCACACATAGATGCACACACATAGATGCACACGCATGCACACACACATAGACACACGCGCACATGCACATACACACATATGCACACACAGATACACACATAGATGCACACACATAGATGCACACACACGCACACACACACATAGATGCACACGCATGTGCACACACATAGACGCACGCGCACCTGCACATACACACACATAGATGCACACACAGATACACGCATAGATGCACACACATAGATGCACACACACACATAGATGCACAGATACACGCATAGATACGCACACATAGATGCACACACATGCACACATACACACACAGATGCGCATACACACATAGATGCACATGCATGCACACACACACAGACGCACGCACACTTGCACATACACACACATAGATGCACACACATGCACACATACACACACAGATGCGCACACACACATAGATGCACACGCATGTGCACACACATAGACGCACGCGCACCTGCACATACACACACATAGATGAACACACACATATAGATGCACGCACACACACACAGAGGCACACACGCTTACACACATATAGATGCGCACACACACATAGATGCACACGCATGTGCACACACATAGACGCACGCGCACCTGCACATACACACACATAGATGAACACCCACATATAGATGCACGCACACACACACACAGAGGCACACACACACAGAGGCACACACGCTTACACACATATAGATGCGCACACACACATAGATGCGCGCGCACACACACAGGTGCACACACACACACACAGATGCACACACACACATAGATGCGCGCGCACACACACAGATGTGCACACACACACAGATGCGCACACACACACAGATGCACGCACGTGCACACACACACACACATATAGATGCGCACACACACACACACACAGATGCACACACACACACACACACACATACACTCACACACACATGCACACATATACACACATATGCACACACACACATGCACACACACGCTCATGCACACACACACAGACACGTGCACACACAGATATGCACACATGCAAACACATGCACACAGATGCACACACACATGCACACACATGCACATGCGCACGCACACATGCACACAGATGCACACACAGATGCACACACTCACACACACATACACCCTCACACACAGAAAAAAAAAAAGCTTGGATAAAATCTAACTTTTATTTACCAACGATTCATGCCCTGATGAAAAAAAAATAGCACCAAACCCAGTTAAATGTATCGAGCTGGAGGTAGCATGGCTGTTTGCCAGACCTATGATCCATTAACCTCTTTAGCTCATTGTTGGCAGGCAACAATAGCACACGATCAAATTCTTATAGTTTAAAGACAAGCTGTGTTCTTTTCAAAGTAAACTCCCCTCTCCTATGTTGCAATTAAAAAGGGTCTCTTCAACAATAAAAGTAATAAGAAAGAAACATACCATGGGGGTTTTTTTGCTGCCTTGTGTTCATGAGTAAAAACATTGTGCTATGCTTAAGGTAATACGTATAAAAGTGGACAGCATATGAAAAATTCTTACTTTATAACAAGGATTTTGGATAATTTTACCTTCACCATTTAATTATGTATTATTTAGACTGTGTGTCTTTTAAAGTTTTGGTTTGAATTCTTTTACAGAGATAAACCAAGCAAAACCCAACAGTATGAAAATAGGATATACAGGGCCTTTTTTCCTTCCATATATGTTACAGATATATATATACATATATGTATTTTCCCTTTAATCCAAATACATTCTGTCTGAAGTTATATATTCATACATAAATGTGTGCATGTGAACATGCTATATATATATACCCACTATATAAATAACGTACTTCAAAAATAATTCAAAAAATTAGTCTAGAAAATGAGTATAGAAAAGAAGCAAAGCTAAAAACACAGCTCTCAACCCCCTGCCGAGTGCTATAAAAAAATGCTACCACTTGGAGGAGAAGTCATAGAATCACTGATACAGAAAAAATATGAAAGTTATACCTCACACCTTATCCTTTACACAGGCAACTTAGTTAATAGAAATACAGCTGTGGAAAATGGAAATACAATGTTTTCTGGCTTTTTTTGGCATAGGATATTTTGACATTAGGCTGTGGTTTTAATAGCCATGTTCCAAAATATTTGTTTTGGAAGGTCTGCATTCAGAGAAGTTGAATCTGTCACTGCTAAATCGAGTTGTCTGGTCTGGGAGTGGAAGATAATAGCAATCCCCTCGCTGCAAATCCTGCTGGTGTCCCCCAGCCGCGAGGCGGTGTCCCCAAACACGTGTCCCCAAAGGGCTGGTGGCACCGGCCCGTGGCACCAGTGTGGCCCCAAGTGGGAGGTTCTGAGGCAGTGTCCCTCACCCAAGGCACGTCCCCAGCTCTGAGACACTGTCCCCAGGTCCCAGACACAGTCTCCAAACCAGGACACCATCTCCAGGAGGTCCAAGACACCGTCACTTGACCCCAGACATGACCCCACATCCAAGACACTGTCCCAAGATATGCTTTGAAGGTCTGGGACAGTGTCCCCAACCCCAGGTACCACCTCCACCACATATAGATGCACGCACAACTCACTTGACCCCAGCACATCCAAGACACTGTCACTTGACCCCCCAGACATGACCTCAGAGCCAAGACACTGTCCCAAGACACTCTTTGAAGGTCTGAGACAGTGTCCCCAACCCAAGATACCATCTCCAGGTCCAAGACAGTGTCACTTGACCCCAGTCATGACCCCATGTCCAAGACACTGTCCCAAGACACTCTTTGAAGGTCTGAGACACTGTCCCTCAACCCAAGACCCCATCCCCTTCCCCCAGACCTCGTTCTCAGGTCCGAGACCCCATCCCTTGGCCCAAGACCTCATCCCCCAAGCCAAGACATGTCCCCGGGTCCAAGACATTGTCCCCTACCAGAGACACCATCCTCCTCTCCGAAGCTCTCCCAAGATACTCCCTGGGCTGAGACACTGTCCCTTGACCCAAGACAAGTCCCCAGCTCTGAGTCATCATCCCAAGACACCAACCCCAGGTCTAAGACACGGGCCTCAACCTCAGACACCATCCCCAGGTCCAAGACGTGGTCTCCAAGTCAGGTCCAAGAGGCCATCCCTGACCCTGGATGTGTCCCCAAGTCCTAAATGCCGTCCCCAGCCCAAAGAATGTCCCCGGACAGGAGACACCGGAGAGCTGAGGGACGGGTAGGGAAGGAGGAGAGCAGCAGGCAGAGGTCCGGAGGAGAGCGAGGAGCCGCAGGGTGACACAGAAACCCCCAAACTTCTCCCTTTCCGACAGCAAAACCCTTCCAGAAAGC
>NW_009648157.1:1653402-1666533 GCF_000708025.1 Charadrius vociferus | reverse complement strand
GTTCAATACCTACATTCACCTTCATAGTGCACCTTACAGTTAGGAGAAATCATTTCAAGGACTGTTCGTCCTCACAGCAGTGAGCAAACTAAGCAAAACTTAGTGAAAACCAACCACATTTACCAAGTTGGCGGCAAACTTTTAGCCCTCAGAGTGGCACAGTAAAAGAGCTGCAAGAATTTAAAATAAATAGAAACCATTTATTCCTTCTCTTCTATCCCCAAAATCTTTATTCTGAAAAACAGTGCTTTGCTTTTAGTTTCCCAAAACCATCAGCTTAGACTAAGCACAAAAATTTTTTTTAAAAATTGAAACCTCTGAAAGGAGACAAAATTATACATAGAGTTAGGTATTTTTCTTTATCAACCTTGTCAGAAAAAAAAAAAGATTTTCAGCAATAGAAAGGTCTCTGGGTGCTTTCATTCATGCTGATGATTTTTAACATTTGAAATAAAAATAAGAATCAACATACTGTCTTTAGGATTTCTTAAACAAAACCCGCTCAGATCAAAATAATTAAATTGATTAAATTTATCTCAATTTAATTATGACTGATGAAGACCTGGTCTTGTGCTGTGCCCAGTTTAAGATACAAGATACTTCAAAGTAAAAAGATAAGTTATTAGAAAAGCTAGGGTTTCTGTGGTTCTTCAGATGACTTTTTGGTAGTGAGGTGTCTCACTTTGTTCTGTTTCCTGAACCTACTTTCTTTTAAAATCTGTCCACTCTCCCAAAATGAGTATTTCAGTGTAAAAAAATTAAGAAATGTTCTGCTGATTCTTTGAAAGCATTGAAGAGCTGAATTTCAGGGCAAACCTTTTATTTGACCCCAGATGAATACTTTTTAATGACAATTTTTCCAACACTTGCCATAAGAAAAAAAACCAAACAACCATAAATCAGTTACTGCACAGCTGTAGTTACAGCTGTAGTTAAAAGCACCTGAAAACTGCATTTTAGCATGGACATTAATGGACAATCTGTCCTTTACTTGTCATCAGCCAGGCTGCCCATAGAGTCCAGAAATGCAAAAGGCTGATGATGTCACAACTTCAGTTCAATACCTACATTCACCTTCATAGGTCATTATGTCACTGAAGGACATAATCCCTCATCCTTGATCTTGCTGAGCGACAACAGAATCAACACAATCAAGAACCCATTGGGCATTTATAAGGCGATGGGTTCTCGGATGGCTGTGCAGTCTGTCCCAGAGTGACAGAAGCAGAATGAAAGCAACCCTTTGCCTACATACTGTATTCATATTTCAGAGTCTATATATTATAGTCACTTATACACATTTTATCACTGCACTAAGGCATTTCTTTAGATCAGACTTTGTCTCTCCCATTCTCAAGTGACATTACCCATGGGGCCAAAGCTGTGCCTCCTGGAAATGAGCAATGTAACACACAATCTCAGGATATCCTAGGTTGGAAGGCAGCCTGGTCCAGCACCCTGCCCAAAGCATGACTGGCTTCAACGTTGGACTCGCCTCAGTTTCCTCTGCTTCTGCTAAAGTGTTTGGCTCCAGCTGCCTAAGCCCAAAAGCTTCAGCATTGTCCCCAGTTTATAAGGCTATGAGCTCTCTCTTACCCTAATAAAACACTCATTCAAGCTAATACAAACAATGAAAATAGGTGTTTCAAACTGAAACAAATGTATATATGATTAGCAGGTTCTCCAGACGTACAAGAAAGAGAAACAGAACTGCTTCCACCAGCATAGATGTAATCTACATCCTGAATTTTAGCATGCTTTGGAAACTGTGGAGAGTCTTAGGAGCAACAGTGTTTCTGACAGCATAAGGCTCATTCATTTACACTACGAATTAAATGCCATGCAGTAATATGGTTTTCCTCCAAAAAAAAAATTAAAATGCTGCATTGTTCATTGGGAATAAACTATAATATTGCTTTGTGAATTCATTTTGCGTCCACTCCATCCTGTATTTAAATTTTATACGTGGGGGTTACAGTAGTTTTATTATTTTTCCCATTAGCTTTATTTTTTAACATAAAGCATTAGCTATCCTATTGCAATTAGAGATATGGATATCTTTATCACAGAGTAGTTATATTTACAACATCCTGTAAAATTTTTTCCCTTGTACAGTAGTTGTCTGTTGCATGCTGCAATGTTACATTAACTCAGTGGAGATAATTGATTTATATTTAAAGAATGCTAAGCATACAATTCACATTATAAAATGAAGTAAAAAATATGCAGATAAATATAGTGAGCATTTCTATTTCAACACACAGTGATTTGCAGAGTTATATTTGGCAAGAGCATTAAAAAGGAAGCACTTTTCTGTTGAGCATAGATCGCATGGAAACGTATATTATGAAGTAAGTGCATAACCAATAGGCAGGGTTTTCACTAGATGCCTTCTCCTTCCATTTCCACAACCTCTCACCTTTTGTTTTTTCATCCATGATCTTTTCATCTACTTCATTAATATTTCCAACTCATCAAAATTTATACATTTACTTTTCAAGTTACAGTCCAGGTTCAGTGGCTCAGTCAGGTCTGTAAGCAAGTGACTGTTTACCTGAAACAAGATGTCAGTTCTCCCACATCATCTGGAATTGATACAATGACAGAGATACTCAACAAAAACTCCAATGTAAGTAGGTCCAGAGGCAGCTTAACCCCTCACTGAGCTCCATGCTTTGGCTCTCCACATGGCAAATTCCCTAAATCCTGCTAGGTGGGAGCTCCACAGTTTGATCTCACGCTCATGTGGCAAAACAAGCCAACATCTCAGACCTAAATCCTCATATTCTTACAGTCCATTTGTTTCTTTAAACTACTTAAGTCCTGCTATACATTTCACAGAATCACAGAATCACAGAATGGTCAGGGTTGGAAGGGACCTCTGGAGATCACCTAGTCCAACCCCCCTGCCAGAGCAGGGTCACCTACAACAGGTTGCACAGGACAGCGTCCAGGCGGGTTTTAAATGTCTCCAGAGTGGGAGCCTCCACCCCCTCTCTGGGCAGCCTGTTCCAGTGCTCCACTACCCTCAAAGTAAAGAAGTTCCTCCTCATGTTAAGATGGAACTTCCTATGTTCAAGTTTATGCCCATTACTCCTCGTCCTATCACTGGGCACCACTGAAAAAAGACTGCTCCCATCCCCCTGGCATCCTCCCTTTAAGTATTTGTAAGTATTAATAAGATCCCCCCTCAATCTTCTTTTCTCTAGACTAAGGAGACCCAAGTCCCTAAGCCTTTCCTCATATGAGAGATGTTTCAATCCCCTAATCATCTTTGTAGCCCTTTGCTGGACCCTCTCCAGCAGATCCCTGTTTTTGAGGCAGAAATATTTCAGTGTTATTGTATGCTATGCCTACATAATATTATTTCCTATGTCTCTTGTGCTTCCCCTTAGCCATTACGAAAATGTCTCATTTTGTCTCTCAGAAAAGTCCAGTGACAGATGCTACGTGCAGTTAAAATTAAATACTTGGTGCACCAAAGTACTGCAAACATATCTGAAAAGAGATTAGTCTTTGATTTGTCCTGTATACTATTTTGTTGGATTATTGACTTAGGCTTTTTCTTTTATTCTTCATCTCTTGTTCCAAGTTATTATTACCTTCCTGGTCACAATAACATAGCTTTGTGTGAAGCTTAGCAGTTAGCTAAGAAAAACAACTGAAAATCTATTAGCGCAAAAAATATTGATTTTTGGGTCTGATCAGTTCCACCCAAAGCCACAGCCTGCTGGCTGTGCACACCTGCTCTCTTGAATGCTGTGAATTGGACATGTTTGTTCTGTATGGAAGTAAAACCTACACACCAATACAGACCCTTCAGCAGATCTCAGTTCACTTGATTTTCACTTGTAACACAGCTCTCCCCGGCATTGTCTTGTTAATATTAATGTCTCTGTGTGCTGACAGGTGATATAAATGACTTGTTAATGGAACAGTTAGTCATCAGATGACAACTTTTCAATTTAAAATTCTTACACAATTTAAATGAGACAACAGCTGTTGTGAAATACATGAAATAGGATTAAATCAGTAGCTGAATATTGCCAAAAGTTCTGGTCATCTCAATTTCAAAAAGTTATCATGGGTAGAGAAATGTACAGAAAAGCTCAATAAGGATAATCAGAGGTGTAGAATGGCTTCTGTGCAAGATGAGATTGAACAGGTTTTTCATTTAAGAAATAAAATAGTTGAGGGGGCATAAGATAACAGCATATAAAATTACAATTCAAATGAAGAAGGAAAATAAGATATTACTACTGACGTCAAATAGCTGAGGGAATCAGGTGGTAATATAAGGTGAGAGATTTAAAACAATCAGGAAAAAGTAAGTTTTATAATGTGCATAATCACAGAGTAAAATTGATTTTCCCAGGTTGTTTTGGATGTGAAAGCTACAAACGGGATCAAAAATGGATTTCACAAACTCAGGGATGTCCAAGTCATGGAAGAAGTGTTTACTAGCATCCAGTAAAGTTTATGACAGCAGCAAGCCTAAAATTTCTCTGGAAGTCTTCAGCAGCTTTAGGTAATGGTAAAATAAGATCTCGAGGGTCCACAGAGAGATTTTGGAAGCTGACAACATTTTTTCAGGTACCTTGTATAAGTACAATAGGAGAAAATAATTGTCCATGGTTGCTAATCTAGAGATAAGTCGATTGAACAGAATCAGCAAAGCCATGAAAATCCTCCACAGATGAAGAAGAGAAATCTTTTTGCATGCACAGGGAAGATACATGAATGAGGATGTGATGGAGACGCTGATTTATGAACAGAAGAGAGGCCTCCAGCACCTACTTTCACATGAACACAAGATGTACAGCAGAAGCTTCTGCCTGGGTCTCCTCTTCTGTCTTTTTATGCTGCATCAAGTCTCAGGTTTTGAGCACTGATTTTACAAAAAGGCAAAAATATGAGTTCTGGGATACAAATCCTGAGTTGCAGGGACAGTTTCAGGCATGAATGTAAGATGCATTACAGCATCTTCTGAACTTCAAGAGGAGGCTGGGCTGTCTGAGCAGATGTAAGCCCCAATTCTTCAAACCTGTCATTGCACCATCCAGTTATATCAGCAACACTGAGTATGATGTTCTTCACTTACAGATTTATTTTTTTTTTCCTAAAAACAGACTGCAGTGAACTTACTTTAAAATTAGCTGAGTCAGTGCACAACTATTGCAATGGCTACTGGGACAAAATTCCAAGTCATCAACTACTTTTTCTCTTCTGCTTTTTCTCATAGCTCTCTAATACTTTTGGCAAGATTGTTTCTACAGAAACTTTAACGATTTGTGGTTTGGTAACTCATATTTAAAAGGTTATGCTCTCTCAAGCGTGGAGATGAAATTTATTTGGTTTAGCAGGGTCTAGGCCTGCATAGATTATACTTGTGTTAAAAAATCTTTATTTTTATGAAGTTTATGGTTATCCAGTGGTATGAGTTTGAGAATAATATTTTTATTTGTGTTTTTAAATAAGAGACTAGATAAAGGAGGTGTAAAGGGGTTAAGGGTCTACTTCAAGGGTTACACAAAACACTTTCTTCAGATTTACCATCTTACAGTAAAATACTGCACCATTAATTAATACTCTGAGTTATTCCACATCCTTCAATTATGAGAGTATATTCACCATATCCTTTAAGTGAATCAACACTCTTCAGAAAACAGTACATCTGAAGAAGAGCAGGGTATACTGATCAAATTCTGCTTAGGCTTATACAGCTTTTCTGATGTTTAGCGAAGTCTTTATTGAAAAATTCCCTCTGCCACAAGAAATCCAGTAAGCACCCTAAGATTTTATACCCGTGGAAACTGAAGACTTAGTGTATTGATTGTGACAGCATTTTTCAAGTCCTACTTTAAAAGTAGAAATAACTATTTTCAGGTGATTCGAAATAATTTTTGATTATAATGTTTCAAAGGAGCAAGTCTCCATGATTTTCCTAAGGCATATAAGTAAGCATGACCACCAAATGTAAAACACTAAACAAGCAGTGGTATTACCAAGAGAAACTTCAATAAACAAGCACTCAGAGGCTAAAAGTCATTTAATGCAATTTTATTTATTAATTTTTAAACATCAGCGCTGCTCTCTTAACTTGTACTTTCAGATATTATATATAGACACATCTTGCCCTTATTACTAGCCAAAATGTTTTTTATAGTTTTTTTGACTTGCTTTTAAGTGCTATACCTTTTAAGTATTATGTCTTTCCATGTCAGATCTTCTGTCTTCTTTCTTATTCTTCCACAAGTTTCACTGTTGCTAACAAGCCACATGAGGTAATTAAAAATAAATAAACCAATAAAAACTCCCACAAGGACACAAGAAACAGCTAGTAGCCATCATCAAGCCCTGAAAGAGCTGTAACAACACACTGAACTACAACCAACTGTACGAGCGAATAAAAAATGATTTAGGCATGAGTAAAAGTGATTCTTTTATTTACAAAGCTAATGTAATAAGCAAGGATTAAGACATAAAGCCTGGGAAAGAGACGGAGGAATAACCAGAGTGACTGCTAACTGGGAATTGACTCCAGAACATGATAGTCCAGCTGGACCATAACCCCACACTTCAGTAACTTTGCAGTACCAAACTGAGCATCTGTGCAAAGCCACCTCATCCTGAAACAGCAAAGCTTTGACTCGATTCTCAATGACATCTTACCCTTGAACCGGGGACTCCATAGAATACACCAGTAATTTCATCTTGGTAGCATGGTGTGATCGACATGGAAATAAGCCTTGTTTTCCTTTTTAGTGGATAATATGCTGCCCAGATACTGTTTTTTACAGGGTGACAAAGCTGACCACATGTAGGGAACTGATGTAAACTTTTCTCTGACATTTCAAAAAGCAGTGTCACACACGCGTTGGGGACAATGAGAACCAAAGAAATCACGTGCTCATAAGTAAGTAGATAAGTCAGATCTTCCCATGGAGCAAATTCAGCTATACTTCAACCATTTAGGAAAAGAGCTTTACAGGAATCAATTGCCTTAGGCCCACGGCACTGACACTTGCAGTGGGATAAAGAATCCACAAACCTTCTGCTGAGTTTCTCCAGACAAAGTTGTCTGAACTTCAGCTGAGGGAATGCACTGTTACTTGTCACTCACTCAAAGAGATTGAAATTCCATGTAAATGCTTACAAGGTCTTTTTAATATGATCAGCTAGCTGTAAAAGGTCTAAATCATTATATTTTACTCTACAGGAAATGCAGGTTGTGATACTTCTTCATTTCATGCCCTGATATCTTCAAATTATCATTCTTAAGCAGCAGAAAAGAGGAAGAGACTAAAATGAAATCTTTCTTTAATAGTATAATCCAGTTAATATATACATATACATTTCTTTCTAGACTTCCTTCTCTCAGTCTGGCAAATATGGACTTCTTTAATGGGAATGTATCTGACATAGTACAAAAATCCAGAAAAGAATATCTAGATGACCTAAACAAGTGCAGAATGTCAAATTTTGTCAGGTTTTTAGATATGGGGAATCTCCATACATCTGCAACAACAGAGGCTTGATTCTTCACTCCCTTATTGTGTAGAAACTCATCATGGACATAAAGCTATTAATTTCAGTGGGATTTCTCATTGCATAAAACAATAAACTGCACAAAGATAGGAATACAATCTGGGCTTTGGAGAAATCCTAATTTGTCCAGAAATTAAAAGTCACTCAAAAACACCCTAACCCAAAACTTAGCTCAAGGTACCCATGCAAGTTTTCAGTACTAGTGACAAAAAAATTATATCTACTGAAGGTTTTGAAAGAAAATATCCTATTCATTGTTCCACAAAAAGAACTTTCCTTTTTCTCTCATTAAATGAAGGCAAGATTTGAAATTCTACAACTATGCAGAAAATTATAATTCCATTCCACAAAGGGAATTTCAGAATTTGGCTTTATTTCAGACGGTAACAAAGCATTTAAAAAACTTAAATTCCTGGCTGTACCTGACAGATATTAAGATTAGTGAGTTTCAGAAACCTGTGTCTACATATCATTGCAGCTGTTTTTGTGAGCTAAATTTGTGATCTCATAACAGATGATACATGAATAGTTCAACAAAGCCTTTAAAAGCTTACAAACTCATGAAGGCTGCTGTTAATTATATGGTATTAATTATCCCTAATCTTGAATTCTCTTCTGATTGAATCCAAATCCTTTCAAGACCTTTCAGAGGATCAGTGTATGAATAAATAGTCTGATATTACCAGATTTTCTTATTTACTCTCTCAATTAATATTTGCATGACACTAGCTTTTTTTCCCAGAGCTCTCATGTTCTCATGATACACAGATACGTTTCAAAATCAGCGTTTATAGTACAGAGAACTTTTCCAATTCTTACAGTACCATTAGGTGCAAGTAATCTGACATAGTACATTTAGGAATATTAATTTAATAATTAACGGATTATTATGTGCCAGCACAACAATAACGATGTTGCTCCATTGTACTCACTGCTAATTTTTTTTTTTTTCATTTTTATAATTTTTAGGCCTGTAACTGAGTCAGGAGGCTTTTATTCAAAGTAAGGGAATAAGAGTTGTTATAAACAACTATCCAGTAGTGAGCAGCAGTTTTTATCTATGTTAGTCGATGAAATTAATCCAAAGAACATGTCATATAATTGTTCTATTAGATAATTTCTCTTTCTCATTGAATATGTGGGTGGCTTAGGTTTTTGGACATCTAAGCCCTGCTGAGACAGAGTACCTCTTGAGAGTGGTCTACACCCACTCTTTTCTCATGCTGAGAGAGAAACCCCTGTATCATCGGAGAGAATATGGACACGGATATCTTTGAACAGACTTTTAAAAAGAAAGAGGCTATGTTTGGCAGATTTGGCAGCATCTCTGGAGCTTCCTTTCTGCTCTGTTCCAGGAGCTCTGCAATGTGCCCAGGTCCGACAGACCCCAGACCAGAGAGCATCCCCATGTCAGCTCCTAGATCTGGGCTCTTTCAGAAGCCAGATTCAAACCAGCCTCAGGTAGTTTGTGAAAAACATACCAGCACACTCTTTAAATGGATCACTTGAACCCCAAATCTGTGCATATCTCTACAGGAGGCTGAACTAGTTTTTCCTCATAAGCCTCCTGAGACTTGCTCTTCTTTTCATAACTTATGAAAAATAAATGAATTTCAAAGTGAGATGACTAATAACCACAGCAGGTTAAAAGGTCACCTAAGGAAATGCCCCATTTGTATTGGCTATACAAGCTAGCTGGCAATACAGACAACTTCACCGCTAACAGGCTGTTTTCCATTTCAGAATGAGAGATAATAAACCCCGCTCTTTGATCGGATGTTCTCTGAGTCAAATTCTTTCAGCTGAGTTCTTATCTTCCCCCTCCTGGAATAATAAATAATAAATATCAGTCACCACTCACTGCTTAGCAAAGATACTATTTTTAATTTGAAAAGAGAAATTATTTTTTTTTAAAACTTTCTAACTTTCTTGCTGTCCTGTGCAGATGAAAGTTACTATATGAATGCAAATTTCATTCATTTATTCAATCGTTTATCCAGCTCCAGCTTTTGATAAATATGATAAGACTCGTCTCAGGGACAGAAGAGAAGCTGACTGATTCCATTTCAGATGTAATGGTTACTTAGAGCTGCATGCAAAATTCTGCAGAAATAAGCCCTTCAATAAAAAGGAAACACATCACTGCCATTTCCAATTATGTTTTAACACCAGGCAATGATTTTTTATTGTGGTATATTAAACAAAATCAGATTTTCATGAGATTTCTTTTATGAATACCCAAAAATATGTTTGTTTTTACATCCGTAGTGGGATTTAGTCACAAAGAGGCCTTTATTTTCGTGTCTTTTAATAAACAGCCATATAGTAATGATTACTTTTTTTCATTTAAATGCCATTGCTTTTTTTCAATGGGGTATCTATTGGTCAGTTTTCTTTTTAGTTTTAACATTTTGACATGTTACATGTTACAGGAATGTTCCTTATATACCATTTCAAAATTTTCTTAAATGTCTCTATCCAGTCAAATCTGCTTACCAGAGAATTCTTTTACTCCTATTTTTACTTTTCTTTTCAAAGATTTACTTTACATAGCCTGTAAATAAGACAAAGGCATTTTGACATATGGATGATTAAAGGACAGGAAGACAGGCTGATCTTGCATTACTGTAATGCTGCAGAAGTGTAATTGACATGGTGCTTTTTTGTAGTTAGTAAAGTATTACTGGAGACTAAGAAAAGACCTCATCCACATTTAAGCAGAAGCACAGCACTGTTGCATCACTTCTTTTCAGGAGAACAGCCACCAGCTGAAACCAGCATTTCAGTTTCCAAGGAGAAAAACAGGAAAGAAACATCTCCAGATCGATTAAAACTCAGACACCCAAGAGAGCATCTTTTTCTGAAAGCACTTCTGGCTTAATAAGTTGTGAGGTTTCTGTACTGATCACTGGGCAAACCATAGCTTAGGGATTTGCAGGGTGTTGCAGTGTCTCCATCTCAGGTTTTAGAACTCTTGTTTTTATCTTTTCTGTACTGCAAGTCTGCAAGTCTTTTGTTTAAGCGATAGCACCCTGTGAAGCTGTTGACTTTATCCACAATATCAGAAGACGTTTGAGCATGTGATTCCTATGGAAAATGCAATAAGTACCATACAGGGTGATTAGAAACTGCTTTCAAATCAAAGTATTGTTTTGGTTACACAGGGAAACAATGCAAATAATAGTGTAAATGCCATTGTATCTTACCAGCTGCCTTCTCATTGCATACGCAGGACTAGCTTCTTCAGGTACTCTGTCAGTACATTCAATTGATTCTTCCAACAATTCTTCCTTTATGAAAAAGACCTTTTTACTGCTTTTGATCAGTTTGGGTGCCCAGAAATCTCACCGAGGCATGGTTTTGCAGGCAGTATTTTTGTGGTCACAGAAAGGAGGCGTACCTCAAGTCACTTTTTTAGAACTCAGGGGCCTTTTAAATAAACTCTCAGCATAAACATGTGGACAACATTTCAGCAACTGCATGAAGTTTCAGAAAGTTCTACAAAAAAGCTTCGTTTCTGTTGCACTGTCTATAGGGGAAACTTGGAGGAAGATGCAGCAGCATCTTCTTCATCTGATTTATACTCTTTGGCCTGGGGAGGTCTTGTTCTATCTTCAGGGACAATGCAATCTCAAGTCCAAAATTCTCAAGCTAAAGTGCAACAACTGACCTTTCCTTTATATGAGGATGCAATCACAGCATTACCAGAAACAGGTCAGGTAACCTGGTTCCCCCTAGAAAAGAGCCGTCTTCCCTGTATTGTGGAGGAGATACAGAAGAAAGAAAAATTTATTTCTAGCTGCATCCTCCCTTGCATTATATGCTAAAATGCAGGAGGATGGAAGAGAGAACAAGACCCAGTGATGTGGTAAAATAAATACATTAGAGATGACATATGTCAAGAGTACGTATGTCATAAAATTTATGCATGCTATATATCAAAACAAGAGACTACAGCCAAAAAAGTAGTGCATGTAGTCCTTGACCTGATACTGGGGTCACTGGCCTCCAGTTCTGGACCACGTCTTTCTTCTATGGCATCTGCTACGCTGACAGGCCAGCCAGCTCTCTAATAGCAAAGGAATGAACCAATCCTCCCAGGCACCCCAGTCTTTCCTCCCTTGCCCTGACTTGTAGCAGAATCCACCCACAGGCCTCATCTGATGAGTAAAAGACATATTCAGTGTGAAATTAGTGTCATTTCTCCTCTAAGCCACCACCACACTCCATCCACTGCTGCAGTTGACAACCAGTCCTCTCTAGGCTTGACAATATCCATCTGAGGATAGGTTTCTTCACACACTTCTCTGCTTTTCAAGGACCCTGGTGACAGAGAAGGCAGAAGGCCAGTAGCTGAAATGTCCAAACCCACTACTACTGCTGGAGTGGTTCAGCAGTGCCCTTGCTCCAGCCGTGCAAGTCAGAAAAGGTGCCCATGGGCACTGACCGTGGTGGCTTCCAGCCTGGCACTCAGGGTTTGCTATCTTGTGATCTGCACTTTCCCCCAAGACCCTGCAGGGCCCCTCTGAAGGGAACAGGAAGCCTCTGGTGGTCACAAATAGCCACATGAAGCATAAAGAGCAAGCTATTCTGAGGTACAGAATGGCTTTCAGACTCTACAAAGGCTAGTTTCCTTGGAAAGGAAGAGATTGTTATTGCTGCCTTGCTCATGGAGAAAGTAGAGTTCAGAAACTCTGGCACTGGGCAGGCATGGCTACCTTGGTGGCAATGAGTCCTCCTCAAAAGGCCACAAGAGCTGTTAGCACAAGTGAAGGGGAATATTTTGTAAGCAAAATACTTGCAGGAGTCTTGCAAAGAACATCAAACAGGAAGGGGAAAGGTGTGCACAGCTCCAACAACATTATAGAAAAGCAGATTAGTTAAGAACAGACAGTTTGGGTGATGATGTCTGTAACACCCTCTGTGATCCTACTCACAACTGACTCGTCGATAATAAAGTGCTTGGCCTCTGACTGGTAAGAGAGGAGGACTTCAGGGTGACACTGGCAATACTCATCCACACAAGGGTGAGCTTCTGGAAACTGAGCCTTGGGTGCTGGATGACCAGCAGGTCTCCAAAGATGGCTTCAGAGGTGGCCCTCCACACACAGATGTTGTGCACTCACTGCTGCTCTTTCCACATGCATATCACACCTGCAGACACTGGCCTCCAGGCAGTAAACATCCCTTGCACAACAGGCAGCAAGCAAATGGCAAGGGCCAAAGTCCTTGGTCTAGCTGAGCTGCTGATTGTCTGGGTTACAAGCTCAGCCGTCAGCAGTGATTGGGTGACTTCCAGGACTATGTCCAAGCACCAGGACACGTGGAGCTTCTGGTGAGCGCTAGCACTGTCCCTTGCTGGGCAGGACTGGGCAGCCAAGCCCTGGGTCAGTGAGGCTATCAAGGTTTTTTAAATATGAGCAGCCAAGCAGGTGCAGCAGAGCCTTCTGAGCTCACTGAGGCACATGGACAGCACCTTGTCTACTCAAGCGAATACTCAAGTATATAAACAGGAGCTCTGCAGGTAAGACACTGCCGGTAAGAACCTCTTCTGCTATGCTCCATTAGTAGGTCCTCCTAATG
>NW_009648157.1:1632194-1653390 GCF_000708025.1 Charadrius vociferus | reverse complement strand
CAATCAGAGGGAAAAGAGAGCAAGAATAGTGACTACAAGTCTAGAGAGTAAGACCAAAGGAGAAAGAAAGCAGAAATGGTTGTATTGAGTTCTGAGGAAAGAAGAAAGGAGCCTTTTCTACAGATACTTATGTGAAAGCTAGAAAGAAGAAAATGAACTTTTCATAACACATAAGTAGGTATAGGCTCAAATTACAGAAAACATATTAAAAAGATGTCAGGATATTTTCAAATAGTAAGGATATCCAAACTCTAGAACAGTTCAATAAGGAGTAACTTTGAAGTTCTCACTTCAGAACTTGTTAAGAACAAGTTGGAAAAACATCTTTGCTAGACACACAAGCATACTTGACTTTGCCTTTATACAGGCTGAATGAGCTGAATGAACTCTCAATGTCATTTTTGTTCATATTTCTTAGGATTTCCGTGGAAGTGTCACACACCTATGAGCTCAGCCAAGTAATCAAGCATATATTTTAAAATGTTTGTTTGATACAATGTTTTTCAAATATGGTGAAATATGTCAAAGTTTAAAAACAAATGAAATATGGCATGTACCTACCTAGTATTTCTTTTACAAAATTACTAAAATTTAATCTCTTCTTATTTTCCAGCGCAGACGTAGATGAATGAATTGAAATAGATTTCTAGGGTAATGTCTAGAGATGTCTAGAGGATATCTCAGCTAAACACACAAACAAAAATGTTGGAAGAAAATTGCACATCTTCACAGAAAGTAACATTTAGGTAAGTAAAATGTGTAGGAACATGAGTGATTTTCCACTGTGTATGGAAAAAAAAAATTCTCCCTTTTGGAAGTTTAAGAAGTCAGGAAACAAAAGTTTTTTTCTCTCCTGATTTATTTCAGTAACATTTCAAAGATAACCTAAAATGAAGTCAGCTTGATTTATCTTGCTGATATGAGCACTGAAAGTGTATAAATCATAATAAAATAATATGACACGATTATTTCTAGAATTCTGATGAGTTTAGGGGAAACATAAGTTTTAAAAGGAATAGGAAGTTCTTATTTCTCTGTATTGTTTTCAGCTGTCAGCAGACTCTGCCTGATAACCACGTCATTTGAATCATACTTTTAAACTTTCATTTGCGTCCACAAGGGACAAATATTCAAGGAAAATTCTGGCTTTACTCAAATAAAGAGTAATTTGTGTCACTGTGTACACAAACAAGCCCATGTATTTTTAAAAAATGAAAACTGACATTCTGACCTCAGTATATGACCTATGGATAGGCATGTCTCCACAGTACCTATGCCTTAATTTGTCTTGTAGCTCAAGCATTTCACTTCATTGCCAATGCTTTATTTTTTATGAACATCACATCTTTATCTGGTTGAATGTGTTCTATTTTATTATAACTTAGCTTCTCATGCTTGAAAAGCTTAGACCAGATAGCACTAGTCTGTTGGAATGACTCATTTTCGGTAAAGAGAACAGGCTTTCCTTATGTCACTTCATAAATATTTAATCATAATCATTCACAAAAACAATGTTCATACGAAGGAGACCTAATTTGGGCACTGGTGATTTTCTGGCTCTTAATAATATTGACTTTGACTGCTGAGGATTATTAGCCAATATTCTTTAAGGGACATGATGTTCCTTATGTCTGTTTCACTGAAGTTATGCCTGTCTGTATATTTCTAATGCTAAATGTTACAGGAATTTCTACACAGAAAGCATCTCTGCATTCATTAACAACTCTGGGAATCTTCTCCAAGATAGAATTCCAGAACTTTAATCTAAAACACTAATTGGTGTCAAATTTGTGACAGAGAAGATTAAAAAAAAAACCAACCACCTATCCTTTTTCAGATATTTTTATTAACATCATCTAAAATTATATATAGTCACCTGTAAGCCTAAAGCATGCAGTAAAGCAAGAACCTATAACTTCAGGTCTCAGAACAACAGATGCGATTTCTGAGTAAGCCCATCCATACGAAGTAGATACAGGACTTCACTGAGTCTATTGAAGTTAATGGAAGTATTTACTGATCTACCAGCTTGAGAACCTAAATAAGTGCAAACACAGGGGAAAAACAGTTGAAAAGGAAATAGGATTTTATGAGCTCTTTATGATTCTGTCTTTTGTGCCTGCACACACATCACTGTTCAGCCTGAGTGCCATGATCTCTGTCCTTCTACGAGCCCTGCCTAACAACTTTTTGATGAGCAACACAATTTCCCAGTCTACAGATTCATTATGAATGAGTAAAAATGTTTTGTTAGAAACCCTTTAGACCCATCCATGAGCGTACCAGTCGCTTGTCTTTCCACTGTAATCTTTTAAAAATAAACCATTGCATTCAAGGTGAAGTCACTTAATCTTACACCTCAGCTCCCTCACTGTGAACTGATCCTCTCTATTTTTCAGAGAAGTTTTAAAACTGATATGGATTTCCTTTTGCTCTGATTCTCCTGACTGATTCCCTCCCCACAAGGTTTGCACTGAAAGTCAGTACCACCAGCAGAAATGTGGGTGCACTGTAGTCTACAGTGCATGCCCATAAGAGCAGCCCTCTTTTCTGCCTGTGTCATTATTCAAAAGCAAACAGGAGTTCAAACCAAGAAGAGCAACCTCTGTGTCCCGCCTACCATGAATGACTGCTAAGACATCAATTTGTCACTAGAAACTACTGACACTGTAAGCTATCAGACCCCTCTTTCCTCTTGCATGCACTCCTTGTTTTACAGCAACAAACTATCTCAGTCTTTTTACAGCACTGTGGGCAAGTAATTCAGTGTCTTCATGAAACCACGTGGGCTGCTATACGGTGATTGTAAAAGGGAAAGAAGAGAGATTCTAGAATTATTGAAAATGCATAGGACAAATCGCAAGCTGCATTGCCCAACCCTAGAAATGATCCAAATGGCTAATTTTGCTTCATCAGATTTTCCAAGATTTTCTGTTCTTTCCAGTCTGTATATTTCTAGCTTTGAATCTCTTTCAATATATTTTTGCCTCATCTACCTACTCAAAAGTAAATTTAAACATGGGAAGTTTCTTCATTTCCAAACCTCTTCACAAGCATGTCCACAAAGAGGAGTTTCTCATTCATTATTATTACCTTGGCATACACAACACAGAGTGACCAGAGCAACTTGGAGCTTCCTGTCCTCTTAAAATACCTGAATACCAGTAGGGAACATTTTAAATTCTCTTTTTCACTGTCAGTATAACCCCTGAAATCTCTGAGAAGCCAATATAGAATACAGTATCTTAGTTATAATGAGGAATGTGGGGCATGGACACATTTTGTGTAAATAAATCTAAAATCACTTAGAAGTAATTGTGAGCGATGGTTAAGGACCCACCAGGATGCTGTAATCATCGAAGGTTTCTATTCTTTACCCTGGTTTTGGTACAGCTCTGTGTACACCAAGTAGGTACACAATCATTTCTAGCCAGGAAAACAGCTTCTATAGAAATGAGTCTAACCTGTGATGGTTTAGACACAAGATTAAGGTGCTTAAAAAACAGAAAGCAAGCTTGAAAGCTGAGTATCAGGTCCATATGGAGGTCACCCCCATCCACTTGCATAAGCAGAAAGCTATCAGTTAGGATTTTCTGCTACAGCTGAAAAGCATAGAGTCCTCAGCAAAAATATCTTAGGCTGAGGGTTCACAGCTAGCATAAGTACAAGAACAAATGTCGTTATGAAAGACTGAATTTCTTTCTTGGTTTTGGTCAGACAAAGATTTTCTTTTTACCATAATGTTTTCCTTCATTTAATTTTCTATTGATTTCAATTAAATTCTCACCAGGTTTGCACCTCCAGCTGAGGGTTTTTTTTTTTCACTTAGCCAATCTGTTTTTTTAGATTGTTTTTCAAGGTTTCAAATCCAATGAAAACCCAGGAGACCAATAGCAAAAAATTGGCTATGTGCTAGGGAACGGACTACCTATAATCTGTCACTGTGAAATTCCTTTAAAGTCTCCTCTTTCACAGTTGGGCAACAGTGGATCTAAAAAGCTGCTTAATTATTCTCATGAATTGCTTTACATTCAAAATTGTTTTGGAAAGTTAATTTAAAAAGGTGCCCTGTCCTTCTATAAGAAGGTGACGGAGGGAAAATATCAGCTTATGGCTAAGGAACTGCTCTGCGATGAGGATGTATATGCACCTAACTTTTGTCACAGACTTGCTGTGAGATCCTGAGCAAGGCAACTGCTTGATCCTTCTCCTATCTGTAAATGCACGATAAGACCTGTCCTGTTTCCTATGGTTTAGCACAAATAAGTTTATTAGTTCAATACTTGTGAATTCCAGGAAAGGCCTGAAAACAGAGAGACAGTCGGTCATGCCCATATTATGTAACTGCCTTGTTTCTAAATAAGCATGAATACCAATAATGACAATAATGCACAAAACTTTTGCTTACATAGTATATATTTACTTACAAAAAAGGAGAGGTTTTTTTTTATTTTTGAGAGTTTTCTTTATTGCAATCCTACATAACCTGAAGCACTTATACCACCTCAGAAATCTTGAGAATAGTGATGTTCAGTTCAATCAGATAATTATGAAAATCCCATCTTAATACTTGCTACTGCACCATCTGAATATTTAACTCTAATAAATCTTATGCCAAATGTTAAAGCAAAATAACTTTTTTAATTGTGAGAAGTCTTCTAGAGGGGAGAACTGGGAAGAAGCCTATTAAAAGGTAACAAAAGATCAAAAAGAAAGCTGTTTGAATAGGCCAGAGGAATGATTGGGGCACACTACTTATTTGATTAGCTAATTCCTGTACAGCTTGAAGTCAGGAGGAGCTCAAGTGTTTTATGCAAAATCACACAGAAAGACCAATGTGAAATACCATTATAACTGCATAAAATTGGACATTTTACATTTCACTGCCTCTTATAATCTGCAGTCTAAGATATCCATATATGCTATTCATGACTACTGTTAGCATCTACAAGTATTAAAATGAGAACTCTTTGCAGATAAAAAAGATAAAGTTGTTTTTTTCATATACACCTCTATACCTTTACACTCTATAAAATTTTAGCTTCTGTAGCTGTTTTCAAATCTATGACTTCTTCAAATATGAACTGAAAAACTTACTATGGCAACTTAGATCACTGCAATATTGCTCTTGAAAATGAGCCTGCAAGGGAAATGAGTTTCCAAAGAAAAATAATTTAAATGTAATGAAAACTCTTAAAAAAACCCGCCAAACCCAACTATTTCTTTTTCTCATTCCTTTCAACTCATACTCTCCAAAGGGCAAAGTTTTTGCCATTATGAACAATTTATAATTTGTATGTGTGTTCTGCTAGCCATTGCCTAGGGGGATCATTAGCGTTTTGGTACTTTCAACTACAGTCTCAAAGGTTTTCACACAGTTTCTTTCTGGCACAAGACTTTAGTGTACAGTACCTCAGCTGAGGAGATTTGAAAAGCTGCTAACAATTGGGGGGGTGGGGAAGAAGACATTTAACTTCAGAGCTACTGCTATCTCAGCAGTTTTTTACAACTTGTGTGGTAAAATCCCAATATTCCCATGTATCCAGGCAGGGAAACTGCATAAGAAATATTCTCAGAAACTTTCTGAGTTCTGTGAAAGCTATGCAGTCTATGGCTAATGACCCACTAGTATTTCATTATTCTAGCTGTGAGCCATGGACTCACAGCTGTGATACTCACAGGTATCACATTTACCCCTTGCATATGTTCAATGTGAAACCACATAAAAGTAATTTCATAACTTTATGAAATATTAATGAAAGCAAGAATGGACAGACAAGAGTCACTGATTTATAGTCAAAACCTGCTGCAGTTTGCAGAAGTGTAACTGCTCCTTTTGAATCCTGAACACCAGATGAATGCTAGACTAACTAAAATGTTTCAGTTGTCTGAAAGTATGTAAAAGATGTATCTGCGCCCTAATTTCACTTGGCTGAAAAATACTTGTATCATAGTTTCCTAATAATAAGTACAGGAAAAGATAAATAAAAAAAATAATGTGGATATATGGCCTTGTTAAGTTAAAAATTTGTGTTTCTTTTGTAGCTCTGAACTGCTGCATTTCTTAAAAGAACTGCTAAGTACTCACTGGAAATTCATAGGCTGCAGTTGCAACTAAATCAGGTTTGGTAGGGCTGGCATTTGCTTAAACCTAGGAGAATAAGCAGAGAGTAATCACCAACAGATAAGTTTACCAAGGATAATGTAGAATTAATCTTAATGAATCACTGTAATTTTTGAAGGAACTAATTTGGCATTTTGTTTTCGCTTAATGATCTATTCTTTTGAAATGTCTGAAATTTCTCCTCTTTGAAAATACTGGGCATGTTGCCACACTGCCTGTTTAACCGGGACTTTGAAGAGTGGTCAAAATCTGTCTGCCAGCCCTTGATTGAAGGAATAGGGTTGTTGATACCAAATGATAGCCATGTTTTAGTGAAAATTAACAGAACCCTGTAAACAGTTTTCATAGAACCACAGAATCACAGAATGGTTTGAGTGAGAAAAGACCTTTAAAGGTCACCTAGTTCCAACCCCTCCCCTGCCGTAGGCAGGGACGTCTTTCACCAGACCACGTTGTTGAAAGCCCTATCCAACCTGACCTTGAACACTTCAAGGGATGGAGCATCCACAGCTTCTCTGGAAAACCTGTTCCAATGTCTCACCACTGTCATCATAAAAAAAATTCTTCCTTATATCTAACCTAAGCCTACCCTGTCTTAGTTTAAATCTGTTGCCCCTTGTCCTATCACTGCAGATGCTGGTAAACAGTTTCTCTGCATCTTTTTCATGAGCCCCTTTTAAGTATTGAAAAGCCTCAATAAGATCTCCCCAGAGCCTTCTCTTCTCCATGCTAAACAACCCCACCTCTTTCACCCTTTCCTGATAAGGGAGGTGTTTCAGCCGTCTGATCATTTTCCTGGTTCTCCTCTAGACCCACTCTCACAGGTCCATGTCTTTCTTGTGCTGGGGACCCCAGAACTGGATGTGTTATCCAGGTGGGGTCTCACTGGAGCACAGTAGAGGGGGAGAATCACCTCCCTTGACCTGCTGGCAATGTTCATTTTCATGTAGCCCAGGATACGATTTTCTTTCTGGGCTGCAAACACACATTGCTGGCTCATGTTCAATTTTTCATCCATCAATACCTGAAGTCGTTCTCCACAGGGTCGCCCTCAATCTATTTATCACTCAGTCTGTACTGATACTGGTGATTTCCTCAACCCAGGTGCAGGACCTTGCACTTGGCCTTGTTGAACTTCAAGAGATTCACATTGGCCCACTTCTCAAACCTGTTAGGGTCCCTCTGGATGGCATCCCTTCCCTCAAGCATATCAACAGCACCACTCTGCCTGGTGTCATCTGCAAACTTGCTGAGGGTGCTCTCAATCCCACTGCCTATGTCATTAATAAAGATATTGAACAGTCCCAGTCCCAGTATGGACCCCTGAGGGACACCACTTATTATTGATCTCCATTTGGACACTGAGCCATTGACTGCAACTCTTTGGATGCTGCCATCCACCCAGTTCCTAATCCATCAAATAGTCGTTCCATCAAATACGCATCTCTCCAATTTAGCAACAGGGGACAAGTATCAAAGGCCTTATGGAAGTCAAGGTAGATGACATCAGTTGCTCTTCCCCTATCTACCAAAGCAGTCACTCCATCATAGAAGGTCACCAGATTAGCCAGGCACAATTTGCCCTTGTGAAGCCATGTTGGCTCTATTTAATCATCTCCCTGTCATCCATATGCCTTGACATATCTTCCAGGAGGATCTGCTCCATGACCTTATAGGCACAGAGGTGAGGCTGACTAATTGGTGTTCCCAGTTTTGTAAAATCCTCCCTCAGCTAACTAAATTTCATTATAATGTTGTACTGTACAAGCTCTCCAGTCCTCACAGCATCCTTCTGGATAAGTTGTCCAATTGTGGGATGAGTGAGTTTACGGTGCACTGGGTGAGAAAACAGCTGAAGGGCAGAGCTCAAAGGGTGGTAGTGAATGGGACTACATCTGGCTGGCAACCAGTCACCAGCAGTGTTCCTCAGGACTTAATTCTAGGGCCAGTTCTATTCAATATATTTGTCAACAATCTGGATGCAGGAGTCGAATGCATCATTAGCAAGTTTGCTGATAATACTAAACCGGCACATGCTGTTGACTCTTGAGGGACAGGAAGCCTTGCAGAAGGATCTAAATATATTGGACCATTGGACAGTGATTAATGGGATGAAATTTAATAAGTCAAAATGCTGCATTCTGTACCTAGGATGTAGTTACATCAGGCAAGAATATAAATTTTGAGAGGAGTGGCTGGAGAGGAGCCCTGCAGAAAGGGATCTGGGGGTGCTGGTTGACAGCAGGTTCAAAGTGAGTCAACAGTGTGCCCCGGCAGCCAAGAGAGCAAACCCCATCCTGGGGTGCATCAAACACAGCATAACCAGCCTGTCAAAAATAGGTGATTATCCTGCTGTATTCAGACTTGGTGTGGCCTCATCTTGAGTACTGTGCACAGTTCTGGGCCCCATGATTTAAAAGGATGTGAAGGTCCTTGAATGTGTCCAGAGAAAGGCAACACAGCTGGCGAAAGGGCTGGAAGGAATGCCCTATGAGGAGCAGCTAAGGACTTTGGGCTTGTCTAGTTTGGAGCAAAGGAGGCTGAGAGATGTCCTCATTGCTCTCTACAGCTTCCTGAGGAGGGGAAGTGGAGAGGGAGGTGCTGATATCTTCTCCCTGGAATCCAGTGACAGGACATAGGGGAATCGTTCAAAGCTGAGACAGGAGAGCTGCAAACTGGACATAAGGAGGCATTTCTTTTCCAAGAGGGTGGTCAAACACTGGAACAGGCTCTCTGGTCTAGTCTAGTCTAGTCTAGTCTAGTCTGCTCTGCTCTGCTCTATTCTATGTTCCAAAAACTTCCTGGACAGCTACAGTTGTAACTTGTAGGAAATCACAGAATCACAGAATTTTCAGAGTTGGAAGGGACCTCTAGAGATCATCTAGTCCAACTCCCCTGCTAAAGCAGGATTGCCCAGAGCACATTTCTCAGGACTCATCCAGGCATGTTGGAACGGAACTTCCTATGTTCCAACTTGTGCCCATTGCCCCTCGTCCTGTCACTGGGAACCACTGAGAAGAGTGTGGCTCCATCCTCCTTCAACCCCCCCTTTAGATATTTGTAAGTAGTAATAAGGTCTCCCCTCAGCCTTCTCTTCTCCAGGCTAAAGAGTCCCAGCTCTCTCAGCCTTTCCTCATAAGGGAGATGCTCCAATCCCTCAGTCATCTTGGCTGCCCTTCGCTGGACTCTCTCCAGCAGTTCCCTGTCCCTCTTGAACTGGGGAGCCCAAAACTGGACACAGTATTCCAGTTGTGGCCTCACCAGTGCCGAGTAGAGGGGGAGAATGACCTCCCTTGACCTACTGGTCACACTCTTCCCTATGCAGCCCAGGATTCCATTGGCCTTTTTGGCAGCAAGGGCACACTGCTGGCTCATTGACAATTTACTATCTACCAGGACCCCCAAATCCTTCTCCTCAGAGCTACTTCCCAGCAGGTCCACCCCTAACCTATACTGGTGCCTAGCATTTTTCTTCCCCAGGTGCAGGACCCTGCACTTGCTTATGTTGAACCTCATTAGGTTCCTCTCTGCCCAGCTCACCAGCCTGTCCAGGTCCCACTGGATGGCAGTGCGGCCCTCTGGAGGGTCAGCCACCCCTCCCAGTTTGGTATCATCAGCAAACTTGCTGAGGATACACTCTGTCCCCTCATCCAGGTCATTAATGAATATATTAAACAAAAATATATAGTGACAACATTTTGGCATATCCAGATCATGACATGGAAAAGACAACAGAAACCTATGTCTTTTTCCTTTGTTAAGTCTCCTTTACATATCTTGGGAGTTGACACTTCTAGACACAGACCACAGCCTCCTAGAGACTTTCACAAAAGAACAAACTAGCTTTTAAAATGTCCCACCATTTTTTTTTCATGCAATACCTTAAACTGTAAATTTCAGGGCTTTAAGGGTTCTTTTGTGTGTCCATGTAGAAAATTAATGTTCTTTCAAGCTGATTGCTAAGAGAAAAAAACAAGAAGGGGCAGCTTCCTTTCTGTTGTGAATCACCAGTTACACTAATAACCTTCAAAATATCTTCAAAAGAAAATCACATTGTCTTATATGATTATATATGTGTAATGCATAGAAATTTTGACTTAATATTTTTTCCAATCATAATTTACTTCAAAATGTGATTATTATATGATGTTAATATATCAAAAAAAATTATTAAGGCTCACTTTACATATAAAGTAATGTAAAGTACCTTTACATATAATAGCTAAAACATACAAAGGAACTACCTAAATACATCAAGATAGGCTACAATTATTCCTTCATTTATTTATTTTCTTTGTGTTGTAGCCTCAAATGGTTGATTATAAACAGTTTACCTCTTTGTTTTCACCTTTATTTCCTGCCTTTCTATATACGGTTGTGATTTTGCTTCGTTAAGGTCAGCATACTTTGTCGACAATAGTCAGCTATATTCTCTGCAAGCACTCCCCTTCTTAGAACAGTCTGACCTTCAGTGTCTGAGAACCAAGAGAGAAATTAACTCATATGCTGCATTCACTTTAATAAGATTCTGGTAAAAGGATAGGAAAGCATGATAGGAAGCTAAGCAGAACTCAGTCTTTCTGCAAACTCAGACAAAACCTAGGGGAACTCCCACAGGCTGCGGCAGGAAATTCAGTGCTAGGAAGTTTTGCAAGAGCACCATGACCAAGAAGTAGGATTACAAATCTCCACTTCCTCAGGGTCTCTCACCTCATGCACAGAGATAAAACCAGGCTTTTAGACAGAAGCTGTGGAGTGGTCAACACGCTGCAGGGAAGGGATACTATCCAGAGACACCTGGACAGGCTTGAGAGGTGGTCCTATGAGAACCTCATGAAGTTCAACAAGGACAAGTGCAAGGTGCTACTCATGGGTTGGTGCAATCCTAAGCACAAATGCAGGCTGGACAAAGAATGGATTGAGAGCAGCCCTGAGGAGAAGGACTTTGGGATGTTCATTGATGAGAAGAAGCTCCACATGACCCAGCAATGTACACTTGCAGCCCAAAAGGCCAAGCGTATCCTGGGCTGCATCAAAAGAAGCATGGCCAGCAGGTTGAGGGAGGTGATTCTGCCCCTCCACTCCGCTCTCATGAGACCCCACCTGGAGTACTGTGTCCAGCTCTGGAGCCCCCAACGTTAGAAAGACATGGATCTGTTGGACCAAGTCCAGAGGAGGGCCATGAAGATGACCAGGGGGCTGGTTCACCTCTCCTATGCATACAGGCTGAGAAAGTTGGGGTTGTTCAGCCTGGAGAAGAGAAGGCTCCAGGGAGACCTTATAGCAGCCTTCTACTATCTAAAAGGGAACTACAGGAAAGATGGGGAGGGACTCTTTATAAGGGATGAGATGTAGGGTAATGGTTTTAAATTGAAAGAGGGTAGATTCAGATTAGATATTAGGAAGAAATTTTTCACTCTGAAGGTGGTGAGACACTGGAACACATTGCTCAGGCAAGTTTGAATGCCCCACCCCTGGAGGTGTTCACAGCCAGGCTGGATAAGGCTTTGAGTAACCTGATCTGGTGAAAGATGCCCCTGCCTGTGGCGGGGGGGTGGAACTAAATGATCTTTAAGGTCCTTTCCAACCCAAACCATTCTATGATTCCACGATTTATATACAATTACAAACAAAAAGTCTACAATTCAAGGCCAAGTGGTATGCGAAGGCAGAAACTCGAAGAACAAACAGGGCAAAACAAGGGAATGTCATTAACAATGTCCAAAAAAGCTGCTTACTTGCTTCGTCTCTTTATCGTTTAGTACGAGCTGAAGAAGGAATGTTTTCGAGTAAAAAAGAACTTGATAAAGCTTTTCTGAAGAACTGCATTATACCTGTCAAATCCAAGAAACACTGTTCACTTCCCTCCGTCCACTGTCAGGTAATTACACAACCGGTGCTCACTTTTGGTAGCAGAAGAGGTGTTAGCTGGCTCATATAGCCCTCCCGTAAAAGACTGGGGGAGAATGGCAGGTCTAATGAGATTTTCTGGGAAGTATCTTTCTGTTTCTTACTGCAGACTTGTTGAGGTCCGAATAAAGCAATTCAAGTAGTTGGGAAGAAGGCAGGGGTTTAAACAGTCAAAACGTTAGGCTGAGGTGTACATGCTTCCGCAGTGCTCTCAGCCAAGACGTAAAGTGATCAGGGAAGTAACCAAAGGAAAACTTGATGTCTGCTAAAGTGGCCAGAGGCCAAAAGGCTCCTAAAAGTCCTGAATACGCTGTAGGCAGGCAGACATTTTGGGCATAGCAATAAGATCATTTCTGAAGATCCTTGCACTGCCACTAGAAGAAAATTTTACAGGGAGAGTCCATGGCCTTTGAATTGCAGGGGTCATGTCAGCAGGCTGAACTCTGTCCACCTCCCACAGCGGACATCAGAGGGGAGAATGAAAATGTCATTTGGTGGTACACAGTGACAGTGTCTTCTTCCCATTCTGCCATCCTCATTGGCATACCCAGGTTTCCTCTAAATAAATCAAGCTGTCAGATATGTCAGCATAAACAAAGGATCACTGTGCCTGGTTTGTGTGAAACTGTGCTAAACGCCTGGTTTCAAGCCACTCAAATCAGGGCTTAGGAGTTTCCTAGACCTATATTTAGTGATCATCCTGACACGATGTGGCTTTTGTGTTATGTTAAAATAAAAGTGAAAATTGCATGGCTACAAGGAATATAGAAAATGGCGAATTGCTGGCATAAAGAATGGCTGTGTGAGAGCTGAGGTGGCAGCCATACACATACCGTAACCTGAATGAACTCTTAGTCGAGACCCAAGGAAGTTGCATGCTGTAATTGTTTTCAGGCAAACCCTTTGTATTTCAGTCTTTAGATCTCATTTATATCTGCAGAATAAAACTACTCTGTCCTGGTTTGAGGTAGGGCAAAAGCAATTTTCTTTTTGGTAATTTTACTTTTCAGTTAAGTCTCTTCTAACAGACTGTACTCTCTGAAATTAATGGTGTGTTTTTAAGACAGTGCCTGTTTCTAGCAATAATAAGGTCTGATGTTTATAGGTACTTCTAAAGAATGGTATGGAGAGAAGCTCTTGCTTATACTTATTCCTATAAAAACCAAGGTCAGCTAACTTTGTTATGTGCCCTGTTGGAGGACCAGAGGTGGAAGAATCTAAAGGGGCTGCATCTGTGGGGAGGAGCGGACAGGACAGGTGACCCAAATATGATCAATGGGGTATTCCATGCCATCTGTATCATGCTCAGTGTAAAGCTAAGGGATCAAAGGGGTTGATCCTCTCTTCTTCAATGGCCAGCATCCGAGGAAGACTCTGTTCATTCTTCTGCTTTTGATCCCAATCCATGTGTTCCTAAATCCAGTTCCCACCTGCCGCTGAGTCCAGTCCCTGATTTTCCCAGTGCTGGCCGATGATGTGATCCTCATCCTAGGACCTCAATATTGGTTTTGTATACGTTTGTATATATTTCATTATTTTCTTATTAATATTATTATATTTTTTATTGTTAATATTAAAGCTGGTTTAGGTGGGTTTTTTTCAACCCATAAGTCTCTCTCCCTTATTCTCTCTCTCCCTTAGCCTTCTGGGAAGGGTGAGGGACACTCCGTCATTCATTTAGTGGCCAGCCTAGCTGAACCCTTGTCGTACACAAATTAGGTGATTCTAAAGAACACAAGGATCCCGTTAAGTTCTGCTGTCTGCTAACACCCCCGTGCCACAGTGTCTTGCAAGTTCAAATTCCAAGAAAAGCATTAAGTACCAAAACATTTACCAGCTTAGTATGGATGTTTTTCTCTGACTGATAATTTCAGTGAAATGAGAATGAAGCAGTTCCACAATATCAACGCCTGTCCTGCTGGCTAGTTTGGTTTGTCCACCAACTCAGCTTTTGTGCACGAAGTCATCCTATGTAATATTCACAACTTCTTCAAGGTGTTCTGGATAAGAAGGGAAACCTCAAAGTTTTGAAATACATCTGACTGTGGTCAGGGTCAGTAAAAATAGCCTTTAAAAGAACTAACGTAACATACTTCCGCTTGGTTCCCCACTTGACTGGAGAAGGAACATCAATAGACAAACTCTTGTGAGAGAGAGCAAGACAAAAACTTTGTCTCAATTATGGAAAGATTTTACAACATCAATCTATTTGCATTACATTCTCAAAGAGGGCTGTTCTGTTTTTTCATTTCAGCCTTGAATGGGTATTTTTGGTCATCTACATCAAATCACAGAGCTCAGAAGTACACATCATAACAATTCACTGGCAAGTAACTCCAGGTATGGCAAAATAAGGTGATTTTATTTGACAGAATCACTTTGTATCCCTTGAAGGAGTGAACCAAATAGACTTAGCATAAGCAATGTTCTAAAGTAACACTATCCAATTATATACAAGAGGAAAGAAAACCAAAGAAACAATGCCAGCAGCAAACCCCAAAGCAATTTTATTTTGGAGTTGATCCACTGCATTTTAATAAGAGTCTTTGCAATTACATAATGACCCTTCATGGTTAGCAGCAAATGTTGTTGGCTTAATTATATAAAATTTAGTTCACCTCTTCAGAATTGCCCACACCTCTTGAGATAAAGACCTGCAGCGTGATAAAGCATGCATGACAATTACAAATGGCTAAGCAAAGTGCACAACAGAGCTGGCAGTATTTGTCCTGCAAAGAATACATTTTACCAGAGCAGTTCTTAAGATGTACATGTCAAATGCGTTATTAATGAACACACGACCCTACACAGAGCCACAAACTGCAGGGCACAGTCCAAGCCAGATGCAGATTTAGGCATGTTGGACTGGGTGACAAAAGGGGCTAGGCTGGTCTCCATCTTCATGTTAGCTGCAGTTTCTCTACCACATCATCAACTCTTGATGCAGCTGCTTTCCAGCTCCTTCAGTTCAGATGTCTGGTCTGTTTGATGGAGCCATCCAGAGAAAGCAGACACACAACAGAAACAGCGGTAGTGTGTGTGTACCTCACCTAATGCAACCACCCAGCACCCCCTCCTGCTGCGCCTCCTGTCAAAGGATGGGGGAGAGGAAGAGCTCACATCTCTCTCGCTCACACCATTTGCCCTGAGCCTGCATTTCCCTAGTGTGAGGTTTTCCTTCCTGTCCCCTGTTGGAATCTGTCTCGCAGAGAGGAGTAGATGCACTGCAGCTCAGCTCCATGCCAACTGATGGCTCGTGACTACAGCTATCGTGGTGCCGAGCCAGAGCTAATGAGCCCTTCTGAATGGCCACACATGCTCTGGCTCGGTGCTGTGGGAGCCGTCGCTGTGCAGCCCATCTCAAAGGGCACTGAGCCTCCTCTGTTGTCCTTGGAGGAGGAGGCTCTCTGCGTGGAAGAGCCACACAGTACTGGACCTCAAAAACAGTGAGGAGGATCCTGCGGCATTTAAAAATCCAGTTTCAAGAGGGCTGTCACACCCTGGCACTTGTTTTGCACAAGTCTAGCAACAGAGTAAATAACTAATCCCTACACCATTTTCTTCATTTTCTCCTGCAAACCCCTCTTACTTGTTCACCCAACTAGCAGAGAAGTGTATTATCCCTTTTCCTCCTGAGAAAAGATGTTGGTAGCTAAGAAGTGCGTGCTGTGAAAGCTTCTCTAGGTAATTTGCTTTCAGTCACCAATTCAATGTTTAAATCTTCTTCCAAATTTAGTTATTCAAAACATATCTACTATCCAGTGGCATTTGCCTGCAACCTTTCATCGCCATGATTACTCGATCATCACAAAAACAAGTCCTGCTGATCAATTTGTCATTAGCCCAAACTAGTCTTTCATTTAGAGTCACGAAGTCTAAAGCAATCAATTCTCTTTTACCTAATTTCAATTCTCTTTCCTTTAACTCCCCACTAAGATCTGGAAAACTGACAGTCACTGCAGCAACTTCCGAGTTTTTAATAGACGTTTCATTGGCTCATAGTCCCAATTACTCAGCCTTAGGAACTGCTCTGTCCAATTGGTTTTCATCCTTGTAAAAAAAGTTATTTCAATCTTTTGAATAAAAATAGCAATACTGTGTTTCTTATTGCACCTGCCAGCTCACACACCAGGTTTGCTCTGAATGATGGAGATGGGCTTGACTATGCAGTAAAATGGTTAAATCCTTACATTCTAGAAGAAGTCTCTGTAGCCATTTTAGTGACTAGAATAATCTAGTGTTTTAGGAGTAAAGTCTTCTTCCAAGGAATATATTTTCTCTTCTGTTTAATTCTGTAGTTCAGCATTGATTACTCCAAGCTTGTTTATAATAAAGCACAGAAATAAATAATAAAAAAAATATTAGGGTTCTTTTCACAAAGTTACACTGTTCTTGGGTTACAATGCTCTGTCTATGTCTGGGGTCTGCTTTTCTTTTTTCAGTGGCAAATTTTAGATCTTTCTAGAAACATCTGGATATGCTATGGAACTGGAAGTCTTTTTCAGTCCCTGCTGGATCCAAGTGCTGGTCTCAGTCATATCCCAGCAATACATAAGGGTCAGATCTGGCCCCGTGCTATGCTCTCTTATCCTTCCACTTGTCATGATAAGCGTTTATTAACCAAAATTTTTGGAAGTGTTTTCTTGTGAGGAAATAATGCATCCTACAATATAAAGTCTTATTTCTACTTTAACAAAGTACTACTTACTATGGTTTTCTCCTAGAACAGACCACAAGGAATTTGCTCTAGTATTCAAAGCTACAGGGTTATAAGCTTTCTCTTGAACTGCTTCAGCAAGGAGTAAAAGGGATAGCTCAAACTCAGCCTTACAATTTCTCAGTTCTCAAGCTCAATCTCTTACTGGTAAAAATGCAGAAACACTTGAAGAGTCTCTTTCATCCATTTGGCAAGCTATATATTTTCCTGTGGAATTCATTATTTACTGAAGTGACAGTATGTTCCCAAATTCTTTCCCCTTACCTTGAACACATATTTTCTATCTATCCTCTCTTTGCAAGTGTTGTTCATGTAAAGATTTAGCAAGCCTGGATTACAGATAAGAGAAGTCATTCAAGGGTGGCATGCATCATAATACCTATCTGTCTGTCTGTCTGTCTGTCTATCTATCTATGCCAGTAATGTACATAGTTCTGCCTGTGCAATAGATAAATAAAGCTAATGCACCTGTGGCTTTTCTAAACAATGTATTTGTGCTTTAAAATTAAATCGTCTCCATAGCAACTTTGAGGCATCCAAGAAGGACAGCATTTTGCAGAAAATATGGAGTGCATTAAACAATGTAGTAGATGAGGACCAAATGCTCAGACCTCTTGGCAAGACTATGGACATGTGTCCTGAGCTTGTAATAACCCATTGTCCGTCTCAGAAAAATGATTTTCTAAGAGGCCACCATCACTTCTGGCTCCAATAGACGGGCAGGGAGCAGCAGGAGCAGCAGAGCAGCACCATCCCAACAAGGCACAGCCCACAGCAGCCGAGCAAGGAGACCAGAGCTGGGTCGGTGTGGGTGACCCAGTTCTGCTGAGAGCCCAGTCTACTGGGACAAGTCTGCTGGGATGGGGCAGGTCCCAGCTCAAGCTGGAAAGTCAGGTCAGTGGTTGAAGTTCGGGGAGGCACAGGAGTGGGCACAGGCGTACCTGCGACATAGCTCAGGTAAACACCAAGCATGGGAGCTTGAGTTTCAAAGCAGCTCCTGAGCAAAGGCAGGGCAGGCATCCGCTGAGCTTCTCAAGGGCTGACAGCTTCTTTATTAAAGCTGGCCCTGAGCCCAGGCAACCAAGCCCTGCCGAGGGGAGGGAATGCCCTCGGGGCCCTGATGGTGGCCGCTTATGAAGGAAGGCTAGGAAAGCACGTCTTCAGCTACTTAAATGTTACGAGGGTCAGGGGAGAGATTGCAATGTTTTGTACCTTTGAAAAGAATGTGTCGCACTGCCTGATCGCTGGGGACGGACGGTGCTGATGGCTTGCAAATAGTATAGTGCCATCTGCTTTGGGGAGGCCACGCTTGCTCCTCTGTTGTCATTTTCCACAGGCTGGAAAATGCCATTCAGTCTAGAAGTCTATGTTTTGTTCTACACGTGGGAAAGACAACTAAAAATAACAACTAATAATATAAATAATGGCAGATGCTTCTAAATGAAACATAATGTCTTCAATAAAATAATTTTAATAAAAACTATATTTCTCCCTGTGATGTCTACTAGACTGTGAACTAGTGTCCTAAGCGGAAAAGACTGAACATAAGTCTGTAATTAACCCAAAGGGCAGTTTTGCTTCACGGCATCTTCAAAGAGTCCACCATGACCCCTCTGTGGTCCACATGCCCAAGAGTGTCTTTCCCCACAGAAATCAGTGCACTGTAGGGAGGCTGTTTCTCTTAGGTGGAGCTGAGAACCACTAATGCATCCAGATCCCACTATTCTCAGTTCCCAACAAATATGCAAGGCATAAATCACTTCTTATTTGAGAAACAGACTGGACAAATTTTCTGTTACAGAAGAACAGGGGTTGGATACAATTACCTTTAATACAGTCAGAATTAATTTATTATGTGTGTCAGTTGAGAATTAATATTATTCCATTGGGGTGCACTTATATTGTTGCAGAACAGCTCACCTCCAAAACAGATTGTCTACTGTGTTTCTTATGGATAAAGTATTTTCTCCTTTAATTCCACTTTTTTCTTAACTAAAGTGAACACTACACAATCTGCTCATTTAAAGGCAGCACCGAACCAGCTGTTTTAACTTTCTTTTGAGGGTAACTGTTCATTAGTAAAATTAGTATTCCTTTTCACTGAGTTATGGTTTGTCTACCACCAGAATTCAGAGTTTCTTTTGTGTGAGTGGACTATTAGCCCAGATGCTAGGTACAGCAAAAGAACAAGGAATTCTCAGCCAAAAAAAAAAAACCAAACAAAAAAAAGCAACTGTTCTAAAAGTGAACTTTGTTATTATGCTGTCTTCTTTTTAGCTACTATAATTCAGAACAGCAGAGGTGCTGCCATTGTATACAGGTGCAGGTGATGTTGCCTGCTGCTTAGGAGAAAGGGACTGGAGTTCTTTTCTGATCCTAATTTCTTTCTCTATCTTGAGGTATGACGCTGAATAAGGGACATTCTTTTCCTCCCCAGAGGAAAATAATGGTAACTTTTGGAGGCACTTGGGGTTCATCAGGTGGAAGGTGGTACAAAATCACATCAGGTGATTGTAAAATACATTCAAGGGAGACACAGCTGTCTGCATGTATGTAAAATATAATTTTGGCAGTAAAACAGAAGTAGCATGTACTTTCATACATAATAGCAGTACAGCTTTGCCACATCTGATTTTGTATTTGTTTGTGAAATTTCATGCTCATTTGATCCTTTACGTATTTGATGCAGGGCTTGCTTTTGTGCTTTCCTATTATGATTTGATCTTTTTGGTGACTTTATTCCCTCAGAACTAAAAAGAAAAAGCCATTTTTGGTATGTTTTGCCCAAGGCAAAATAAAAAGCTTACCGTTTTGTTTCTCTCATAGGCCTTTTTTTTGTTGCTATTTATTATCATCAATGTGATCTATTTTCCACAGCTTCAAACAGATCTAAGAAACTTTTATAGTCTGCATTTGACCTAGTATTATGTTTTTCTCTTCTAGGTCCTCCTCAGGGGCCTCACACAATTCCCGTATAGCTTAGTGGGATTTTGAATTGGACTTCAGAACTGGAAGAACAAAGTGATTAAATATTTGCCTTTCAGATACATAAAGCTAATTTAGACATAAGCATTTTTATATTCACAATTAAATGAAAACCTTGCAGTTCACTCTGCTTTATTTAAACACAATCTGGAAATATTTCCATATAAGACATTGTCCATAGCCCATAAAAACAGATGGATGCACAGTAGGAGGCACAGACACTGCCCCCAGGCTGATCTGTCACCAAGCCAGAACTGCAGAGGAAGTCAGGGAACAGGGCATGACCAGAGGGTCGGGGGTGTATTACTCAGAGCTGCTGACTTTTGCTGGTATAAAGAAAAGGGCGGGCTCATATAGGACAAACAAGTCACCAGCTGGAAACTTGGTCCAGGAATGAAACAGGAAAGGTCCTGAAGAAACACACAAGGGACAGGTACATCCGGTTAGGTTAGACATTGAGAAAGCACTGCTGTATTTTGTTGTCCATAACTCAACCCAAGCTTCCAGTAAGAGCAAGCCATAATTAAGTAGCATGAGAAGTTATGTGTGTGTGTGTGTGTCGTCTCTAGCATATGATCCATTTCAGCCTACTCCCTCCAGTCAAGTACATCTCCTGTCCCTTCCTCCATATTCCCTCAAAGCCTCCCTGCCTCCTTTACGCCTCTGCTTTTGTACAGGTTATATGAAGATGCAGATTGCCAGAGAGGCAATTTGTACCCATGAAAACACAGAATCACAGAATTTTCAGAGTTGGAAGGGACCTCTAGAGATCATCTAGTCCAACTCCCCTGCTAAAGCAGGATTGCCTAGAGCACATTTCTCAGGACTGCATCCAGGCGGGTTTTGAAAATCTCCAGAGAAGGAGACTCCACAACCTCCCTGGGCAGCCTGTGCCAGTGCTCTGTCACCTGAACTGTAAAGAAGTTTTTCCGTGTGTTGGAACGGAACTTCCTGTGTTCCAACTTGCACCCATTGCCCCTCGTCCTGTCACTGGAAACCACCAAGAAGAGTGTGGCTCCATCCTCCTTCAACCCACCCTTTAGATATTTGTAAGTAATAATAAGGTCTCCCCTCAGCCTTCTCTTCTCCAGGCTAAAGAGTCCCAGCTCTCTCAGCCTTTCCTTATAAGGGAGATGCTCCAATCCCTCAATCATCTTGGTTGCCCTTCACTGGACTCTCTCCAGCAGTTCCCTGTCCCTCTTGAACTGGGGAGCCCAAAACTGGACACAGTATTCCAGTTGTCGCCTCACCAGTGCCGAGTAGAGGGAAATGATGTTTTATTTCTTTGGGTTGATATAGTAAAGTGGCTTTGAGTTTCTTGGCAATGAAGTCGAGGTTTACATTTGGTGTGCTATGAGTTAAGAGGACGGAGTCTGCTCCAATGAGAAGTCATGGTCATGTGAAGTTACTATCTTGGTTAAGAATTTAATATATTTCATAGGCTGGCCTTTGCCATATGC
>NW_009648157.1:1577870-1632135 GCF_000708025.1 Charadrius vociferus | reverse complement strand
TCATAAGGGAGATGCTCCAATCCCTCAATCATCTTGGTTGCCCTTCACTGGACTCTCTCCAGCAGTTCCTTGTCCCTCTTGAACTGGGGAGCCCAAAACTGGACACAGTATTCCAGTTGTGGCCTCACCAGTGCCGAGTAGAGGGGGAGAATGATCTCCCTTGACCTACTGGTCACACTCTTCCCTATGCAGCCCAGGATTCCATTGGCCTTTTTGGCAGCAAGGGCACACTGCTGGCTCATTGACAATTTACTATCTACCAGGACCCCCAAATCCTTCTCCTCAGAGCTACTTCCCAGCAGGTCCACCCCTAACCTATACTGGTGCCTAGCATTTTTCTTCCCCAGGTGCAGGACCCTGCACTTGCTTATGTTGAACCTCATTAGGTTCCTCTCTGCCCAGCTCACCAGCCTGTCCAGGTCCCACTGGATGGCAGCGCGGCCCTCTGGAGAGTCAGCCACCCCACCCAGTTTGGTATCAGCCCATAACACAATTATGGTCTGTCTGCTGTGCTTCCAGCCACAGAGGGATCTAGAGGCAGAGCGGAGGAAGGGGTTGGTGTGGGATGGGCAAAGCAAAGCGGTGGTGCTGGGGGAGCTTGGGCAGCAGTCCGCAGTCCGCAGAAGTTTCTAGGCCTGACCTCCATGATAACCCATGGGCAAAGGCAGGCTGAATTTCCTTCCTCTCGCTCTTTCTCCCTCCCTTCAGCCTTCCCCCACTCACCCTGCAAATAGAAAAAGACCAAAAAAACTATGTTTAAGTGGCCAGAGCAGCAGAATAACTGGATATGTGCTGAATAGGTTGAACTGCCTTGGGAGCAGGAGCCAGAAGTACCTGCAGCTGGAAAATGGGAGCAGAAAGGCACAGAGAACTGGAAAAATGATCTTGCCAGAGTGGGCAAATGTAAGGTGAAGGAAGTGTTTTGTCTCTTTGTCTGAATAACAGAAAAAAAGACCCTTTCTGAACCAGGAGTATCAGGGCAAGCACAAGGTGGTAGGGGAAGAAAATAAACAGCAAAACACACTACGGCACAAACATCTTATTTCTGCAGGAAAGGGAAAGCATATTGAGAATATTGAAATCACAGGACCAGCCAGCTAAACTTCTCATATTCCTATGTCTGCCTTGATGTTCTTTGTATGCCACAGAACAGCATTTGCTGCAGTTATTTTTCTCTGAATTACAGTAATTGAGAATATCAGGACAATAATTTCCTACTGAATAAAACAAAAGGAGGCATTAGGATAAAATGTCCCTTGACAATGTCCATGTGCTATTAGCACTAGATTCACTGCAAAAAAAAAGTATAAATTATTCAAGCTGAAAAATACTCTGCAAGACTTAAGGTTGTTATGCAAAGCTAGCATGGCACAGAAAAACATGAAAAAAATAAGCCCCTGAACATTATATATCTACATTACGAACTCACTTTGCACTGCTAGAAAGGGACATTTCCATTAGCTGGCACACGGTCTGTGGTCCAACAGCCCTAAAAACATGCTGAAGCAACCTCAGGGTTTCCACTCTCCATTTTATGATGAATGTTTCCTACCACAGAAGTACAAATGTCTCTGTATTCCACCTGCTTTTCTTTCTGTGATGTGGATATTGCTTTTTCTATAAGCAGGTTACAAGTGGGCTGCGCTGCCCTGAACAATAGGTTTGATGGTAAGTGTTTAGAAATGGGGGTGAACAATGAAAGACCGGGGTTATTATTCAGGACACCTGCGTCTTCCTTTTGTTAGTGGCTGATCGGGAAGGACAGTGACAGAAACAGAAGTGCTTTTAACTTCGAGTGTGTTGGGAAAGATGAGCTTTAAGCAAGCAAAGGGGAACCAGCGTTGCTTCCTATCAGTTAGAATGCATTAAAAATAAGCCTATACAGGCAGCACAGGAAGGTGTTGTTTGATCGTTACGAATCATTTACCTCAGTCTGAAGAATGTATGGTGTGGGCTTTCAATGCAAGAAAGTGTCTCAGCTAGTGCCTTTTCCATTTTATCTCTTTGGTAGTTTATTGTTTTTACCTGGAGTATGTATTACAGCATGTAAAGACAAGCAGAAACACTATGACTTTCAAAATCACTCTGGTATGAGTGTCAGACATTCTTTTAAAAATGGCACCCATCCTCTCTCTTTTCCTTCTAAAACGCTATTAGTTCCTGCTTCTAACAGTCTGACAGATTTTCAGCCTTTAACTAACTGTTGGCCATCATTCTGCTCTGTCTTCTCTGTTGGTCATAGAGTTCTGAACAGATATCTCCCTTCTCCAAAGAAATCTTTCAGAAACTAAACAATAAATATTTTCATTTGGAATCATGGGGAAGTCATTAACTCTCAAAATTATCATTTCCTGTAAAATACAGAGGATTGACTCCCAGAAGAGAAAGCACTGAACCACACTGACTCCCAGAAGAGAAAGCACTGAACCAACCGCACCTGGGATGTGGGATAGTTTGAAAGCAAATGCAAGTCTTTTATTTCCCAGCTGTGTGTTCCCAGTCTCAGAAATACATGCTATTCTACTATCCTGTAGCAGCTAAAGCTCTGTCAGAAAAGGTGTCATCAGAATTATACATTCTTTTAAATAGGTTCCCTATCAACAAGTGGAACTTTTCCAGTGGAATGCAAAAAAATAATCAGAAAATTCCCTGACTTAATTCAGCCAACAAATTGGGGCTCTTGGGAACTTCTCCTTTCCTGACCTCTCCCTGTGTTGCTATACAACATGAAATCCCTTCAGCACTACTGTGCATTGCTTTGAAGTTTTCAGTGTAAGAATTGGACCAAAGCACCTCTTCAGTTCTAACAAGAAAAACACAGTTCATTGCCAACATAGCTGGCACCACTTAGTTTTCTTCCATTTGTTTCCTCTTTACCTCTGCCAGCTTCTCAGCCATCCTTGCACAAATGGACCTTGCCTTTTTGACCTTTCCTTTAACAAAGGATAAATCAGTGGTCTCTCTCCCTAGTGCTCTTGGAGGACTTCACAAATACTAAAATTAACTTTGCTATTAGCCAGTCTTTAAATCTCGCCTCTGGATCAGTCTTACAAGTGATTTAAGCTTTCATCCTTACTTTTTAGACACTTTAGGAATCCATCTTCTCTCTGTCCGGTTGCCAAAGCTTTTTATTTTTCTCTGATGAACAGGTGAATAAGACCTGTATAACTGATAACTTAGAGTAAATTAAGTCCTAGAGCAGGACAAATCTGTGTGCCAGGAAATGTGATGATGCTTTTGGAAACATGATGATAGGGATTTGGAGTTCCTGACATATAGATCTGCTGCTTAAATGGTCCTTTCCTCACTCCCATCCCCATCTCTCCTGTTGGCAGCAGAGAGCAGAAATCCTCAGGGAAGCTAGATTTTCAAGGGGCACCGGTTGCCTCGGTCCCTTATCCTTAGAACAGCCCATTTCAGTTTTAGCTACACTTCATACAATCATAGAATCATAGAATGGTTTAGGTTGGAAAGGACCTTGAAGATCATCGAGTCCCAACCCCCTGCCATGGGCAGGGACACCTCCCACTAGACCAGGTTGCCCAAGGCCACATCCAGCCTGGCCTTGAACACCTCCAGGGATGGGGCATCAACAACCTCTCTGGGCAACCTGTTCCACTTCTGAAACACTTGCACCTGGTTCTGGCTTTTTGTCCTGCTTCATGGTGCAAACAAATCAAAATACAGATTAAAAGCAGAGACGACTGAAATATATGGGCAAGCTATGTGAACAAACCATTTGGCAAACTTTTCGAACAAAAAATATTTGAAAAATGATTTTCTAACACTGAATTAGTAAGCTGATAAAGCTGTAATTATCCCAGTGTCCACTAGTACAAAAAGAGCATACTTGGACCAAGAGCTAAACTTGATTATTTTTATTATCACATTTCTTTCCCTTCTTGTATGAATTTCTCTAGTTACAACCAGCAGTTTCTTTCTAGGTAAGTGAATGTTTTGTTTGACATCAAATTAAATAGAGCCTAAAGCACATAGTTACCACACAAAGAACTACTTCACCATGTCTTCTTATCCACCCTCAGTAACTGAAATAAGAAAAACACTTGCAAATCACTGCAGGTCAAGAGGATGAGTATGGCTGGTTTGAGCTATGCCAATGCACTTGCAGAACTTGATGAGACTTGTTCAAACATCTGAGGTGAAATAATTCAAGAAGGCAAATAAACATGGAAGTCAACATGGAGATGAATGAAAATTCCTGCTTCTGCTGCATCCAAATAACTATATTACAATAAGCCCATTAACATGTAATACCAACAAATGTAACAGTTCGTATTTGTTGTATACAGGCTCTGACTCTCTGTGACTTCCTTCTTAATTGGCAGAGTCTCTTGGTATCTGATCTTGGGGAACAAAAATATAATCCAACCTGACTTCACCTTTACCCTATTCTGGTATTTCAGATTTGGCTGATGCCTGGGACAAAGCTGGCAGTAACCTCACCAACAGTTTTGGCACATTTTGGCTAAAATGCCTGAAATCATACATTAACTGTCTTGGTAATTGACTAGTCCTAGGCAAGTCATTTCAGAGAAGCTATTGTGCCAGATAAAGAAAATCAAATCCTTGCGGGACAGAAAGGGATGCAAGACGAGGAAGATTCCCTGCAGTCCATTGAAAATCCACTTTTGATCTATGACATTACTGTTTGATACCTTTCATCGTGACAGAATTTAGGGATTCCTTAACCCACCAAAGACTTTGGACAATAAAAAAATAACGCAGCACACAGGAGTGTAGTCACATGTCTGTACTGTTAGCCTGGTATCAAGTTAGGGATACTTTTTACTTTTTTAAATTTTTTTTTGGTCCTTTTTCATTTTTGAACAGTGACTTCAAAATTTTTCCAGCAAAAAGAGAATTGTTACTCTTTGCTATAACTGTTGAGCATGATATGTTTTGAAACATTTCAACTAATGCTTAGGGAAATATTCTCATGAAGAGGAAAGAATGTAGTCTGCAATTTCCAGGCTTACAGTGAGCCAAGATGCTACAACTGTGTTTATGGTGTATCTGTCTGGTGTCACTGAATAAATACCTACCACAGATGCAAAAGCAAAAGAAGCCACCTACAGTTATAACCAGCAATCAATAAAATCACTTTTATGTTCCTTTATTTTTCCTTGAAGAAGGGAAAAAGTGTATTAGCTGCAATGTGAGGAATTGTAGAGTAATTCTTTTTGGTCCTCATTTACTGAAGCAATGAGGGAAAATTTGAGAGTGGGCAGAGGGTCAATAGCAATAACAGCAGGAAGAGCCTCCTCCTTTGTCATGGTTACGCAGCCAAGTTAGAGAGGTTAAAAAGTCAGGTCAGTCATCCACAAATACTTTGAACACCTTGATATAACAGTTTAGTGGGATAACACTGAAATATCCTTTCAATATCTGTTGTAAGCTAAATAGTGGCAGAAAAACTAACTTTATTTTTAATTTCAGAAATATGAGATGTCTGTATTTGGTTGCACATTGTTGATTTTTCAGTCTGTAAGGAAAAAGACTTCAGGTAGGAGAAAGGACAATAAAAGGGACAAATGTACACTCCATTAGAATGGCCATGTAATCGGAAAGGGTCAAAGATTTCCCACCATGAGGCTGATGTAAAAAAAACACCAACTGAACATAAAGATCAAAGTATACTTGTGGAACACTCCTTCCTTTCTACCCCTCAACCCACCCCCACATCCCTCACAACTTTCATTGTACAATTTACACATCTATTTGTCTCCCTCGGTCCTCCATTTTGGCTCATTTGGGCATCTTTGTGATCAGCTGCAGCTGATGTCTCTTTTTTTTTAGTGAGTGAGGTTGATGCTTCAGGAAGGTAATAAAAAAAACTTCAAATTGATGTCTGCAAACTACAGAAAAGCAGTTAGAAGGTTCAAGACTGCTTCTTACCTAGCTTCAAACTCACTTAGTTTCTCATTTACAAACAAAAATACTTTACAGTCTATGGGATAAAGGAGGGAACACGTTTCTCCCAACAATGCAGAGATTGTTTTCTGTTTTTTTTATTTTTATTTTACTAACACATCACAAGATCTAGAAGAGTTAGACAGCTAAGTTACTCATTTGCTTCCCTACTATCTTTTTCTCTTCTGATGCTGTTCTTTGACAACACTGCTACAAAATGTAGGACCTTCATTCCACAGTTTTCAAGTCTGGGACACAATACATAAGCATATACCTATGAGAAAAAAAATAAAAATTGTATAGTAATATCTGTACTGCATGATTTTCAAGAATAGAATGCTAGAAAGAATTAAAACTAAACTCAAATGAAATAGATATTTAACTCAAGCAAAAATCTTTTCTGCTGCAATGTTTCAGTTTTCCAATAACTCAAGACAATGTATATTTAATAATGTTAGTGTATTGCTGATTAAGATCTTTAAACTTCTTGTAAGCATTGAAGAAGTATTGAACAATAGTTTCAGTTAAGGATGAAGAAAACATACTATCATACTGAAGTCTTGGGAATGTTATAAAGATAACATCCTCTGCCCCTTATTAAATAATATCTGACCTTGAATACGATTTCCTGCCTCTGTCCTCTTTGAAAGTCCTAAAAGAGTCAAATTTTGAAAAGACCACAGCTGTGACTGTGGCCAACGTATGTGGGCAGAGCATGATCTCTATAGCTACACACACACAAGCATGTACACCCCTCAATTTTTGCAGACATTAGACATGTTCAAAACTGAATGCAGGCCCAGACATAATACTAAGTTTAGCAATTATTTTTGTTCTTATCCTTGAATAACAGGACAAAAGCTCTAGAAAAAAAAAGCTGTTTTGTCCTTTGCCAACAAAATAATTTTTTGCGTTACAAAATAAACAGCAAAAAACTCCTTTGAAAAGTGTTTCAGAAACTAGCTTTGGTGGCACAACATCATAACCAACTCATACAGAATCACAGAATCACAGAATGGTTAGGGTTGGAAGGGACCTCTGGAGATCATCTCATCCAACCCCACCGCCAGAGCAGGGTCACCTACAGCAGGTTGCACAGGATGGCGTCCAGGCAGGTTTTGAATGTCTCCAGAGTGGGAGACAGCAGTGGGAGACTCCACAACCTCTCTGGGCAGCCTGTCCCAATGCTCCACTACCCTCAAGGTAAAAAAGTTCCTCCTCATGTTAAGATGGAACTTCCTATGTTCAAGCTTGTGCCCATTACCCCTAGTCCTATCACTGGGCACCACTGGAAAAGACTGCTCCCATCCCCCTGGCATCCTCCCTTTAAGTATTTGTAAGCATTAATAAGATCCCCCCCTCAATCTTCTTTTCTCTTGAACTGGGGAGCCCAGAACTGGACACAGTACTCCAGATGCGGTCTCACCAGGGCAGAGTAGAGGGGGAGGATGACCTCCCTCGACCTGCTTGGCCACACTTTTCCTGATGCAACCCAGGATGCCATTTGCCTTCTTGGCCACCAGGGCACATTGCTGGATCATGGTCATCCTGTTGTCCACCAGGACTCCCAGGTCCCTTTCCACAGAGCTGCTCTCCAGGAGGTCAGCCCCCAACCTGTACTGATGCATGGGGTTATTCCTCCCCAGATGCAGCACCCTACACTTACCCTTGTTGAATTTCATCAGGTTTCTCTCTGCCGAACTCTCCGGCCTGTCCAGGTCTCGCTGTAAAGCAGCACAGCCTTCTGGCGTGTCAGCCACTCCTCCCAGTTTTGTGTCATCAGCAAACTTGCTGATGGTACACTCTATCCCTTCATCCAGATCATCAATGAATATGTTGAACAGGACTGGACCCAGTACTGACCCCTGAGGGACACCACTTGTTACTAACCTCCAACTAGACTCTGCACCACTAACCACAACCCTCTGAACTCTATCTGTAAGCCAGTTCTCAATCCACCACACTGTCCATTCATCTAACCCACACTTCCTAAGCTTGCCTGTGAGGATGATGTGGGAGACAGTGTCGAAAGCCTTGCCGAAGTCAAGGTAGACAACATCCACTGCCCTCCCCTCATCCACCCATCTAGTCACTTCGTCATAGAATGCTATCAGATTAGTCAGACATGACTTCCCCTTGGTGAATCCATGTTGACTACTTCTGATAATCTTCTTTTCATCCAGGTGCTTTGAGATGGTACCCAGAACAAGCTGTTCCATCATCTTTCCAGGGATGGAGGTGAGGCTGACCAGCCTGTAGTTTCCCGGATCATCCTTCTTGCCCTTGAAAACACAGTTCATATCTAATAATACCAAAGGAAGATGTACTGTGTTTGTATATGCAGTGGTGGCAAGTGGGTAAAGCTCTTATTTTTTAACAACCATTTTGCCTTGTCATGGGTGTCTGGATGGAATTTACATCTTGTTATGATTTTCTTGCTAATTTAGAATTTTGAAGTTTTCAGCTGGATAATCTTGTTATATGAGGATCTTCACCCAAACACTTCACGTATCTTCAATGACTTTGTTTACGAGAGTCTTGTGGCTGGAATCAATATCTGACTGCATATTTGACTAAATGTGCAGATGCAGGCATCTAATTAACTGTAGTGTTTACCAGACATTTTTACAGCCAAATCCTTCTCAGAAAGCTATCAAATGGTAACACGGGCTTCGCTTTGGCACAGAGCACAGCACTGCTTGGCATTTTTTAAGGCACGGCTAATTGTGAAATGCAATCCTCTCTGCTATGAACAGAGACTCCCCAAGTGAGAGTGACTCCCTCCTGCATGCGGAGCCCATGGCTGGGCAACCCAGCTGCCCTTGGACCGATCTGTCCACCTTGCCCCAGCCACACCATGTACCAGGAGGAAAACCTTGTTGCTGGTGAGTAAAAAAAATGTGCTGTTGTGAAGCCAAATGCCTGGTGGGATCAGGTGAGCGGTCCCGTGCTTTAAATGTAAAAGACACTGTTCGCACAGGGTGGGTGGATAATGTGCTCCGTGGCCTTTCAGCTGTTGTGCCATGCTGGAGATCCTCGTGGCTACCAGCCTGACAGGGTGCCCAGGTGTCCTGCCACAGAGGCAAAGGCATGGGGATGCACCTTGGGGTGCTCTGCACAGCCCGGGAAGTCACAGGGAAGAAATCATTCATCTCTGTGCTCCTCCTTAGCCTCAGACCAGAGATCAAAACAAAGCTGTCAAAGCACCAGTACAACTGCTTTGAATCATGGGAAATTAGAATTATCATAGGATCATAGAATGGTTTAGGTTGGAAGAGACCTTAAAGATCATCTAGCTCCAACCCCCCTGCCATGGGTAGGAACACCTCCCACTAGTCCAGGTTGCCCCATCCAGCCTGGCCTTGAACACTTCCGGGGATGGGGCTTCCATAACTTCCCTGGGCAACATATTTCAGTGCCTCACCACCCTCATGGTGAAAAATTTCTTACTAATATCTATTCTAAATCTACTCTCTTCCAGTTTAAAGCCATTACCCCTCATCCAATCACCACGTGCCTTTGTAAAAAGTCCCTCCCAAGCTTTCTCGTAGGTGCTGTTCAGATACTGGAAGGCTGCTATAAGTTCTCCCCGAAGCCTTCTCTTCTCCAGGCTGAACAACCCCAACTGTCTCAGCCTGTCTTCATAGAAGAGGTGCTCCAGCCCTCTGATCATCTTTGTGGCCCTCCTCTGGACATGCTCCAACAGGTCCTTGTCCTTCTTATGTTGAGGGTTCCAGAGCTGGATGCAATATTCCAGGTGGGGTCTCATGAGAGAGGAGTAGAGGGGCAGAATCTCCTCCGTCGACCTGCTGGCCCCAACAACATTCAGTAGTAAACCTAGTTCAGTAGTAGACCTACTGGCTCCAACATCATACCAAGCAGAAAGCTTGGTATCTACATTCCAGTTATACAAATTCTCCAAACACTTTCCCTGAATAAAGCTTTGTTATTTTTCATCTTAGCTACTTGCTAAGTATGGGGACATGACACGTTTCACTGAAGAGGTGACAGAACTTCAACTGAGAACAAAGTGATTCAATTCATATAGTGCTACTTTTGTGCAATTAGCAGAATAAATAAATACACTGTGTATTCTGTTCTCCTTTCATGAAAGGCCCAACATAGGATTGTTATTCAATGTCAAATGTGCAGATGATTTTTTTGAGAGATGTCAACAAACCTGAAAAAAATGGAAAGTTGCTGGCCTGTTGAGAATAACAATGTTATCGTTGTGATAATATTATAGGCATCTTCCTAGTGCTCCTTCCGTACATGTATGGCTGATATCCAAGGTAGCCATCCTCTAGGTCCTAAACCATTACAATTAATTGCCAAAGTAAATGATCATAACAAAAGCAAACAGCTGACCTTCTGCTCATCACCTCCTATATCGCTTACACTACATTATAACAGCTTCATTAAACGACTGTAATGGTGCCTCTAGTAATATCTTGCATATGCGAGGTTTTTTTTTGAAATACAAACAACTCCAGAGTGAAATGGACTCCGATTTTAAAAGGTTGGTAAATTCCTTACTGTAATTAAAAACAAGTGAATCCAGATCTGTCTCAGAAGACGTGTCATGCCTGGGGTGGTCAGATCCCAAGACCAAGGACATATATATTTGTCATTTTGAAAAGGAGATTAAATGAACCTGGGGAACTGCCACTATCACTGTAATCAAAGGGAACTGTACAACTAACTCTGTTCTCTTCTTCTCCCTTTCCTTCCCTTAAACTAAATTGCTGAAGTAATAGTACATTTCTTAAAATGCTTGATTACTCTTTTTCTGTCACCTTCACCTAGGAAGAAAAAGTCTTATCTACTTTATCAGAGTTATTGCTAAAGAATACCTGAAGAAATATCTGAAGTCAACACATGATAAAAATAGTGGTCTGCATTTCAGTCTCTCTATTGCTGTGCACACACTGGACCCAAGAGGCAGGTGTAGCAAGCAGGTCTGACTTCACTCCCTATGTCTGGTGTGGCTTGTTGAGTGATTTGCCTATTGCCCACTCTCAGGAAGAACAAAAAGCCTCTCGGTTATCTTTTGCTTCCCAAGGGCTCCTCACAGTAAGGCTGACCAGCCCTTTGAGACATTCTGGTTTAAGTTCATTTGCCAGGCTACCGGCATGTAGTGGACCCCAGAGACTGCATCCAGACTTGACTTACTGGGATGCCTCTTGGCTCTTCACAGGGCTGTGCACCCTCCGTTCCTTTTTGAGAAAAGGAGGTGGAGGAAGGGAGTTCAGCCATGCCTGGGTGTCTTGTTGGTGTGGTGCCTATGGTACCACGGGACCTTGGCCGTGGGACCTTGGAAATGGTCCTGGATCAGGCTAACAAAGTTGGGGTTGTTCAGCCAGGAGACAAAGTTCTGGGGAGATCTTATAGCAGCCTAACGGGCCTTACAGTACCTGAAGGGGGCCTACAAGAAAGCTGGAGAGGGACTTTTTATAAGGGCATGTAGTCATAGGATGAGGGGTAATGGCTTTAAACTGGAAGAGGGGAGATTTAGATTAGATATCAGGAAGAAATTCTTTACTGTGAGGGGTGAGACACTGGGATGTGTTGCCCAGGGAAGTTATGGAGGCCCCATCGCTGGAAGTGTTCAACGCCAGGTTGGATGGAGCTTTGAGCAACCTGGTATAGTGGAAGGTGTTCCTGCCCATGGCAGAGGGGTTGGATCTAGATGATCTTTAAGGTCCATTCCAACCTAAACCATTCTATGCTTCTATGATGCCATATGGTCAAACATGGACAGAGATCCTTCTTTTTTACCTGCTTACTCCTCATAATATAGAAATTTAAAGTCTCATTTTAATTGCAAAGTATCCAATCAGAGTTTTCTTCCATTGCACTGCAAAAATGCTACAACAATGCCAAGTACTGTATGTGTGATAACTCACAGGATAAAGACCTATGTGATTTCCTCTCTTCAGGAAGAATGATACAGCCCTTTGAAATTAACAGCTATGTAAAAATAGGAAGGCCTTAAATGTCAGTGAAATGCAGGGCTTCCTTGTTGTTCTTGACCTTTTAGTTATCTTCATGTCGTGAAACTTAAATAAAAGACTTCATTAAAAACTACCGCAGCTATGACCTGCAGAAAATTGAGTTAGTCTGCTTTGTTTGAGAAATGGGTCTCACAATCAGCAGCAAAAGCAAAAAGGACTCCATGAAATAATGGAATGCATACGGTACCTTAAGAAAAAAAAAAAAAAACAAATCAATTGATCAACTGAGAAATCAGGATGTTCAGAAAGCAATTGTAACTCCTTTACTAACAGCAGTGAACCACGTAAGAAAGTGACCATTTAACAACCACTTGTGAAGACCATTAGGACAAAAATTATATCAATACATAGATCACTCCCCTGGGTTTCCATACAGTCCTCAGTGTTCATCAGTTATCAGCAGCTAATTGAGGTGTGTATCACTCTGTAGCCTAAAAAAGTTTATAACAATTCCATCAAATCTCTCCCCTGATGCTAGATCTCAGATGACCCCCTGTGACTGAATATGTTGCCCTGGAGAAATGCTGTTTTAGAAAGGACCTAGCACTTACATTATCACAATTGTAATTACTTGTTCATGTTCTACATATTGCCAAGAAAATTACTTTAACTTGACTGATGTTACCTACAAATCTGCCAAACTTCCACATTTGTGCCCTTGCAAAGTAAAGCAAAGGAGTATGAAAAGAAGCAAATAATAACAATTTTTCAGGTTGCAGGCCCTTTAATGGTGAATTTCTATAACTTCTTGTTTCAGCAAATGCCTTAGCTCATGTTCTTTGCTCTAAATGGAGCCTGGCTGTGCAGTGCAGAAAGCTAAAGCAGGAAATGTTAAACAACTTCAGTAAAGTTGAAAATAGTGTTCATTGCAAAGCTTAAAATCAGCAACCACTCAAGAAGCTGTTCTAGCTGAGTTTGCGGAAGGTGCTGCAGACATGGGCAATTTATCTTGCATATTCAAGTTTTTTGAGTAGCTTCTTTTACCCGGATGTAACTGGGGATTTTTTTTTTTATTTCAGATTATATTAATTTGATTACTTTGATTTCTTTGATAGACTATTTTTTCTAATGTTTTAAGTCCCAGCATGAACTAATTCATAGTTAGTTTACAAATCTGTTATTTCAGTATTCTCCTTTGAATTAAACATGCTTTTCCTGCTGCTGTGTTTCCCTTCCTTTCCTTTTCACCTCCAATTGCCCTCCCTGAACTAGTCTCTGAAACTAATCACAACTGAATCTCAGCTTTTGTTTCCCTAGGAAAAACAAGATGAACTCTCTGAAACTGCTCTTATTAACAGCTATTCTCTTATCTCCTTCATTGTTGTAGGTCTTAGCTGCCTCTGCTGCAGTATTGTTTTATTTTTAAATGTGTCTTAGCAGGACAGTATACGGTTTCAATCTTTCCTTGCATAACTCATATTAAGTTCATTTAATACAGTGCTAAATGTCTTTTGGCATGTATTGTACTTTTCCTCTTTCAGGGCCCTCTTGCTGGCCCACATTTGACTTGCATTTGACTAACACATCACAGGTCTTCTCATTCTTGTTTGCAGCTGTTAGTTTCCATTTTGCAACAGACATTCTTGTTCATCTCAAAGTATAAGCCTTGTAGACTGTACTACAGAATGCATTTATTTTCTTATACTCCAGTACTAATTGCCATCCAATTCTTCCTGCGTGTAGAATTTTTGATTGTCAGGTACTGATGATATCTTCCACACATGCATCAACATCATAGTTCATTAGTGTCTTTCTGCTTTTAATCAATTCCAGACAGCATTTACAGTTAGTTAGTTCGTTTAAATTGGTCCATTTTTCCTCTCTTCCTGGATTAAACTATTCTCACTCTCCACCTCAATTAATATTTCATATAAAGAAGAAAATGCAGGAAAAGGCATGATCCACCTTCAATGATGAGATTGCTCTCCTAAGATATGAGACAATAGGATTTACATTCATGTTCAAAGGTGAGCAAAGAATTGGGATCCGTGTTTGTCTTTTTACAGACTATTAGAAGAAAGTCCTTTTCCCCTTCTGATTCTATTTGTTTCAGGAAAAGCAAATTTGTAAATTTACTTTTACATGTAAACTTAAATTTACATGTGTAAATTTAAGGGGTTTGCAGAGTGAGGCTCATCTACTCTCTCAGTAACTTTGTAAATTCCTCCCCAAATTTGTCATCCCAAAATGTTCTCAATTAGAGTTTGTGTAGTGAAAGCAAAGACGTGCTTCATGATAAATATGTGCCCCTTGTGTCTGTTGAAACAAGTATATGGAAACCATCCACTGAGAATGCAAAGTAAAATCTGAGAAGCTCAGGCCCTGAAAGGATTAATCCTAAACAATGACTTGCAAGCTTAGCAACTGACTTATTACAAGGGCCGGAAGTTTGCATTCTAACTACAACGCATCTGTTTTCAGTCATCCAGGCATTATCCTAAGGCATACTGGATCAACATTACAGTCCATTTCTTTTACTTTGAGCTCATCAGACAGGAGGTCCAAAGGATTATTTAAAAAAAAATATCTCTTAATATTGTTTTATGATAACCTCTCCTTTAAACTCTTTAGTTGGAGCAAATAGAAGTACTACCTTCTGCTAGAGGAACAGGAGTCTCCTGATAAAGGTCAGCATGATGGAGGTAGGCAGATTATCTTTTAAATGGTTGCCACTGTTTCATTAGTGTGCATAAAGCCATGAAGCTGCATCAGACTGATAGTTGTGCTGAGCAAGGATCTGACAGCAAGTTGATCAGACTAATGTGGAAAGGTGGAAAGGTGGAAAATGTGCTCTGTGGAAAACCTAAGATGGCACTGGCTTTAAAAAGACATTTTAGCATCAATCGGTACATTTGTGAAGGGCAATCCACACACCTACAGCTTTCAGGCAGGGGGTTTTTTTGTTAGTTTTTGTTGTTGTTGTTGTTGTTGTTGTTGTTGTTTTTAAATGTATTATAATTGGGAGATAAAGATGTACAAAAGGCAGTAATTGAAAAGCTTGTTTCAAAAACACATAGCTTGAGAAAAATCTTGACAGTAGGGAAGTTTGAACAAAAGGGGAAAAAACAGGATATGAAAATTGTTTTTCATCAGATCTGGGGAAATCTTTTGGATTTTTTTTTCAATATTTTAAGTCACTGAATTAATGACTTTCTGTCTCTAAAAAAGTTTGATTTACTGCTTGTTCGGAATTGGGAGTATGGAACATCATCAGCCCTTTATAATTTGTCATTCCCTGACCACTGGGTGTACTTCACATGTCATCAAACGAGAGGTAACATTTAATCTAATCTTTAGCTGTTTGGATCTCTAGGGTTACATTGTATCATAAACTCCTATGTTTGAATTGGTTCTCTTCATTTGTCAGGTGTAGTTTTGCCTCTCTAATTTTTGGCTGTGGCACGCTCTAAAATATCTACTTACTTTGCAATACTTACTGCAGAGGTTGTGCAGAGTTCAGCATTGTGTGAGAAATAATTATGTTCAGTATATATTTGCATTAATGAGATTGAGCTGCTTTGTCATACTCTTGTGTTTAGAGAAAGAAAGAAAATAAGGAAATTATCTGAACATTTACAGATAATTTGTTATCAGAGGATATACTGGTCTCTCTCTACAAAGAATTTGCAGAAACAAATGCTGAGTAGAAGCAGTGAATTTCATGTTTCGCTGGTATTGTCCCAGGGAACTGGGACTTGCTATTCTATACATTTATGTAAAAGAAAATCAGATGCATGAGAGACGTTTTGGGGGCTGGGTGTAGTTACCATTTGAGGTGCTTTGGAAACCTATGGTTGGATAATCTGAAACGCTCATGAATAATGCCTGGCATTAATAATGCCGGCAGTGAAGCATTTGCCAGTTGGTGATTTAGTGTATCCCTTCACCAAATGTGCCATACGTGCCAACCCAGGCAAAACAAGTGAGACCTCTGAACTCTAGAGTATTGCCAATTCAAAATGAGGATGTTCAGGTACTCTGTCTTTGCAGAATAAAATATATGGTAAAAGAGGGACTGAGTTGAGAAGGAAATTTCAAATAATTTTATAAGATTAGTTGCATTTTCCTTCTATGATTAATTGTACATTCCAGATAAAAAAGAAGGCATTTTGTGGAAACTCCTAAAAGTACAATGGGTTTGCTCTTCTCTTGCAGCAAGGTGTGCAGCACTGTTAGCAAAATGACCAGTAATAGTTATCTGCATATTTTTCTGTGCCCTGGATACAGAAAAAAATGGGAGAACCATCAGCCAAGCCCAGAGCACAAGGCACAGTTCAGCAGTATGACAGATATGCAGTACACTGTGGTGATTCCCTACTTTGTGGAAAGCACAAAAAGAAAATGCTGGAATACTCATTGCAATGTTTTAACTCATGCACACTCCCAAGGCTTAGCCACCTCACCTCAACAGAATACAACGAATTCCAAAGTAATTTTAAATCAGCTTTGTTCTCCCACTCCAAATTCAAGTTTAGTATCAGACAAAGCCATGGGTACTTATCATAGACTCTTCTCTTGAGTATCAAGAATCTCCTGGTTTTAAGGGTCAGTCTGGGAGATAAAAAGTTTGGGTGTTCAATGTATTGTCATGCCACTGTAAATAAATACAAGCTTTTCCAAGGATTTAGCTCCAGACATTCTTGAATCCCACAGTCTTGGTCTTGCCTGGTGGAAGTCAGCAGTAGCTTATCACTGACTTCTGAATGATATCTCACAAATGTGAGATCAGTGCTAACTCAGTGAAGACCACTCAATTTGATTAGTTAACATTGCATATATTTCTGTATTTTATTTTATAGAACGTATTTCTTCTGAATGCAGCCATTGTGGTCTACCCTTACGTGACCACTGCAGACCATTTGGAGACCATTTTCTCTGTGCTTGACAACCGAGGAAGTTCTAAAAAGATACTGAATTCCTAATGCCAAAGCTAAGTACAGTTTATTTATTTTTAAATATATATTAAACCCCATTGTTTTGAAATTCATCTAGTCCTTTATTAAAGGCTTTTATCATTTCTTGTAATAGCTATCTTAATTGGTTGTTTCCCAGACTTAATAACTGCACAAAGACCCTTGCAAAAATTACTATATTCCTCACTGGCTTTTTCTGTCAATAGTTCATGTCAAAACTTCATGGTTTTTATTTTGCTTCCAATTGTTTATTTTTTTTTTACTAGAAAAGTAGACCTTTCACATCTTCATGCATCTTCACAACCTTGTCAAATTAATACAGTTCATAGAGACTCTGTACTGTGTTTTGATTCAAATGTCTTTTGCCACACATATAACTCCACAACAAAATCCTTTCAGTGCTGAGTACCTGGATGTTTTTATCCCGGCTTCACAAATATGATGGTTCCTCTTTATCCATCATGGCATTCAAACCTCATTGGGTGTTTTCTTACCCATCACATGGTCTGTCTTGAAAAGTTGTTAAGGGTCCGCTGTACTTGCATGAAAATGCAAAGAGAAAGGTCATTATTCATACTGACACTGAAGGTGAAAAATGTACAGAAATCCATTGGACTCTATGCTCAATGGTCTTAAATCTTATAAAACACCTTGAGGACAGCTGGTACCATACCCACTTGGTGGCATTTATACTGTCTAGAAAAAGACCATGAAGAAAAATATTTCCAAGTCAATTATGATTTACTTTGTTGTTACTTAAGTCTACCTTAAAAAAAACAAACTTTCATAAATTATCTTGGTCAAGACTGCCCCTACTTTTTAATCTACGAAGGTCTCTTCTATAACTCCTAAAGGCTGAGAAATCTTCATTGCCATTGCTTTCCTTGAATACTATCGACACTGTCTTTCTCTGGAATCGAGGATGTCCCCTGCCAGAGTCTTTGGAGACTGAGCAACGCATAACCAGATTGGGGAAAAATAAGATTACTCTCTTTTCAGGAGTAATGATTAAGAACAGCAAAAAACATTCTAAGTTGCATTCTTTATTCTTCTTTACATTTCTTCAGACAGTTCAATAGGGTCTACAGCGTCAGCAGAGGAGGGCAAAGTGAGGCACCTCCCCAGTACTGTCAAAGAACTGAGCTAGCATGAGGATGCAGGTGAAAAAAACAAAACTAATGTAGAGGTTTGAAATGCAGGACCTCTACAACGGCATTTGTATGCCCTTTGGGATATGTTTAAGAAGGGACTTCTACTGCATTGGGGAAATACAGTAGTGTTGCTGTGTTTTCTTAAACATACTAGAGTTTGCATGTCAATCCTCAGAAGTATGAGTACTGCATATTAATGACGGGTAGGAGAGAACAAATTGCTTTTGCCAGTTTCATTTTGATAAAAGATGAAGGAGGAGTGGATAAAGAGAGGTAGTGATGCCCAAGAGCAATGGTGTCTCCCTGAGGAACATGTGACACTGCATGAAAGCATTCATGGACGCAAGAGGCAAGGAAACAGATAACAAATCGTGACACTAGCAGGAAGTCCCCAGATTCACTTTTTACACCTATCCCAGTTTTGATGCATGTATCTTAATGCATTGAGCTAGCAACCACCACTGCCAACAGATTCACAAACTCACAGAGAAACTGTGTACAGCCTCATAAATACATGATATTTTCATTTAAATATCTTTTTAAAAAATTCTTAATTTATTGCCATCAGTTGCCTTTTTTTTTTGTTGTTTTGACTTTTCCTATTGATGGGAAGCTCAGCAATTCTGAGAACCAGGCTTCAAGTTTTCAGTCTTTTTTCTTCTTAGCATCAATGAGACTTCTTATGATAACAAAATTTTCTGTTAACGTATATAACTATCTATGTGCATAAAGGTTTGCAAGATCAATGTCTAAATATGAACACAAAGGGGACAATTCAATTTTCGAGCTCCTGACTTCTAGTGCCTTTTAGAAACCCTGGGATACCATGCCTGGCTGAAGTGTTGCTCCGTAACAGCCTAGTTTTCCTGTGGTCATATCTGGCAGCCCTGTGCAGACACCTCGAGCATCCAAAGATGTCTTAGATGGCACTTCACATATATGTTCACAACCGTGTGTCACACCCAAGTTGACTAGCTCTAGATACACCTGCTTTAAAACAGGGCCGATATGATTTGCATACAAGGGAAAGTACAAAAATGAGTTTTGGGGCCAAAGGAGAAACTTGTTTTTCTCATACATTCACAGTGTTCAGATGCAGTATCTATTTGTCTCATAGAAATTTAAGCCCATTTTTTACAAGAGCGTGATTTATCTCTATTAACTAATAACTGTCTTGTTTCACCACTGAGGAATTCCAGTTTTAGTTCAGTGTAGTCATCCATGGAATATCCAAAACATGGTTTTGTTTTGTTTAATTAAGCAAACAAAAAAACAAACAAACAAGCAAACCAACCCAAAAAGTGGTTTTAGAAATAAACCTATCACAGAAAACTATTTTTATCTTCATTCACTTTTTTAAAGCTTCATCAAGGGTATCACCTTTCAATCTTCTGCCCAATTCTGCTCTATTATCACCACGGTTGCTCGGACTCTGGCAGGAGCTAGGTTAGCATGCCTTCACATCCTTTCAGATTACCTTTAAACATCTGCAGTTGCAGTCTTAGTGCCTTGATGGTTCAGACCAGTTCATGACTAACGATTTTTTATTGCCTCAGGCCCCAAAGCTTACCACGCTGATAAATAATGCATTTCTTTTCATTTCGTATTTTGGGTGCTGTAGTTGATCACAAACCTCTTTGAAACAGAACTGGTTCTCTCTCCCTCTCCATGGGCATGATTTCCATTGCAGAGACAAGTGAGATGATGTCAGGCTTCGGAAAATAGAAGAAAAAAGAAGATGCACACTCCTCTAGATAGAGGAGTAGCAGCAAACCAGAAACTATCCAAATAAGACTGCAACTATGCATTGAGCTTCCTGAAGCTAGACTCTCTTCAACCTCAGCTGCATGATCTTGCTTTGGACACTGTTCATTTCTGGGTGTAAGGATGTGTCCTAATGTCAGATCCTAAGCAAGTGAGGGCCTTTGTAGGTGGTACGTTTAAGCACACATATCAGAAAATTTTGAACTCCAAGAAAAAGAGAAAGGTATTCTCTAAAACCTTTGCATTTGGCTAAAGCCTCTGATACAACCATAAAAGCCATACCCATTGCCTGATATCACAAAAAAAACCTTTCTGTAAAGAACAGAAATAGAACTGTAGCTAGTTGATTCAGTTCCAAACTTGGCATCCAGAGCTTGTAAACATTTATGCATGTCTTAATGAAAGTGCTGATAACTCCATGTTTCAGAGTAACATTGCATCAAATAATTGTACATCTGAAATACAATATTGTGCTCATCCAGACTACACAATTAATCATAATAGCAGCACATAAAAGACTAAAAGTGAGCCAGCCCAAAGATATGTCATTACTCTGTGAGAGGGAAGAGAGAGCGCCCATTCGCCTCCTTCTCCCGCTTCTTTCTGTGTGAGTAGGAACCATGATTGCTACTGGAGCTGCACTCCCCCTTTAAATGGAATTACTGTTTGGTTTTCTGAAGGAAAATGAGGAAAGAAGGAAAGATTAGCTACCTTCACAGATTTGCAAAACCACCATTACTATTCCTTCCTTTTGTTTTCATGTCAAGATTATGACGACTCATGCTCTCTGCTTGACCTTAATATCACTTTATGTCTCCTTATATTCAATCTAGCACTTCACATGAAGTATAGAGAGCTACATCCTAAAAAAAGTTGTGGGATGCCTTTGTTCAATGTACTGGATTTTTCAAAAAGGGAAGACTAATAAGTTTTTCCACCCACCTTGTTACACACTCAAAAATAGTATGTGAAAGAAGCTTAAACAACCTGTCTCTGGTACAGTGAGTCAGTGAGTATGAAGTTTCTTGGTATCACTCCATACAAAGGATATAGCTTTCTAGAATGCAAAATATTACTGCTGTCTTTTGAATGGTTATTTCAGAAAATAATGTCCTGTATCTGTCAAGCAATCATCAAAAACAGACCTGAAAGAGAATGCTGTACTTGTAGGTCAGGAGTTCAGCTCCCACCTCTGCAGGAAATGACAAAGCCCCAGTCCAAAGGACTACTTGTACATGTAAATTGAGTTTAGACAGTATCTTAACACTAAATTTGAATTTGCAGTGCTCAAAACTCTCATACATCTGGCATCTCTACTCTGTGGCACCATCATAGTGCTAAAGTTCCCAGGCATCCTAAGGTCTGTAACTTTTTGTGCCAGAAATGTTGACATCTTGGCACCTTTTCAACCCCTCAGTCCCAACATGTACAGAAGCATTCTTTACCCATATTTCCATGGGGGTCGGGTTGAGGACAGCACTCCTGGGCAACATCTCATGAGGCACGTACAGTACCCAAGCACTCCTGGGCAACATCTCATGAGGCAAGTACAATACCCAACAACATCTTTCTTTCACTGCAGCACTTCACAGACTGATGGGAGGGCCACAAGGAAGATTGACATTCAACCCCCTTCTCAGCTTCAAGGTGACTCTCACTGACAAGGAGAGATGGTTAATATAATAGCTTAATTGGGTATTTATTTGACAGTTTAGGGAATGAGAAATTCTTCCTTGCAAATATTTCTTCAAATATATAGCGTACATCAAACCTTCACTAGATAAAATATTTAACTATTGCAGTCGCATGAAGTTTCACATGACACAGAGTCGAGGCAAGTGATTGGCAATTGCCCCAATTTGGACTAAGCCATAGACTGGTCCTTGTGGCACTTTCATGGGAGATGGGGCTCAGTCAGGCTTCAAGGGCATCTGAGCAAAGTGAACCCCAGCCTCCCACTGCCTGTGCAAGGGGGAGTGAGGGGGGACTCCTATTCTCTTCCCCTGTGCTTGAAAATAGAAGGACCGTATCTGTCCATGATGTATACTGGGTTTGGGTTTTGGGGGTTGTTGGGGTTTTTTTTTGGAATGAACAGGATCAGACATATTGTTGTTCTGAATAGTGTGTGTACACTTGAGGATGGATAGGGCTGATATCTACTCCTGCTCCCCAGGGTAGCTGCTGGTTGATTTAGCATCCCCCCTCCTCAGTCTCTCGGGGTTCCCAGCAGGAAAACGTCCCTTGATCTCTTTGGCAGGGAGAGGGTGGTGAAGCAGGACAGTATGTTTCACTGAGGGAGTCGAGGGCCTCCCCCAGTCACATCTCACAGCACACAATGGGGAGGCTGCGCTCTCACCATCTCATTGATGTAGGTCAGAAAACTGTTCAGCTTCACATCCCCAGTGAGAGAAAGGCTTCTGAAATGCCTTGTTGCTCTTACAGGCGTAGTCACAGACATCCTGCATCTGTCCACTCTCAAAAAAGAGGCCCCCAGGAAAGGGGGGGGCTCAGGATGAAACAGGGTGATTGAACATGCAGTGTGACATTTTATTTCATCTGTGAACAACTGTATGAAAATGATGGTGACATTGGTTTCAAAAGGATTATCAGCGTGATTATACTGACTAGAGAATTAATTAATCACTGACATTTGTCAAAAAAAAAAAGTCATTGAAATTCTATTACTTCATTATTAGCATAATGAAGAGACTGTGTTTGCCCTCTCTGGCAATCAATCAAGCATCTGGGATGCTCTCCAGTGTCAAGGAACTAAACTTAAAACCAGAAGGTATTTGATTTTGAAAACAGGTTTGATGGGTGCCACACACTATTTTTCAACAGTTGAGTATTTATTTGTGTCTTTCAGATGATAACAGGTAAAAGTCAAAAGATCACAGATGGCAAAGTGAAATGGCTTACCTACATTAAGGGAGTAATTTGAACTAGAGATATGTAAGGTAAAACTAGTCATTTCCTCCATGACTTTTCATCAGTAGATCTCAGAGTGTTTTATTACAGAGATCAGTATTGTTATCCCTGTTTATCAGTGGCAAAAGTGACAAGAGAAGTGAAATTATGCGCCCTTAGGTAAGCAGCAAAGCCAAGACCTGAAGTCAGAGCTCCTCAGTTCACTGCTCCATTGGCCGAGTAAACCGTGTTCATTAAACTGGTCTTGACTTTGATGTTATTTTCAAAATTAAGTGATGAATTTGACCCTCACTCATTACTTAAGCAAAAAGTATTGACTTACTTACAGCATACAGCAACATAAGCACAGGAACTAGTATCTCATGAATTTGCTGCTAGACTGCTGTCAAAGCCAAATACTCGCAGTCAGCAGCAAGGCAAAATCAGGAGGGTAATTTTTTTGCTTGCTGTCTGGATGCAGACACAGTTACCATTCGCTGCTCCCTCTCTACTTGAATCATAACCTCACATGTACTGAAGGCATAACCAGTCAGCAAGTCCTGCAACTCAAGGTCAGGAGCTGCTTCATCTGCTGAATGGCAAACAGCCCAGTTGAGCCCATTGAGCAGCATTCCCTGAACATCCAATTGAAACTGCTTTCCAGATATCAAGGTTTCAGCGGGACCTTATAATTTTTCAACACAGCAGTAGGATATGCTTTATGTGACATTTTTTAGGTCCCTCAGATGTGTGGAAAATCAGTGAAAACTTGAACAGAAAATAACAGCTGAAGTTCCACTACTAGGAGCCTCAGGCTACGTGTGACCAGTTGTGTTAGTTACAGGGCTGTTGGGTCTTTTTTCAATCTACAGTGACTGTGACAGCACTAAAGATTTATAGTTTATATATCTTTTTGCTTCAGCTGCTATATTGAGGTGTAATTCAGGTGGTGGACAGGCTGACAAATCTCAGCTTACCAATAAAGGAGGATACAACAGATTAAATTTTAAACCTGAATCTATTTTGGGTTAAAATCAGATAATTTGTGACTCAGCGTGGCTACAAAGGAGAAAATCCCAGATTACTTTTACAGCATAGAGTAACCAGATTCTAGTACTGGCTGGGTCCACAGGACTCAAACTTAAGCTTTGAAATATATATATATATGTGTGTGCGTATAGGTACGTATTCTATGTAAGACGTAATATGCAAAAGAAAAAAAAAAACAGTTTTGCTTGGATTTTATTTTTTTTTATATATCTTGTCCTAAGGCATATATTGTCCTTTTGGATATAGAAAAAATATACATGGCCTTCTGGATGACTTTGAACAAAATTCATGTATTTACTCCAGTTTTTCCCAGGAAATAATACTGTCCTTGTTTGCAAAGCACATGTGTGTGTGTGTACATCTGCTAGGGTAGAAAGTATTTGTATCACTGGGATAATCACCTTACTGACTCATAGCTTTACCAGCTCTGGGTAATACAGCCGTTCCTGTCTCACACTGGCAGAAGCATATCATACTGTGCTAACGGTACTGCACACATATATTCACATGCCTGCACAAAAATCCGTGGGAAGAGATTGCTCCAATTGCATGGCTAAGCAGGAGAAGCTGGTACAAATCCTGTATGATGGCCACGCAAGCATTCAGGCTGAAACAGAGCCCAGGCAGCAATCTTGAGGATTTCAAGCTCCGTTTCAGCAGCTCCTGGTAGTAGAGATCTTCAGGCAGCCTCGGTGGGTGTCAGAGCTGGTGCTCTCTGACGAGGGGTCACGTCCACTGCAGCACCCCTGGCTGAGCACTGCCCCAGAGCAGGGCCTTGGCCAGCCGTACCAGCAGTGTGGCAGCAGGTGTAGCAGTTGTTGCGACATGTCCAAGAGCAAGACTCGCAGTTCGGGGCAGACTGGTACATTATGACTGTCAGCAGGATGTTTGCTACTGCAGAGTGACGTGCTGGGTACTTGTCAGCCCTCATTTCCTTGTGTAGCCTCTCTGCTGATTCCCGCTCATGCTCATTCTGGGTCTTGCCGTGATATCTTGTACAGGTTGTCCCCTCTCCTTATGATCTTTTTGCCCTTCCTCTCCTACAAGCACAGGCAGGGCTCAAGCCTTGTCTGAGATTCCCAAATGGTTTTAGTATCTTTTTTACTTCTGCACTTTCAGGAGAAACATAGGTCATTGTAGCCTCATGATGATGAAGAATTTCCAATACATTTTACCACCGCACAGTTCCATCAGGAAACACAGGTCTTCACTGCAGAAGCTGATGTGAGGAAAGGATGAGGTGGAGACCACGTACAAATTTATTATAGTGGTAGCATAAATATTATTAAATTGTTTCATATTTGGTTAAACCTCTGATGGGTCCCCAACAGTGTGCTTCAGTCCCTGTGGAGTTTGGCTGCTTCTCATGTAACTCCTCTAAGCCACCCATGAAATCCAGCCATCCCCCCACCGCCCTGGCTGCAACATCTGGCAGCTTCTTCCATCATGTTTCGTAGTTTCTCATATCCTGCTCACTTAGCTCAGCCTTTGGCTGGGGCCTGCAGCCCCAACACTGTGGCTCTGTTGGTCTATTGTCCATACCGCGAGACCCTGTGGTGGCCTGCCTTGCCAGCTGCCACGCATCCCTATGCTCACCAGCCACCTGAGGCACTGGTTAGCTCACCAGTCAAAGTGGTTTTCTGCAGGCATGCCTTCCACACTTGGCTTTGGAAAACTGGTTCTCATACACCCAAATTCCCATAGATGCAGAAGGAGGATGAGAAGGAAGGATCAGGCTTGCACTAAATCTTTCTTCTTGCTGTTCACTGCTTATGTTGCTTTTGTGCTTAAACCAGTATCTATTCTTCTTTATTCAGAAGCAAGGAAATGTTGTTACATTCTGTTTTGTATCATCAGTCTTGAAATCATTCCAGGTTACCCAGCTAGTAACACTAGAACACCTCTAGTGAGATATTCCTCTGAAGATCAGAAAGGGTTCCCCTGAAACCTGCGGGCTTTTCCTCCAAAATCTACAGTCTCAGCAAGATGTTTGAACACCCAGATATAAAAGAGGCTATCAGAAAACGTATTTCTCTTTCTTTTTATTTTTGTGCTTGTTATTCCCCTTTTGATATTTTTCCCTAAGATGATTCTGCATTATCTTCCCACACCTCATTAAACTGTTTCTAAAGCTGTATTTTGCCTTGTGAGCAATCACAAAATTGTGAATTCTCAAAGCTGCTTTTCAGAAATCTCTGCTCTTTAGCTTCCTTCAGCTTTTCTTTTTGTTTATGGCTTGCGGGTTTATTCACACCTTTATAGACATTCAAAAAAAACCCAGACCCCATGTCATGCTCTAAAAATTGAGACAGCCATAGTTAATTCTGTATCAAAGCAGCTTTTTTCTTACCTCTTAAAATCTGAGCTTTTCTCTGGAAAAAAATGAAGCATCCACCCCGTGATGGACAGATTGGCCAAAAACAGTTACTTGATATGTGATCCTTTTCTTTTCTAGTATGTACTCTGAAGGATCATTTGTAAAGTCACTGTATACCTGCAAGGTAGTCTTTACTAAATGGGGTAGACTATTTTAGTGTTTTCAAACTCTATTTTTTGATGTGTCAGTGACATTTAGGCTTTGTTCATACACGTGATATGTTAAGTCTATAATTTGGAAAATTATCTGCTATTCTAGGACAAATAGGGATCATTTTATCCATCTCTAACTTCTTACCTTAGCTATCTCTATTTCTCTCCCACTCATCGCTAGACAAAGATAAGCTACTTTGACTATTTTATCCTGAGGGGGGGAAAAAAAAGCTTTTAGTTAGGCCAAGAGTACAGGTGGCATTTTCCCTCATTTTCTTGTATCAGGGAGTTAAGTACGCAGCTCTTTCCAAGGTAGATTTTTTCCCCCTGCAGAAATGCTTAAAATATGCCACCCTGAAGAATTTCACGGCTGTGTGAGCCAGAGAACCAAAGTGGTTCTTATGATTAACATCTCCTTATGTGCCTGTAAAATAAACCGTAGAAATAAAGCATCTTAAAAGGTTACACGTGCCAATGCAGGAAGTATTACTATGGGTGGAAATACAGAAGTCGTTGACATGTATTTATTATGTATATACCATCTTTTGAGTTATTCAGGGAAAACTCACACCAAAATTTCTTTTCTGTCTACCAAAGAAAAAAGATCTCTTTGCTTTTGGAAAAAAAGGATTCTTTTCTTTTTTTTTTTTTTTAATCAACTAAAACAGAACGGTAAGAAATACAATACAGCAACACTCTTAAGTTGTGATGTGCCTTAGTGAGACTGCACTGACTTATTGCAACTGTCTGTAAAGTCTCCATCAGCTCAACAGACACACCTGGGACTTCTGACTCTTTGTCATAGAGCTGTAGCCAAGGGCTGGGCTTTGTGTGGTCAAACTGATTTAGCTGATTTACCAGTTTGTGAAGAGGCATGAAAATCCCAAATCTCCACGCTTTGGACTGATTGTCATCCTTAATGAGATGAAGCTTCTCATAGCAAGAATCATTTCGCCTTCCTTTTCTCTGTGAAGAATCCAAGGTATTTGGGGATGTTATAAAGACTATAACACAGCAGCCACTTAGACATCTTTATCTTCTCTTTAGTTTCTCACCAATCTTCCAGACCAATCATGTCTCTGAAGATTAATAGCTGAAATTTAAATTCTTCTCAGTACTTTTTATCTGGACAGGTCCTGGTGTTGTTGGATATTCCTGTTGCAAGTTTCTAGATTATCACCTCTTCAGGTTCTATGCAACTACTTTATTTGTTTAACTTGTTATAGGAAGGGGCATTCACACTGATTTCACGCCACGAACAAATTGTTCTCTAAATACAATTTCACATTTTCTTTAATTTTGTCTCTTCCTTTCTGTTTCACAGCTATGCCTTTAAAAATAAGAACTGGCCTTCAGCTCACAAGCTTCCCAATGGTCTTTCAATGAAATCATAAGCCTGTTTTTCTGCCAGAGGTATGATGCTGAGGCACAAGTTAAATACTGCCTATTGCTGCATGGATGAAAAGACAAGAATATGAACTTGAAACCAGAGAGTTCAAAGACCATACAAACACCACTGATCTTTATAAGAAGTAAAAAAAAAAAACCAAACCAAAATAGACACTGGTAAAACAATAAAGATGTGCTATGGATTTAAACTTGACATATCCCTTAAGGATACGAACTTGAAGCCAGAGAGCTCAAAGACAATACAAACACCACTGATCTTTATAAAAGGTAAAAAAAAAAAAAACTCAACCCCAACCAAAACCAAAACAGACACCTCACAAAACAATAAAGATACACTATGGATTCAAACTTGACATATCCTTTAAAGATCGAAGTCTTACAACAAGGCTGTATTTCTCAGTTACCTAGTGAAGAAATACCTATATAAAAAATGGAGTATATTAATTTTCCAGTCATAGCCAAGTGTCCCTTTCAGTTTGGCAGGGTAGGTGTTGAGCTGGACAGCATAAACAGGTTCTATTTCGTAGGTCCTTTTCTCCATGTAACCCTGTGTGGATAAATAATCCAGAATAAAAAAAAAGGTTATTTTATTGCCTGGTAAAGATCAATAGAACACAATGAACAAATAAAATGTGGTCTTTTTTCTTTATAGTATTTTGATCCTTATATATTTATAAATTATAGTTATATATTTGTTCTTAAGAGTCTTTTGATCTTTGTAGCCTTTTGCAGAGGGACAGTTGTGGGCAGTACCCACAATTCAATTGCTGGGCAGTCTAAACATCAGACTAAAGAAAAGCGGGCATTCGTTGAACATCAACAGGACCTACATCCAGCATTTAAGTTTTCAAGTCCAAAATGTGTTCATGTCAATTTAGCCTTATTTCATGAACTCGTTCTTTTTTTGAATAGAATCATTATTACTACATTTCCCTATTCTAATTACAGAAATCTCATTTCTATTCCTATTGAGTTGAACCGTAATTTTCCCGTCAGATTTAATGGTGCAGTACAAGAATACAGAATACAGAATCTCATCAGAATTAAGTCCCCTGATTCAACAGCTTTTATAAATTTATGTGGGTCAAGTATGGTAGGCACTACACATACAAGTTGCTGGAGTCATTTTTTCCTAACGATGCTGCATTTTTGTGTGTGCCACTGCTCAAGGTTGTTCTACATTTTTAATTGACGAAGGTTCTCTGTGACTACTGTGTGGCATCTTTTCAGTACTTAAGTTACTTTAGAAACAAGCAAACAAACAAACATAATCATTGCATTTACAGATAGAGTTCAAAAAAAATTCTCCAATATGTGAATTTTAGTACTTAACATATAGCTAAGTGCCAAATAATTTGCTGGATGTCAGTGAACATATGTTTTAAATGTGTTTATTGTGAAACATATACTCCTTCAAGCATTCATGCACCTTAGTATTTGGGCTTGGTATACAATTCTGTCAAATAAAGTCTACCACTTGCATTATATCACTCTGCTGATGGCACCATTGATGTTCACAGAATCACTGAATTGAAATTAAATATATTAATTACATACATATCTATATATCAATATTCTTGATATTGTTGGTGACTGTCCATGATAATAAACTTTTGTATATCTACAGGCATTCTTAAAATCTTTTTAGTCAGAGAGATAAAGCTGTCACATGTTTATTTTTGCAGACATTATTACTATGCTTTTTATGAACATGATCCTCTAACTTAACAGAAGGCAGAGGAGGAGTGGATAAGAAAGGCACGCATCATCCAGAATGTATGTACGTGTATGTATATGTATGTACCTAAAGATATCTAAAATACACAATGGATTGAGTAATTTGCTTCAGGAATTCAGTGTTCTGTAGCTAAATAGTTGCAAGCCTTATTTTGCTAAAACCAGAAGACAATTGATTAAAAATACCCCAAACTACAAAAACACTAAAAACTTTCAAAATAGTCCTTGAAAGAGAAAGCTGTTGTCTAGGGAGTATGAAATTATCAATATTAAGGAACTACAAACAGAACAGGTTTTGAGAAAGAACACCCTGACATTTAATTCTGATATCAACAATTAGCAACTGATAATTGACATCAATCTGTCTTTGTCAACATTCAACATCCTATCAGTTTTGCAGTCCATTCAGTAAACACCAGATTTGTATCTGATTTTGTAGAGGATTGGACAAAATGAATCTCTGAATCTAGTATAACTTTTCAAATTCATAGAATAATTTATGCTTGGAGGGACCTCTGGATTTCACCTGGTCCAATTCCTTACTCATCTAAGTTATTTTGATAGAGCTCGCATGGCTACACACTATCTGGAGAGATGTTTAACTAAGTACTACTGAGAGCTCTGGTCTCTTTGAGCCATTTTTGCTGCCAGATCCTTCTGGTGGGTCTCCTTTTCTTGAGGAGACCATGCCAAAAGAACACGGGTCTGAAATAGCTCCAACGTGTTAAGGGTATTTCTTGTGTCTGCAAACTCAGAACCCTGCAAACAAATTTCCTTCTAAGTTTTTTTGCCTCTTGGGACTGAGTGCACTAGATAGAGGATGAAATTGATTTCATCCCCACATCCTTTGAGCATCATCTTGGTAGCAAGGCACAAGCTGGACTTGTATTCACACGCCTCCTTTTCCTTCTGAACTAATTAGTCTGTTCTTCCCCCCTACCTATATATCTGAGGTGCTCTCTGTAGGCCTGTCAGTGTTAATGATGTTGCTTTGATGGGATCTCATTAGCAACTGCTACCCTGCAAAGTGCTAGCACTTGGAAGTTGTGGCCATCAAAACAGCACAAAACCACTCTTTTTCCACTGTCCTGTACCCTTCATGCATCAGAGTAAAGCAAATGCAATCTGGAATCAAGTGCTATCACTGGGTTTATCTCCTTAAAATCACACAGATACATTCCTTTGCTTCCATCTTATTATGCCACTTCTTGATTTATGGGGAGCATAATAACAAAAGGCTTCGACTGAAGACATGCTTGCTGGAGAAATTAGTATCTCAAGACCATATTCTCATGTTGTTTACATAAATAGAAATTCAAAGTGATTCTATGAATGTAAGCAAGACTGAAATATGCCTCTACTTTTTGCCTCACTTTTTTTCAGTGTATTTCATTTTAAAACTTCTTTATAATATATGATAAAACACTCCATTGTTTTCTTTGCTTAGTGTCTTTTCTAGGCTCCATACCATTGGTCCAATTTTCATAGCAGTAGATGTTTTTTCCTTTTGTTCAGATTATCCAACTACTTTTTGGTCCCATCAGGTAGGGAGGTACAGGACCAGCTGCCTGCAGCCGGGCCTTTCTCATCAATCTACATGGAAAACCTGTACTGCCAAACACAGCAACACATTGTGAAATGCATGCACACATGTAAATGAGAACTAAAAGCATGATGCACTGAATTATAGCTTAACTCACAGTTTATCATTTGCTGGTGTTGACTTGTGCAATGTGTCTTTCTAGAGGAACATCAGAAACGAATGTGCCTTTTAGACTGATGGATGAAGAACTGCAGTGTTTTAGTGCCTTCTTGTGCTGATGCCTGGAAATGCAGGTAAGTGGAACCTCTGAAGATTAATTTCATTCTGCTCAGATATAATAACGGAACAAATTCCTGTCACATATTTCAGTTCTTTGCTAACAATGTCCAATAACAATCTAAAATTTCTCAGAGAGAAAGATTTTTTTCTTTAGTGGCAGAAAAGCATTTTAAGTCAGTCAGCAGCCACTGTAATAGCTGTTGCTCAGAAAAAAATATCTTCTATTTTAAAAATTTCTGTGCCGGGAAAAGGTGTTGCCTGGGAAGGTGTGATGCTACGGGAATTGCTGTTATTCCCTCAGGCCCCACAAGGGCATGTCTCAGACTTGCACCCAGACAAAGTCAGTCACATGGAAAAGTATCCCTGTGTTGCACCCAGGATATTCACATCACACTGGCAAGACACCTAGTTTTCAGCTAGGGACACTAGACTGTTTCATGAAGGAGGAAGGCAGGGATTGTACATACCACCACCTGGGCCCATCCTTTGCTTGCCCCCTCCACTCTCAGTACAGTGCTGGTTTTATTGTTTTGCAATGAAACTGCCTTTTGCACTAACACTGCCTTTTGGGCAGCGGGCAGGAAAGAACAGCATAAGACGGATGGCAAGGAAAGAGGCCAATGAGGCTCATAAATAAAATTTAGGCAAACCTCATGCCCATATAATCATGTGAGGGGAGAAAGCTTGAAGTGAGTTAGAAGGATCATCACATTGCTCCTAAAAGCAGAGGACAGTACCGTATCCCCTCGTTATGCTCAGGGTGCAGCACTTCATCCTCTCCTTTGGGTGTAGCCATGACAACTCCTGGCCCAGTTCCCTACTCCCAGAGCAAGAGCATGGAGGGACACAAAGACGAAGTCCCTCCAGCTCCACCTTCTTTTCACTAGTCCAGATAATCAGGAAATGCAGAGAAGTTAGAGTTTTGCAGACTCATGTCTTCATTGAAAAATGAGAGTAATCACTCCTTTCCTCAAATCTCTATCTTCTGGGTCACAATATCCAGCCAGGTTTCACTCCTGGCTGCATAGAAAGACTGAAATATATGGTCAAAAGTCTTAGGAAACAGAAGGCAAGTAAGATTACCCAATTCATATTTTTACTAAGCCATTTTGAAATATTCAAGTTACACATCAAGAGTGTTGCTCTTTGAGAATAGTTTATAGTCTGCAAAAGTACTTTTCTGCCTCTCTTTCTTATGATGGGATTTTCCATTTTCTCCTGAAATATATTGCAGGGAGAAACAGCAGTGTTAAGATAACATACCTTTCTGAGGTATAAGGCTGCCAGGTACTGCATGAAATGTAATGGAAAATATAATGGACTGAAATTATAGAGAAGAAAATATATACTGGGTCTGGAAGTATAGATCAAATGCATGATCTATTGATCTATGAAACTTTTTCTAAAATAAAATCCCAGAGGAAATCCCAGTTCTTGAATCATTTTGAGTGTAGTGGCATTTTGAAAAGTAGCCTGGTAACACTGATACATTGAAGATTGCTGTGACTCAATTATTTCCGCATCACAGTCCTAAATTCTCAAGTAAGATGTTCTCCATAACTGTCAGCCCTGAAGACTCAACCTGAGAGCTAAGGTTCAGGCTAGATTATTTCCACTTTACACATTGTCACCAGCAATAAAGATTATCCCAAGTGAATCATGTCCACAGAGATACTTATGTCCCCTCTGTGGCTTTGCACAAGTGCAGTTGATGGAGGCTTTGAAAATATTTCCTCATCCATGAGGCTGAATGGATTCTGCAGCTCAACCTCCCCACATCCAGCCATCCAGGACTATGGGAAATTAAAAGCAGGAAACATAGGGTTGGGTTTTAGGTTTGGTTGCTTTATTTATTTGTTTGTTTGTTTGTTTGTTTGTTTCCGTTAGCCAAGAAAACATTTATCTTTTCATTAAAATCAGTACAGGGGATGAACTGCAGTTCTGTGTGGTAAAATGAAGCTATTTTTAAAGAGCCATCAAAAATGTCTTTAAATTAGATATCCTGAAGTACAGCACAGGAAATAGTCATCTGTTCACAGAGGACAGACAAAAAGACTTAATACACATTTCTAGATCTAATTACTACTGTTCTGTGAAGTTCTCTACCAGTTTAGGGTGCATTTCAGATGATGTTTTTAAAGAAACTGCACCGATTTCATTGAGAGTTCTGTCACTAGTCTTTCATGAGGCCCCCAGCAGGCTAATCAATTAAAGGCTCTCTGGAACAACAACAAAACAATCCATTTGGGTCACTACGTGAAATAACAATGTCATTACTGTGGAAGTGCCTTTGTCCAAACGCAGAAATACGTTTCAGCCTGGAGCCAGCTTTCTGTAGGTCAAGACATCAGACAATGTTAGTTTGGAGCAAGTTATTTTATTTTGCAGTAAAATAGACAGAGAAGACGTCAGCCTTCTTAACAGAATGATTCTCTTCCTGGTCCAAGTAAAGGCCTAGCTACCGGCGGTGCACTATTAATATTCTAAGCATTTTCTTCAGTTCTGTTTTGCACGATAACAAGTGGTTTCAAAAACTGTCCTCAATCAATCATGGGATTTACTAACTTCAAGGGAAGAAGTTCATCTATAGTTTTGATTCTCAATACATATTTAGACCACTTTCAGGTTAACAGCAAGGAGATAAAATAAGCACTTAAAGTTTCAGATGCATTTCCATACAAGAATACAGAACAATTCAGAAGAGAAATAATGTCTTCTGTTGTTTAGTATTGACCAAGACCTGTCTTAGAAATATCTGCAGTAGCTTGTGTGTCCTATATACATATAGGACTAGCTATTAACCAGACCTAGGTATGAGTGCTCTGTTAAATCTCGCATTCCAACCCAGTAGAGGGCAATAGAAGTATATGATCAAAAGCCAATGTACTATCTAAAGCCAGACTTTTCCTACAGCATCATTTGAGTTGCTAATTACCTAGAAAGAACAAGTAGTGTTCTCCCCCCTATGTGAGAAACAGGCAGGCTACAGAGAGGAAGGGAATGCGCTGTTCTCCCTGTGCACTTGAATTAGAACAATAAGCAATGGGTGGAAATTAAAGCAAAGAAAACCAGTCTTAAGCATAAGAGAAAGTCTTCTAATTGCAAGGACAGTTCAGCATCAGAGTAGATTTCCTGGTTGTGGGATCTCTGTCACTGGAGCTGTCTAAGAACAAGCTAGACAGATGCCTGTAAGAAATGAGTTAGGGATCTCCCATGGGGACAGCCTGGAATAAACCAGCTCTTGAGATCCCTTCCAGCCATATTTCCTGTCACTGATTCCAGGACTAAGTTGTTTCTCAGACACACTATAAACAGCTCTTAAATAAAAAATAAGTACTTAAAATTAGGATACAAAAAGCCCTTTTTAAAATAACCTCTCTGCTTGGTTTTGGAAAATGAATGCTGTTACTTAACAGCTGTAAGAATACAAAATTACAGAGACATCCCTATACAGGTGAAGAACAGTACCAGTGTACGAAATGGCTGTTGATCTATGCGTTGACTTAGTTCAAAAGGTTAGATGTAAGTTTTTGGTTATTTGTGGCAATCAAGGAATGATCTTTAATGAAAACAGAAAAGTACAGAACTAGGAGACGTATTAATATTCCTTTCATTAAAGGTTGTTTTCTTGTCCAATCTTTTTTCTGTAAAGTTGAAATAACTGCTGATTTCTTGATAAAAATATTCAAAAGAAGGAGAGAAGAAAGGGAATCTCTGATTATTACTCTTTCTTTCAATAAAGTCATTGTGAATATAGCATCCAGAATAATGTATGGGCTATTGCTGATCTCATAAAAGTTTTTGGGTTGGCTAATATACACCTAGAATAAAAGTCTACCTTCAGAAATGTGGTACACCAGTTATTGCTGCATATTACAATTCCCTCTGCAGATACAAAGTTATAAGTCAGAGCTCTTTCTCAACACGTCCTGAATCTCACTAAATCTTTGGAGAAATGAGAATGTACATATTTTAAGAAATAATAAAATGGGGGGGAAATGGAAATAATATAATACAGTCATTCACAATAACCTCAAGTAGCAGATTAATCTGAAAAAGCTATACCATGCAGAATGGGTTGGTCTTAAAGATCTTCTGGAAACCTCATCATCAAACATCCAAAGCCAAAACCTAGCAAGGTGGAATGGTAGTCAAAATATAAATATCAAATACATATAAAACTGTATATGTTATACTTTAATCATAAAGTGAGTATACACTCCTACAGCAGAGTTAGAAGGGATGTAAAATATAATTTGCGTTTACCCCTGGTAAAGTCCATTCTTTTATTTTGTGTTCTTTTTGCTTGTTGTTGATATTCAGAGGCCACAAATGCAGGCACAGTGGCAAAAAAGGAGGAGATGTGAGGTCCAGTGTAAGAGAAGCTGAGCAAGTGGATAGGAGAAAGCAAACAGAAAACAAAGAAAGAAAAAATAGCAGGAGATAGAGAGAGCAGGAAAGTATTTGGTCTCCCTTTAATTCACACCATTCTAGAAGGTGTTCAAGCCCCTGAGGGAAACAGTAAAAGGGAGTCATTATAACAGGTATAGTTTGTTAATCTACACTTGGAAGAAAAATTGATTTTTCTTAAAGAGGAAGGAAAAAGTGGTTTACAGAAACATATCTCCATGGAATACAATTTACTCATGGAAATTGCTGCTGCAGGCTACTCTATTGGAAAACTGTGCATGATAGAAAACAATGTTCTGTTAAAAAAGACTAGCTCTGCAGCCCAGTCTGGTATAGATAACACTGCAATGGTTACCTGTGTCAGTCTTCATAATGGGAAGTATATGATAATCATCAGCTATATTTTTTAAGACAATTCTTCTGTGACATCATATAACACAATTATACACAAAATATACCTGTTGCACCTATCTGGAACATTCCTCCATCAAGGGAACAGAATACCAGGCTTAGAGGGAACCTGGGACAGGCATAATAATATTTTTTTTTCTTTGTTTATGGGGGTGCGTGTTGCAGAAAGTGGTGTTCTTCACAGACAAAAAGCTTAATTATTTGGGTGCTGATCCTTCACTGTTCAAGTCATTCAGGGGAGTTCATCTCTAATTTCAGACATATATATGTCTAGTGACACCTATAGACGTATGCCACATATGTCTATATGACAACTAGTCTGAATTAGTTCTGAATCTCACACTAGTCAAAGGAAAGAGACAGGCAGAGATGCTCATTTGGCCCTAAAAATGGTGGTTAAACACAAGCAATGCCTTTCAGGAGATGCCCTAGTTTCTCCACTGGCTATAGGGAGAGCTATAAGTACTTTAGATCAGATAATGAACTTGTAGGCAATTAAATGGAGATTAATCATACCCAGAAGGTCACATCCTCCTCAGTCACTGAATTCACTTCGAGGCATTATATAATGCCAGAATTCTTTGTTGTAAAAGAGCTCCAATAATTTTCCCCAATATCTGATCAGAAAACTTCTTTTGAAGTTTGAATGAGACTCATTGCTTTTAAAATTGGAAGCTTTTTGATTTCCTGATTAACTGTATTTGAGGCCAGTTGATATCGATATTTTCCTGCACTGAAAGTTATATTCCAAAAGCTATTTGGTTGCACAAAGAATCAGATAAACACCCAGTCAGATTTTCTGGGCATACATGGTTTATCCACTGGGGATAATATGAGTTATAGCAACTGTTTGTCAGACACCACTTGGAAAACCTGTGTTTTTAATTTCAGGAACATACTAGACTTAAAAGTAATAAAGTGGTTATGGTGATATGGAAACATATTACTGTTTGTATACTGAGTCCAAACTACCAGTATGATGCCATTGTGCTGGTTATTGTTGAAACACATAGCCATAAGCAGTTCTGCCAAAAACCCCTCAGTCTGGATAGGCAAGTCAAAGAAATGGTGAGATAAGAAACAGACATTAGGGCTCGGGTGGGAGATGGATTTTATGGGGTCATGCAGCAGTCTTTCAGGAGAGCCAGATTTACACGCTAGATCTTGCGAGTCACAGGCTGACTGTAGACACCTATAAGCCTCCTTTCATGTAAACTAGTCACTTGTTTTATTTTCTTCACTTCCTGTATTTCTGTTCATCTCAATATTTGTGTAAATTGTTACTTTAGGAGGCATATCTCCTTATAAAACAGGCAGTATTTTTCGTGACAAAGTTTGCAGGTTGTACATCAAACAGCTCCTCTGAGAGAGAGCTCCAGTGCTACCACAGTGACATCTCACCTAGTGTATAAAAATCGGTGCAGGGAGATGCAGGAATATGAGATTGGAGAAGCTACTCCGTGTGTGTGTGTGTGCATGCACGTGTGTGCACACATGCACGTGTACCAACGCCTGCTCGAGTTCTATGCAGAAAAGGAAGACTGAATCATTTATAACTGTGTTCCTATCACTCTGGTTGCCAACGGGAACTTGAATTTATTGTTTTCCTTGCAAGGACACATAGTCTTAGATGGTTGTTCCTTGATTTTCACCAGGACTCGAACAGCATGGTAGTCCATGCATGTGCAATATTCTCCTGAGATTTATTCAACAGAAAAGCAGGTTTAAAATTTAAGGCCTTAATTACAGTTCAGTTATAGGAAAAAACAGACATAGAAATTAAGAGGAACATACAACTACACATAACCAGGCAAGGGTAACTAAGGGTAGCCCCTTTCTCAACAACAGTAATTTTCTGCCTGTGATAAGGACTCAACATCTGTCATTAAAAGTGAGAGGAAAGGAATGCACAGCCCCAAAGTTGCACTCTGTGTGCAAAAAGACCTCTTACAGTAAAGCTTCTAGGGACTAACTAAGTATTGATATTTTCAGTTATTACTTAAGTAAATGCAGTAAACCTGACTCTGCTCAGCTATCTGACATAACTGTTCATGTTACTTCTCATGCTGTTTACATGTGCGAACCTTATGATCTTAGTTTCTTGTACTCGGACTTGTTAGATCGTTTCTTTGACACCTTTGTCATTTTCCCAGCTAATACTAGCCAAATGCCCTAACTCATGCTGTCACAGTCTCGTTTTAAAGTTGTCGTTGTTGTTTGAGCCCTAACCTTCCTACGTCCTCTGGTACAAGGCAGTATAAACAAACGATCCTGCCCCTATTCCCGGGATCTTCTGGAGCCCTCAGGTGGTGAAGGCAGCTGCCTACAGCAGCAACATCAAAGGAGCGGCAAAACAACAGAGTAGTAAAAATGCAAGGTAAGGAATAGCACGATCCAAGCAACGGCAATTGTCAAAGAGAGCAGAAATATATAAGCTGTTGTGGAGAGGCAGGAAAAATCCACCTGTGCACACAGGGCGTGCTTTTTTCTTGTACTAGTTTTCCTAGCTCTGGTATTGCCTCGCTTCCCTAGTCACTCCGTCAGAGGGAGGGAAGGGGAGAGACTCACAAGAACCAAGTGACAGCATCTAGTTCTTCCCTGTATTTGCTGCCTTTTCATTTAACAAACTCCTTTTTAATAACACTATTAATTAGACCTGTAAAAGTGTCCGTGAAATGGGTTTCTATAGCTACCTATTTTTAACACTTTATTTTGGCTGCCATCACCACGTATCTGGCTCAGAAAAAATGAAGATCAAATTGTTCATCATCATCTGAACATAGCTCAAGTGGGACAAAGGTCATGTTTTGAAACAGTTAAAGTAATGTGTGCTCCAGTCCAAACCTTCAATTTAATACCTCAACCAGCTGCTGAAGCCAGATCTTTAAAGGTCAACATAATTGTGAAAGGTACATGCAATAGTGAACTTTTCAGATAATGTCTCTCCAAATGGGTCGTGAGGGAAGGCAAACAAATGGATGACTTGTCCGTGATGCTGTGTCCTAATGCAGGTAGTATCTGAGGCATCCAGTAGATATGGTATTTTCAGAAGTTGACCCCACTTCTACCTGATCCTGAGTGCCTAAATGGGATCATGGCAACATGTTGTTGCATCTGTGAGAACAACTGTCTAAAGATAATGATAATCAAGCCTAATGCCCATTCCACAGAGCCAAGTCCCATTTGTCAAAGCACTTAACTAGTCCACTGAAGATATAGTCAATTAATGCTTCTGAAAAGTGGATCCCTGATATTCTAGGCACCTTAGATGACCCTTATTCCATCCACCTTTGAACACAATGTCCAATATGATTAACTAATAATAAAAGGGAGAGGGAAGGGAGGGAAAATTTTGAACTTCTGCTCCTTCACAATTTGAATGCAGATCTAGACATGGATCAAAACTGGTCATTTCTTACAAAAAAAAAAAATTAAAAAGATAAATAAATCAAAAACCTTATTAAGCAGAATAACCATTGTAACCATGCCTTTCTTTCTCTCAGGAGAATCAGAAATCCTGTATTGACTGAAATATTTCACTCTTTCTCCAGGATATCACGGACAGGAATCTTCATTGTTTTTTATTTAAGTAACCAAAGTCCATCAAGGACCACAAACAAAAAAAAAAAGTCCTTTGAAATCTTTTAGCAGTTTGATTTTGCTGTATGAAAGACATGATGAGAACTGCAGCACCATCAGGAAAAGGGTTAATGTATGTGCAGAATGAGATCTAAATTGTCTTCAGCTGAGTCTACTTACCACTCCACTCAAAAGACTGGCTTTTAATGCTTTTTGAAGATAACTTTTGCTCAGCTTTAGTTGTAGCTTTGCAAGATGCTTAAGCAATTAGAGCTAAATTTTATCAGAAATGTACTTGCCTTCCTTGGAAATATGCTGCCATTGGAAGAGCCTCTACACGCTAAACTCCTATTCTCTTGAAAATCCCAGTGAGTACATACCTGCATATTTTTATACTTAGATAATTGTATGAACCCGCATCATAACTGAATTTTCCGAAGCTGAAGAAACTTGCTTTAAAAGCACAGAATATTAGTATCAAGTGCTCAGCTTGAATCATTAATTATTTTTATTAGTTTTCTAGTCAGAATCCTCCTATTCTTTTCTGTCTTCTAACCTAAGATTTAAAAATTCTTAAGGGACTATTGCTGATTTAGAGGAAACCCGACTAGTACATTACTTATGATCCTGAAGAAGATTTCATTGTGGATTACCAGGAAAGCTTTGATGTTATGTGTATATATTTATATAAGTGACAGTTATATACAGGTAACTTTTAAGTCCCTACAATAGTTTTCCATCTGACTGAAAAGACCTTTGCAAGTTCTGGTTGTTACAAGTACTGATTCAGGAGCCAATTAAGCATCTTGCACTTGTTGAGTCAAGCTAGTTTTCATGGTCTACCCTCTAAGAGTCTCTACTATGTGACTCGGCAAAAAACTTTTCCAATATTTAAGAGTAACAGAAGGAGACGTCATAAAGAGCAGTTAGCAATCTCAATGTGCCACTGTAGGGTAAACCGGGCTGGATTTCAAGAGCATCTTCTTTGTGTTTATAGCTAACTGGCTTGCTGAGATCTTCAGAGCATTACAAATGATACACATGCTATGAAATAGTTTTAATTGATGTATTCTGTTACTTAAACATACTCAGCTAGAAGTGATCATGACATAGTTTCTGAGGGATATTTTCTAGCTGGACCACACTCTTCAATGTTGTTAATAATGTGATGTACAGTTGATCCTATCTGTCTCAACTTTGGCTAAGAAACTGTAGCTTTAGCCTTAAATATTTTGGGTTTAGATGATGACAAACTGGGCAGCCTTATGTTTCTGTGGCAATTGTTAATGCCTGGGAATATGTTACGTTGCACAGTTTAGTGTTAAATTCTGCATGAGTTTTGTTAAATACTTGAGTCAATGTCTTAGTTTTGATTTTCTTTTCCAAATAAAATCCAATGTCTTTGCTTTTTGACAGATAAATTTCCACTCATTTCTGTGACTTAAATTTTCAGTTATAGAAATACGTTATCACTTTCATCATTCTTTAATGTCCCTTCTTGTCAGAATTTATTTCAGAAAGAAATCTGAAAGATATGACTTTCCTCTAAACAGTTATTTTTCCAGAATTGTGAAACAAACTTATTGTGAGAATTCCTTTGGTTGCCAGATGATAGCACCTAGGTCAATACGAGTCACATGAGGAAAAAAAATAATGACCTGAAATTCTGGAGAGAGACTCTTTCCTTTATTTATAGTAGTTTTGGGTCAGGAGGCTTAAAAAGTTTTTTAAGAGCTGGCCCAGAACCTTGGTAATTATAAATGCTGATTTTTCAGTTAGTCTTAGAAGAAAAGCAAATTCTATAGATTTGGAAGAAAAACTATGCTGTGCCAATACTTAAAAAGTGTAAATAGAAATTATCCACATAGTGATAGGTCTGTCAGTCTGATTTTGTTCCCAAAAGTATAATGGAACAGTTCAAGCTGGACTCAGTTAATGAAAAGGTCAGCAGTTTAATCAATGTGGTTCATCAAAAAAAAAAAAAAAAAAAAGAAAATTACAGGTCTTGATTATACCTGTAGATAGCAATGTACTATATTTCATTTTCTGGAAGACATTCTATTAAACTAAATTAGACTACCAAATAAACACTGCAAACATTAAATTCATTAAACTTGACGGACCTTCTGTTACATCTTGAGATATGTCAATAGGTAATTATCTCTGGAAGTGTGTGTTTATAAAAAGCTTCTGCAGGGACTGGATCTTGGTCTTAATGTAATTAACACTTTTATCTGTGAATTGATAGGAAACACATAACCATTACTAATAAATTGTGCAAGTGAACTCAGTGATGTAGTGAATTGCTAACAAAGAGTGAGCTAGACTGCCTCCGAAAGCAAGCTAAAAATATGCATTTAATGTGGCCAAATGACAATTCATCTATCTGACAATGAAGCAAATAACCCATACTTGCAGACATGGCAATTCTAAGAAATGATCTGGGGTTTGTGGAGGATAATCGAATAAACATGAGCTTTCAGAACAGCGCTGTCACCAGCAGGGCTAACACACTGTGTCAGAGTAATTGTGGTCTGTAAGTTTACCCTCACTGTGAGCGCAGTCGTGAGAAACAGCTCAGCTGATATTAGGATAACCTATAACAATAAATAATGAGAAAAAGACTGTGGAAAGGAGATGAATAAATTGGGCTCATCCTGAAAAAAAACACCAAACAAACCCATAAATCAAACCAAAACTTAATCACAACTGGTATGCAGGTACACTGAAACACATCTCTCATGGACCAGCGAGGGCCTCAACACCAGTGTTTGTGAAACGTCTCAGCCACCTCCTGTCCCTTCCCCAGTTTTGGGGAGTGTGGACGCCTCCCCTGGTCCTGCTGGGACAGGGTGGGCTCTTTGGGGAACTCTGCCCAGCCAGACAGGAGCCCGCCGATGTGGCAGCCTGGAGGGTGAGCCAGGACCAGAGGAACAGCTGTCACAGCTGGCTGGCTGGCATCTGGCATTGCGTGGGCAAAAGCTGCATTGCTCTCCCCTTGCTAAACTTTCTCCTGCTTCTTCTTCTGCAGATTTGTTCATTTCCAAGAAAAGTCAAGGGCACTTTCTGAAGCTGTGCTTTACGGAAATTGTTTCTGAAACTATTTCAATCATACTTTTCATACACAGCCCATAGTACATTAAAGATAGACTTTTTGGTTAATTTCCAGGAAAAGGGGATAGAACTAGAAAGGTTATAATGTCTTTGTATTTAGCAGTGATGTGGTTGCAATACAGTCACTGTGCTCAGTTCCTGGTAGTCGCAGTGCAAGGAGAGAATATTGCCACATTGGTGAAAACTTACAGAAGATCCACAAGGATGATTAAATGACTGGAAAACAAGTGCTTTAATCAAGGATTAAGAAAAGATGGAATTAGGACATATCATATTACCACAGAGTAAAATTACCTATAGACATTTGATAATAATGTCTTATAAATTTTTTTGGTAATAAACATTTGTAACAGCAGAATAAGGTATAGCAAAGCTTGGTGACTGAGTGAAGAAAAAGCTAGAGAAATTCACAAATGTGCTAAAAAGAAGGAATAAAAAAAATCTCTGAGCAGTTGTAGTCTATTATTTATGATTGAAAATGTTCCAATCAAGATAATTTCTCCATAAAAGATACATGTTCTATTTCAAACTATATTAGTTACAGTATATACATTGGATTTCATCTTCTAGAAGGTAACGTACTGTGGCTTTCTCAACTAAGTCAATAAGACTTCCAAAGCGTCTCAACTAGTATTGGTTAGGGTCTATTTACAAAGTACACTGTGTTACAGAACATGACAAGGAGGAAGGATGGAACCAAATAAAATGTGTTTCATCTTCTAATTTATATACAACACATTTGTAGCCTGACTTCTGTTTACAGCTGTATGATAGCACTTCGTGCTTGCACAGTACTTGATAGTGAAAGCACTGATGTTTGCCCCATTCAGGCCCACTAAACACTCCTCTGAAGGTAGCAGGCGACTGTTCAGTCTAATCTATTGAATGACTTATTTGGCACAATGGCTTGATATAAGTTGCACTGATAAACCATCCACTTGCACAATAGTCATCGTTATTCTTAAGTCATACAGGCCAATTCACTAATTTATATCTTTAAAAATGTAGATGATCTTTAAGGTCCCTTCCAACCTAAACCATTCTATGCTTCTATAATAAATATATTTTTATTTTCAATATACTTTGGCATTATTCTTATCATTGCAGGTCACACCAATTTAGAAGGCTAAATCCTATTTTCAATAGTTCTTTACACTTTAATCCTCAAAGGAATTTATCTAACACTCATCATTAATATGACAGGAATGTAATGGGGCAATTATCACTAGTTAGTAAATGAATGACCATACATCACTGTTGCACATAGGACCTGGCCATCTGAATCAGTCAGGCAACACCAAGTGCATAGAAACTGTAATATTAAATTCTGTTCTGCAGCAGTCTGAATCCAGTGATTTGCACCAGGTGCCAAACTGTACAGAGTTGGATTCCTTTGTGAATATGAGTGGGCTAAGGGTTATTTGCTTAATCACCAGTACAACACCCGTTTCTTTCCATTGCACCTTAGAAGGATGCCAGCTTTCTCAGAGTGAGCCAGTCTTCACTATCTTATTTGTCCATGACACTACAGAATCATCCGTAAAATTGTTATTTCTGTTAAGTTTTATTTTGATTTCAGTCAACCATACAATCTGTCTTTGGCAAGGCATTAATATTTGCTGATCAAACCCTCCTTAGCCCAAATACTGGTAAATACAAATGGAAGATTAACCTGAGTAAAATGTTCAAGTGAGATATTTAGCATTAATAACTCGTGTTTTACCTTTAGTCCTTAGATTAGATCATGAGTGATTTATTTTGCTGAAATCATGGCAAACTGCACAATCCTACTATAAGGAAAATATAATTAATCACAACAGAAAATACCACATCACTTAGGAACTAATATCCAACCTAGCATTCCAATGGAAGATTGATGAATAAAAGCAATGCCAAATGGCACACAGGAGAAAAGGTACCACATTTGGCTAGTATTTTCTGTCAAGAATATTTGGCTAAGCAGAAAAAGCTCGTAGATATTCATGTCAGGATAAATCTATAACCCAGATAAATTTCTTTTAAATTTCCTTTGCTTTGAAAATTCCATGCCAGAAAAACTAGGCAAAGTGAGTGAAATGTTTCCACAAGAATTTTTTCAACAAAAAATGCAGATTGGAGACATTTGCAGCATTTTTGTTCATTAGTGTTGGTTTTGGTAAATTTATTTATAGGGTGAAAAAAGTATCTGAAAACTTTATAAGCTTGATGCCATGGTTCTTTTCTAAGCAAACAGTTTAAAATGTATTACATAAAGGATATCTTAGTTATAATTTACTTTTATTTCCATTTTTAGCAAATGTTTACTAAAGCTTGAAATGCTAGCAATGAAAGTTTTTCTACTGTGTTTTTTAGTTATCAATCTATAAAATAAATCATTTTATATTAATCTCAAATTCTTTTTTCTACTCTTCAGATCTAAACAGTTGCCTGTAGTTATTCCCATATTTTTAACTAGTATTTCCTGATTACATTAATTTCAATATTTTTCACCATGAAAAGTAGTGTTTTCAGCATAATAACAACTGCTTACATATGCATTGTTTTATTCTTTAGTAACAGTATCTTGTCATTAATCTATTTGTCAAACTGTACAAAAGTTTAGAACTCTCTAAAGCTTGTGAACTTTATTCACTAAAATTTTAAGACACGGTTCAGCTCAACATTGCAAAGAAATGTCTGTCTGATGTGATGCAGACCTATATTTTTTACTTATCTGTAAGAAACCAGTATTCATAATTATCAAATCTCCTGTTGGACAGATGTACATGGCAATATTCCTATTTCTTCCACCTAGGAATTAAACTTGTTGGTCTTCTTAGTCTTGCTTCTGAATAATAAAACAAGAAAGGCCACACTCTGAAGTCCTCATTCATTAGATTTGCATTTTGAGTATACTCAATAGCATTGCAGAAAAAAGTGCCTGAAGACGACAGAAGAGTCCTTGTCTTTGATATCCTCATTACATCTAGCATTAAAGGCCATATTAATTAACTGGTTGGAAAACAAAGAAAAGGAACAAATAAAAAAGTGCTGGTACTGTCAATTGGATTACTGTAGTTAACAGAAATACTTTCAGAGAGAGAATAACACTGCCAAATGAGAAACAGTTTCACTAGTGATTTTAAAATCTTGTGGGTTTATGCTGTTGCCATCACCTTACAGAGGGTATTGTGGGTCTATTCCAACCATAGCCCTTCACCAGGGGACTCTCTGATAAAGCAGCTCTGCAGAGAACAGAGACTGTTACTCACATGAGGTTGTGCATAGCTCCACCGCCTAGAGAAACTCAACGTGCTCAGAGAACCTGATAGTGTTTCTGTTCCTGATTCCATGAACTTCCACCCAGGTCTTTGGAGTCAGAATTCGTCAGGAGGTCATTCAGTCCAGTAATGCTGTTTTGGCATGATGGGGTCAATGATTAATGGTGGCCTGAGACTGACGGCTCCCTTACTGCAAAATTTTTGAGGTTTCTTAAGTTTTGTGAACTCTACATCAGCATGAAAGTAAAGCCTTCAGAAGATTCACAAAAAAAGGAATCATAGTGCTGACTCCATTTCTGATCAAAAAGTTCTCCATTTTCATGCAAGTTTTCTTCTTTCCCCTGGGAACAGACTAGAGACTGTATGCTGAACTGCAAAGAAGTTTTCCATTGAAGGTGTTACCCAAGCCGGTATCTCTAAAGACATTTTGGTTTCAGTGGCACAGTATTTTATGATAAAAATAAAAGATTCTGAAAAAAATAAACAATTCAAATGGGATCCCCCATTCAGCAGACCCGTTTCCAACAGTGTGACGTTTTATAAGCGTATAGGATCTCCATTCTTTGCTCTTTGTTTTAGGCATTGTTATTTTTGTATATGCATTTAATAAATAAAACACAGGGTTTGCTTGTGTAAAGTATTTCTGTTGGGCACTGGTTTATATTTGATACTGCCACAACTGAGATCAGAAAAGACAGCGTCCTCTTTCAGCTCCCAGGAGCCCTTTCTAGTCTGATCTCTAACAGGGTCCTGCTTTTGGAAGACACTTTCCAGTTCAGTGCCTAAGGTACTGGATGTATTAAGTCTCAAGATACAGTGTTGGGTCTAATTTTTTCTCCCTTGCCAAAAGGACACTAGGGTGAAAGGCTGAAGGTAGCAACGTGGAGGGGATTTACTGTTACATTTTTGTTATACTTGTTTTACTGATGGGGTCTTGGCCTCAGCAAGTCAGCTGCTGAGTTTATGATGTACAAGTTATAAGGCTTGGTCGGAGATGTTCAAATTCTGGGACACAGTGTTTTATGTGTTTTGGTTTGGTTTTGGTTGGGTTTTTTTTTTGCCTTATGACTTAATTATTAAATTCAAAATCATGTTTTACAAATAAAAACTGTTTACACTGGGTTTTGTGGTTTGCGTTTTTTGGGTTGGGGGTGGGGGGGAGGAGGCTTGCTTTTTTTTCCTTGGTTTCTGCCCTTAGGGTTTAGTGGGAGTGTAAAAGAATGGAACAAGAGTGTCACCCAAATAGAAGTATCAGGATTTGACCCTTTATAGTCTCTATCATTCCACTACCACACACAGATCACTTTGAAAATCATTTAAAATTGAAATAGTGGACTGGGAATGAAAGTTTAATACCCAATAAGAAACCTGACTTTATGATGAAAGAAAGCAAGCTAACAGTGCAGAGGATGTAAGTATGACTTAAAGTCTTTGCCAATGCAAAAATAGCAGCCAAATCCAGATAAACTGTACCTCATTTATCCCCATCACTAATTTTTTAAGTAATATGAGTGGGTAGTCAATCTTAGAGCATATACACATTCAAAATTAACAGCTATATTCTTAGATTGTTGAATATATCTGGCAATATACATATGCTAATTTACAGTAATAATTAGGTGAATTGGTAAAACTCAATTTGAAAGGAAGAAATCTGCAAATGTATGTAGACTGCTTTTGCCTGAACAAGTCAACCTTCAGACAAACTTGATATTTCAGCAAGTGAAAAGTAAATTTGTTCTGAAGTTTCTGCTTTCACAAAACCAAAATTGATGCCTATTGACTAAAACATTTTTGTTTCAGATAAACACTTATTTCTTTCTCTCATCCTATGTAATGTCATTACCACAAACTTTTCTAGTGCATTGGTAAAATCTTAAAAGTAAATTGATAATTTTCCATGCTATTCTGAACAACTATAAAGAACGTGCGATCAGCCTTTGTACTGAATTGATCAGAAATTCATAATATAAATAAATAGATTTCAATTAGTTCTTTCAATAGTCTATTTCTGAAATTTGTTACAGATAATCAGTTGCTACTAATGTAGCCCAGCAATAATTAACATTCAGCTTTCTGGCACTAATCACCGGAACCATGGCTCGCTTCCTAGCATTTAGGGCAGTCCTTGGAAATAATGTGATAAAGCACTCAAGAGCGTTCAACCAATTAGCATGCTTGGATGAATGAGCTTTCCAAGCCATCTGATTTTAAAAGTGGGTGCCTCACGCTGTGGAATATTGTCTCTGCTGAATTTCCGAAAGGCTGTTCCATTAAACGATGGGGATGGAGAAGAAAACTGTAATCAGAATCTATTAACCTGAAATGAAATGCTGCTGGTCAGTCAAAGAAAACGGATGCTATTAAAAAAATAAAAAAAATGTCTGGGACAAAAGGGTCTAGTTGTAGCTGTGAAATTTTCTTTCCATTCTAAATGCCAGATTTGCACTATGTTAACAAACATGTAATGGGTAGGTTAATTATGATCAGGTTACAATCAGTATTAACCTTTCAGAATGTTTCGTAGAATCAAGGTTTGGGTTTCTTTAATTCTTAATTTATACAGTAACACAGCATTACCTTTGTGCAGTGGATAGAATGAGGGCTACACTCTCTATCTTCTTTTGCTTACGATTTCAGAGGTTCAGAAGTTTATGAATTTCATGTTCTTATGAAAATGGGTTATTAAAGATTCACATTTCATTGAAAAACATCCCATAAGTTTTAGGAAAAACTTTCAACATGTTCAGAAGATCTAGACACAGATGAAAATACCTGTTGGTTAATAATAATAAATAAATAAACTGAAGTTTTCTACATGACAGTTAAATTTGCATACATCACTTAAAAAAAATAAATAAATAATCTGTTATTAAAAGTCATGCTGTTAAGCAGAACCTGCAAATGATGACCTGTTTATTCTCAGGCAGATTTTTTCTAATGTGACTAAGTGTTTGATTTATACATTTGCTTATTTTTAAGCAGTGACTGTGTTGGCACAAAATTGATACAGTAAGATACTTCACGATTCTACTCAGTTTATAATCAAGTAATAACACAGTACTAACTAGAAAAATCTTGCTAAAAATGTAATTTTAATTTTTTTTCTAAAGTATTTGAAAAACATTTATCTATGGTTTAATAGAGAGAAATTAGATCTATGGTATATTATTACAGACAATTGAGTGATTTTAATCTAGATGATGAAACAAATTTATTTATGTCTATGCTTTATATTTTACGTCTTAAAAATAATAAGATGTATGCAACTGTGAACAGCTTTGGTTTGTTTTTTTCATCAAAAAAACAAAACTACAAAAATGCGTTGCAAAATACCTTGAGCAATGTGTAAAAAATTTTTACATGTGTAAAAAATGTTGAGTTCCTAATTTTTTCTAATATTTTCTATTTTTTCCTGCTAATTTATAAGATTTATGAGACTTTTCCAGAGTTTCTTTGAGGATTTGGTCAAGAGGGATAGAAACATGTAAAAGATTAAAGCACATGACTTTGCCTTACATTTACATGGTCCTTGCTGCTAAATTGCAATCCTTCTAGATACTGTGAATTACTAGATCTGTATGGACACAACCACCTTACTGCATCCAGAATTGCCTCCCATTTCCCAGATCCAGATCCATTTCTTGCCTTCATCCTGTGTTGGAGAGAAATCTAAGCATCATTAAGGACCACCCGTACTCACACACCTTTGTTTTCATGCAAAGAAAATGTGACTACACACTAGGGACAGGAGCCATTGCAGAACTTCTTGAAAATGACATCCAAACACAGCCTATATGCCTATCCATGGAGAGGTAATTTTTTTCTCTATGTTGAGAAGATATATAAATCAGGAGGAAAAGGCAGGGGGAGACCTGAGTGCTTTCAGCACGTGCCGAGTGAAAAGTGTCATGGTCTCTCTAATACTACTTTGGCTAAAAAGCCCCAATATGCTTGCTCCATTTTCAGTCAACCAGTATACTTAGTATTAGCTGCTCTGACCAGCAGTGTTTCTTCCAGTCTTTCTGCCCCTGAGACAACATCTGAATTTCAGAGGTCATCTCTATGTTGCCCAAGCATCTGTCAGACTGCCCACATCTTATGGGAGTCACATCATACGTAAGCCCAGAATGCCTCTCTTGTACTCTCCAATTGCAGACACAAACCTGAGTACTGGTAGTTGTCACGATGACTGTTGTACCCACAACTGAATTGAATCAGCTTCACATTTTCCTTTAAAAAAAAAAAAAAAAAGGTAAGGTAGATTTGGAAGAAATGACTGTAAGGAGCTAGGATGTGAGATGCCTACATACAACTATTTCAACAGATTTTGCAGTTTCAGAGGCAAGCTTAGTCATGGGGAAGGTCAGTTCCAGCTCCTAAAAACTTCACTAGCTGCTGTGAAGCCCAGAAGAGGTTAAAATGTCAAGGGCCTCCCTGAGATGTAGGAGATCAAGGAAAATTTGCAGAACATTTCTTCTGTCCCGATATCGAATCTCTCAAGAAAGCATCGTACAACAAAAGGTAGGCAGCTGTGTGGAGAAACATATTAAAAAAAAAAAAAAAAGAACCTCCTTCCAAGAATTACAGAACAAATACTTTAGGAGATGCATGAAGGTAAAGTTTTCTTCTGTAATTCTAGCTTCCTGAAAGATGCTGCAATTGTTCACACACCTCTTCATCAAAGGAATCCAAAACAGGATTCCTACCTGGAGGTAGTGGTCCGGTCCTCCTGCTCTCATTATGATCCACGCAGCAAGAGTTTTTCTACATATGGTAAGAGAACTGAATGGTTTAAGGCATATATTCTCTTTCCTGAGCCTTTTCTGTGCTCACAGTCAGTCCTGCAGACCAAAGCGGGTAGGTGATACGAGGCTTCCTCAGCTCCTAACGTTGTTTTGATTAATCTCTGTCCCTTGTGTCCGCTTGTGCAAAAGAGAACCACATGGGTCTGCTTTCCTACTTTAATCATCCCAATCAAGGCATCTCTTTGATCAACATCACAAATCACAGTACATTGCATATTCTACAACAAATAAGTGCAGGGTGTGCTGTAGATTGATATCCAAATGGCACATAAAAGATTTGGAGCACAGATCAAAAAGAAGAGTGTTGTTTTCTGGCTGGTCAGTAGTCTTGTGTTGTGCTGTATTACTCCTTTATGTCTTTGGCTAACAAGGCTTCTGAAAACAGGCCAGCTCAATGAACTCCTACGGGAAAACTCACTTTTTATTCCTTATCAGTTTTATCTGCTAGCTATTCAGAAAGCTATCATGAAAACCTTTTATTGCCTCTGTTTTCTGATTCGATCACAAAATAGCTGAAGAGGCACGAAAATATGTATCCACACAAGGAATATCTGAAACCATCACTGTGCTTTGGGTCACAGAACCTCATTTTTCAGCCCATTAAGTGATTATATATGGCTTCCATTATCATGCTCCCTCTGGTGAAGCAGGAAAGTGCTGCCATCCCCTTCACAGATGGGTAACTTGAGTATACAGAGCTTCTTTCTGCCCTTCCTCTCCGCAAGTTATGCTGTGCCATTCAAGGATCCCACATCAGCTCCCATTCGGCGCTCTGCGCACTCATATATCAGTGAGTCTGTTCCTACCACATGGTTGTTAATTAGCAATTAGTCCTTTTGTGGCTCTTCTGAAGATTAAAGGCATGGCCCTCCTGTTCACTTCAGTTCCTTCCGAAGTATTTGAAGCTTCCTTTTATGCTGGTGAGTATTGAGGTGTTTTGGGTTTGGTTTTTGGTTATTATTGTTACTATTCTGGAGGGCGTGGCTTTAGCTTTTTTTTTGGTTTGTTTTTCCTTAATAATCCTGTGCTTGCTTTCTCATTTGCACATTTTCAACTTTACACACACAGATGGTCCACTCATATATGTAAAATTAAACACATGAAACAGCCTACTTGCATAAAATAAAGCATAGGCATAAGCGTTTGCAGCATCATGGCTTCAGTGTGCACATCATAACTGCAGAGAGGACTTGCCCATGGTTCCGGCCGGGCAGCCATACAGGTTGGCACATAAAGAGCCATCAGCCACTCCATTCTTGCTCTTCAGGAGCGGTCCTCATCCCAAGGCACATACCTACTTGGTAAAAGAGAAAAGCAGGCACTTCTTCCTGTGCTTCTGTTTCTCAGACTGAGACGGGGGAATGCACACAATGGCACAAGTAACTTATGCCAAGTCACAGCGGTTATTTGCATTGTGGTCATCAGGGTGCAAGGCAGGACTGGATGGTGACTCTCAGAATTAAACAATCTTCTTTTCTTGGGGTACTCAGCAGAGAATGAATAGCTAATTAGTAACTTGCCTTGGTGTTGTACGGTCAGTGTGACTACTCTTGGATTTGTCATTTCATTCAGTTGCGAGGAATTAAGCTGAAATAAAGTGCAAAAAGGCCTGATTTTTTTTTTTTTTTCCCTAATCCATTTCAAACCCTTGAGCTCTTACACAGGGCCTGTTGGCACATGTGAATGCCTTTGTCTGGTTAGTTCTCAGAGCATGGGGGCACCCTTTTACTGGGGTTCACAGAGACTTCATATGCTAACAGCACGATGCATCCTTATTGGGCTTTGTATTTGTGGGCGATTGAAGAGTAGATCCCTGTGAAGATGAAATACCAGCATGCTCATCACCTTTTACCAAGCATATTTCTATGTTTCACCAAGCCTTCATAAGTACTTGGTACAGAAACAGCTCTGTTTATTGGAGGTGCTTGTTCCCCAAGCTCCTGGGACTGTGCCCAGTTGCAATCACAGCAGTGTTATTGCAGTTCCTTCCTGTCCCTTTGATGTAGCATTTGCTTTTTAAATTCCTGCTGCTTTCACTCATTTTTCTCAGTCTGCTTTTTGGCTTGATTTCTGAAGGTACTGGGGCTCTTTCAGGGACAAGGCTTTAATAGGGAGCGCATGTTTCTCCCACCTCACTGTTTCGCTAATTCATAGTGTTAAAGCCTGATCGATTTACTAGCACCGACAACCCCCAGAAGCACAGCAAAGATTACATCAAATACAGCATCCACTATATAATGCTTAGAAGAAGTCAGCTTTAATAACCAAGAAACTGAACCCTGTTTATTTCCCAGCTTCTCTCCTTACTCCCTCAAATTACTGCAGGAGTTTAAGGAGTTCAGGGACCTGGAGGAGGCACTTGGTGCTTTGCAGGATGAAGCTATTAAATGTCAAATGCCTTGCAGCAAAGAGTGTAGGAACACAACTATTAGCAAAACTGAGGGACTTTCACACATTCACTTTCATGGTCCAAGACCAAGATGCAGATGGCAAATCTGACATCAACCCTGAAATGGGTTATAAAGCATTTTGAGTTAGATTGTCCAAGATGCTCCATGTAATTTCAAAATCTTGGGGTTTACAATTTTTTATTATAAAGTTGGCCCTATAACTCCACACAGGATTTTTAAGGGCATTACCATGTCAGAGAGCAATTGGCATTTTTGTCTCTGTATATGGAAGGAGGATGAGGGCACAAAACCCAAACTGATACAAGAAGACATTGAATCTACTATTCTTTTGCTGAAGTGTGGCTAAAATCTAGCAAAAGATGTACTACAAGTATGCCTGGAAGGATTTATTTTCCCTTACATAACTCTTTTAAACCACCATATTATTTTCTTTTCACTAACACAATATACGAGACTTCAGAATTTCACAAACAAATTTAAATTTATTGCAAATTAATACTGGGATTGAAGGAAAACTGTAAATGTTGTGGTTTAATGGACTGAGCACACCTGTTGATCTTGATGTTAGTAGTGTTACCTCTGCATTCTTGGGTAAGCAACTTACCTTAATGTTTGTAAAACAGAAACAGCACTCATTTCCTTACAACACATCCCATGAAGAATTAAGGTCAAAGTCCTACTCCGATGAAGTCTAGTAGGCGGGAGATCCAAGCTCATTTTAGAAAATGTCGGACAAATTTTGCCCTCAGTTAGACCCTATGGCCTTCTGTGGGAGTGAGAGGGTGGCACGAGAAGCAGAATTACTCTGTTGTCCTTTCCTATTCATGCTGTGCCAATCATCACAGCATCTGAGCACTTTCCCAAATTAAGGCTAAACAAAGAAGACTAATGTCTGTCATGAGAAATTTCCTCTCTATTCCTCCCCCACAGAGAAAAGTTATGTGAATGCTGTGTAGGAGGGATGTTGTGATATTCACATAAACAAAAAAGGTAAATGCATATTAAAAAAAAAAAAAAAAAAAACCACACCATCTTATTTTATCC